>NC_086444.1:329633396-329942434 GCF_028390025.1 Pseudophryne corroboree
GTCGGTGGCCAGAAAAATTGCGGGACACTTTCGGCATACAGGCACCACGTACAGAAGACTGGAGCACCACCAAAAACTACTGAACCTGCCCTGCCATCATCTGAAGCAAGAAGTGGTAACGAGGTGGAATTCAACCCTCTATATGCTTCAGAGGTTGGAGGAGCAGCAAAAGGCCATTCAAGCCTATACAATTGAGCACGATATAGGAGGTGGAATGCACCTGTCTCAAGTGCAGTGGAGAATGATTTCAACGTTGTGCAAGGTTCTGATGCCCTTTGAACTTGCCACACGTGAAGTCAGTTCAGACACTGCCAGCCTGAGTCAGGTCATTCCCCTCATCAGGCTTTTGCAGAAGAAGCTGGAGGCATTGAATAAGGAGCTAAAAGGGAGCGATTCCGCTAGGCATGTGGGACTTGTGGATGCAGCCCTTAATTCGCTTAACAAGGATTCACGGGTGGTCAATCTGTTGAAATCAGAGCACTACATTTTGGCCACCGTGCTCGATCCTAGATTTAAAGCCTACCTTGGATCTCTCTTTCCGGCAGACACAAGTCTGCTGGGGTGCAAAGACCTGCTGGTGACAAAATTGTCAAGTCAAGCGGAACGCGACCTGTCAACATCTCCTCCTTCACATTCTCCCGCAACTGGGGGTGCGAGGAAAAGGCTCAGAATTCCGAGCCCACCCGCTGGCGGTGATGCAGGGCAGTCTGGAGCGACTGCTGATGCTGACATCTGGTCCGGACTGAAGGACCTGACAACGATTACGGACATGTCGTCTACTGTCACTGCATATGATTCTCTCAACATTGATAGAATGGTGGAGGATTATATGAGTGACCGCATCCAAGTAGGCACGTCACACAGTCCGTACTTATACTGGCAGGAAAAAGAGGCAATTTGGAGGCCCTTGCACAAACTGGCTTTATTCTACCTAAGTTGCCCTCCCACAAGTGTGTACTCCGAAAGAGTGTTTAGTGCCGCCGCTCACCTTGTCAGCAATCGGCGTACGAGGTTACATCCAGAAAATGTGGAGAAGATGATGTTCATTAAAATGAATTATAATCAATTCCTCCGCGGAGACATTGACCAGCAGCAATTGCCTCCACAAAGTACACAGGGAGCTGAGATGGTGGATTCCAGTGGGGACGAATTGATAATCTGTGAGGAGGGGGATGTACACGGTGATATATCGGAGGGTGAAGATGAGGTGGACATCTTGCCTCTGTAGAGCCAGTTTGTGCAAGGAGAGATTAATTGCTTCTTTTTTGGGGGGGGTCCAAACCAACCCGTCATATCAGTCACAGTCGTGTGGCAGACCCTGTCACTGAAATGATGGGTTGGTTAAAGTGTGCATGTCCTGTTTTGTTTATACAACATAAGGGTGGGTGGGAGGGCCCAAGGACAATTCCATCTTGCACCTCTTTTTTATTTTCTTTTTCTTTGCATCATGTGCTGATTGGGGAGGGTTTTTTGGAAGGGACATCCTGCGTGACACTGCAGTGCCACTCCTAGATGGGCCCGGTGTTTGTGTCGGCCACTAGGGTCGCTAATCTTACTCACACAGTCAGCTACCTCATTGCGCCTCTTTTTTTCTTTGCGTCATGTGCTGTTTGGGGAGGGTTTTTTGGAAGGGACATCCTGCGTGACACTGCAGTGCCACTCCTAGATGGGCCCGGTGTTTGTGTCGGCCACTAGGGTCGCTAATCTTACTCACACAGCTACCTCATTGCGCCTCTTTTTTTCTTTGCGTCATGTGCTGTTTGGGGAGGGCTTTTTGGAAGGGCCATCCTGCGTGACACTGCAGTGCCACTCCTAGATGGGCCCGGTGTTTGTGTCGGCCACTAGGGTCGCTAATCTTACTCACACAGCTACCTCATTGCGCCTCTTTTTTTCTTTGCGTCATGTGCTGTTTGGGGAGGGTTTTTTGGAAGGGACATCCTGCGTGACACTGCAGTGCCACTCCTAGATGGGCCCGGTGTTTGCGTCGGCCACTAGGGTCGCTTATCTTACTCACACAGCGACCTCGGTGCAAATTTTAGGACTAAAAATAATATTGTGAGGTGTGAGGTATTCAGAATAGACTGAAAATGAGTGTAAATTATGGTTTTTGAGGTTAATAATACTTTGGGATCAAAATGACCCCCAAATTCTATGATTTAAGCTGTTTTTTAGTGTTTTTTGAAAAAAACACCCGAATCCAAAACACACCCGAATCCGACAAAAAAAATTCGGTGAGGTTTTGCCAAAACGCGTTCGAACCCAAAACACGGCCGCGGAACCGAACCCAAAACCAAAACACAAAACCCGAAAAATTTCAGGCGCTCATCTCTACATACAATGTGTACTATTGTTTTGTATATGGTATTCAAAGAAAGTCCTTTTATCCCATCAGCATAACAGGGAAGCAGTAACATGAATGGGGGGTCTGTATAGAATGCGTACCCCAACTCACACTGGGAAGAACAAATGTGTGCACATAAAGGTTTCTTTTAAAACTCTTCACCCTTTCTGTGTGTCCTCCACCAAAAAGTATGCATAGATGAGCATACCTAAACTCACTTTAAAGTGAAGATGAGACAAGTGTGTAAAGGTATCTTTCACATATATTTCTATGTCAAATAAAAGGTGCGTACCAGACTCACAGAATGAAGTGTGGAAATGTTCCTATCAAGGTATCTTTTGGGTCCGTAGCTGTTTCAGGCCTCAAGGTGCCAGTGCGTAGTTGAACAGTTATAAATCCAAAAAGAAAAAAATGGTGCCAATCAATCCATTTTTGAAAAAAAGGGTTTTAATTGATACAGAATCCCATAGCTGAGAGAAGGATACATACAAGTAAAAGCACTCCACAGAAAGAGAATAAAAATATGAGAGCTAGAATTTGCAGCCACAAAAACAATTTTTTCTAAAAAGTCTTGTATTCTGTATAAGGTGCATCAAGTGATAAAAAATACCTTGAAGGTTGGTTTTTTAGGAGTTGCACAGTGCCCAAAGTTGTCGACGCGTTTCGGCTCTGCAGGAGCCTTCCTCAAGACATTGTTCATGTTACTGCTTCCCTGTTATGCTGATGGGATAAAAGGACTTTCTTTGAATACCATATAAAAAACAATAGTACACATTGTATGTTCTGTTTTTTTTCCATGTAACAATGACTGGACACTAATTACATCAACTGAGAACTTTCGCTGAACTACTGAGGATCACCATTTTGAATACCCTTAAGGGACGTATATTTTATTTTTCATTTGATATCTACATTGGGCGCTTATACTGAGAAAAAATTGTCTTCTTTCTGTATTGAATTTCTGTTTTCTGTGGGGTGTGGTGGCATCCCATTAGACAATTTACACTTGTTAAAGCTGCCCTGTGCACATTTCAAATATCCCAAAAATCCCCTTGGTCTCTTAAAAATATGGTACTGTACCAGCCAAAAGGGTACAGTTAGAGTGTGTGTAGCCATAGCACCCTTATCAAAGCATTTTTATATGTTGTTACCCATGCCCATACCTCCCAACTGTCCCAATTTTGGCAGGACAGTCCCTATTTTCTGGCACTGTCCTGCCATCCCACTTGTAGGAAGCAGTGTCCCACAATGAAGGGTAAGGTTGGGAAAGCCCCTCTCACCCCCTGCTCTGCCTAACACAGCAGCAGTGAATAGATGCACATGTGTTTGGCATCTATTCACAAGAGCGGGGGACTGGGGGCATGCCAGCAGGGTTACTACCCCCCCCACCACCACCACCACCACCACCACCACCACCCTCCTCTGGCACAATTGTACAATTGGCCCTAATTGTTCTTTCCTGATATAACCGCTCTTTCTCACTGTATCCCTGTACTGCAGTCTTACATGAACTGTGGGTGGTTCAAGTCTAATTTTCTACAAAGACATTTGGAAACATTTCTTTTATTTTGATAGAAATAGAAATGACAATGTTATAGTCCCTAAGCTCAAGAAATGAAGTTACTGTCATTTTGTATTTGTTAAATAATCTTCTTTGATGTTGTCTTAAAATAAACCTTCAGATTTGTGGTAATGGTGAGGTTATATAAGCTGGGACGTGTCACCAAAAGACGTACTTCCGGGAACATCTGATATAGGCTTGCATAATGCATTTTTTCAGCCTACTAACCTAGAAATAACGTCATATTAAATTGCACAATGCTTCATGTTATGTGGATTTCAGATTTTAGTCAGGTTATAGGGCCATGTATCTTATTGTACATTCAGTTCATTACTCATTCATCCATTGCCCATGTGTCAGCAATAGTAATCTCTTTTGCTTATGCCCGATGAGAAATAATCCATCTGAATCACAAGAAGCTCTATTAACCATTTTGATCCAAGAAAATGTTTTCACTTGTATCTAGTTCAGAAATATCTGTTTTTTACTGTGTCTTCTTGTAAAAATAATGTGCATTTTCCTATTTAGAAATTGTGTCAAGACAGTGACAGATAATATTTGTAAGGTTGCAAGCAGAGCCACCTTATGTCTTTGTTAATACCCAGTCTTGTTTTATTTCTGTACTTGTATACTCACATAATAATAATAATAATAATAATAATAATAATAATAATAATAATTATAGATTGAACTACAGATACATTATAACTATGTGCAAAATTATTATATTAAAAATAAATCTGCTACAGGTTGAACGCTCATGAGGATTTAAAGCTCAGACCACATCAAGGAAGTTGCTAAATTCATTTAATAAATTGTAATGCTGCAGTACTTCAGCTTACCTATCACTTTTTTTTTCTAATCATAAACACAGGGGAAGGGTATAGGAGAAGGGTTGATTGCTAGGCCAATAAGGGAAGGAGCTACCACAAGGACTGGAAGCTGTGTGTGTATAATAAATAAATATATATATATATATATATATATACATACACATACATACATACATACATACATACATATGGGATGTTCTGAATACAAAAATTGGTGTGTGTGTGTATATATATATATATATATATATATATATATATATATAAATAGCGGTAATGGCGGCACTCCACAGACTTCAAGTAAATTTAAAACAGCTTGTACTTTATTGCGTCCATATATATATATATACACTCACATTTTGTTGTCACTTATTTTAAATCACACCTTTCTGAGCAGTCATACCGAGTATTAGAGCCCATGACCTGTTACACTGAAGACAGATGTCTTGCTGATAGAGCTATTTGATCCTGCTTAGCGAGCATGCAGATTCTAACTAAATGAAGCTACTTATAATTGCCAGTTCAAAACCATTGCAACTAAGCAGCTCTATGTAGTGTGTAGCCACACACAGGATTAGAATCCACAACCTATTACACTGGAAGTAGACACCTTATTGATGAAGCTATTTGCTCCTGTATAGGAAGTATGAGAATTCTAACTATATGAAGTTACTTGTAATTGTCAGAGAAGTAACTTCATATAGTTAGAATTCTCATGCTTCCTATACAGGAGCAAATAGCTTCATCAATAAGGTGTCTGCTTCCATTGTAATAGGTCCTGGGTTCTAATCCTGGGTATGATACTTCTAAAAAGTGTATCTATAATAAAGAGGGTGTGACTTGTAAGATGCAGGGAGGGAGAGATAGCGGTGGTTATCAATTAAGTGAACTCATGGAATGGGGGAAAGGTGCCTCCCTTTAGAGCAGGAGCCCAGCGGCAGCTGACTCCATTGTCTCCCACAGTTATGCCTCTGCTTCCACACATGATACTCTGTCTGTGACTCCCCTCTATAGTGTTAACTGTCAGCGGGGAGCTTAATGAGGTCCCAGCTGTCTTCTGTCAAAAGCTCACAACTACAAGACTTTAATTCTGCTCATAGGGGAGAAAACTGTTCCCTTCCTCACTCAGCAAGAAGTGAAGTGAAGTTTACAACTGGTGCAGCAATGCAGGAATAGGTGATGAACAGAGGGGTTCTATAAGTCTGTGGACCTCTGCACACTTTTGCTATGGAACCCTTGTACTTTTGGTTAGGCTTGTAACAAGCAATCCTCTCCAATACAATTTTCAGATAAGAGGGTCAGTCCAATTAAGTGCGAAAAAGCGAGTTTGTTTCATGAAACTTGCTCATATCATGTAAATGCGTGCACCTGAGAAATGCGAGCTCCAATTTGGAGTACCTGCGGCAAGGTTGCACGACTTTTCTGCATAAAGTGAACTGGGAAAAGTGCATGAAGAAGTGGGGAAAACCATTGTGAACCCCCAAAATGTGGCCATTGAGATAACAGGACCATATAGAAGACTGTAGTGGCCATAAGGAAAGTACTGGAGATTCTTAACAGTTGTCAAATGGATGGTTTTTGCATTTGTAATTAATAGTGGAAAAATTATAGCAAGTAAGCGTTTTCTTCAAATTAAAGGTTTTCCAGTATTTTGGGGTACATAATAAAAGTCTGTAAAGTGATTTTTCAGTGTTTCAATACTGTTTTGGAAAAAGTTGGAAAAAAAACTGATAAAGTAGCTCTCATTTGTAAACAAAAAAAAATCCTCTCCATCAATACAGTACCTCTACATTCATGTCCCACCTTATTTAACCCATTATTGAGAAATTCACCTGAAAACTGACATGTTGTTATTGGCCAGATTATACTATTTAAACCCTTTCAAGTGCATAATTATTCATTGGGAGGGGTGCACCAGAGGTTCTGTGCTGTGCACTCACATTTTTACCTTTTATAATAAAGATTTTCCCTACCCTTTCACCTGCTCAGAGCAGTGCGCACAAATAAATGTGCATTTCCTCTGAAAAAGCAATGTGAGTTTGGAAGGGTGTGACACAGAAGATAGACATTAAAATGATAGGCAGTCATTAGGTCTACACCATAGAGTTGACCGTCAAAAGTTCGACAGTGTCCAAAAGGTCATCAGGGTCCAAAAGGTTGCTGCAAATTTTATTTTCAGGTGGGTGTTATTTTGTATTTGTAAACATTTTTATACCCTTGTGGGATCACTTCACATGCCACACTTCCCTTGCCACAAGGTTACTAAAGGTAATAGTTTGTGATATGGATGGTAAATGCAGCAAAAGTTGTAATTTTCATGGTTGTTGGTACTTGTGGAACCAGACGAGGTCTAGTAGCTGGTTGGCTGGAGTCCCAAGGACGAAATAGTGCGGGCTTGATAAATGACCTGCTCATACAGGTGTGACAAGTTCGACTAAAGACTATGGCTGGCCACAGGTGTTTGTACAACTACGGGGAACTAGAACACTGGGGATACCAGTACAATGATAGTTGAGTGACACTTGTGGTGGAAATTGATAGTTGGTATTGAACCAGCAATACAGGATAGCTGGAAGCTGGGGTTGACCCAGCAATACAGGATAACCTGATAGCTGGAAGCTAGGATTGAACCAGCAGTACAGGATAACCGGATAGCTGGAAGCTAGGATTGAACCAGCAGTTCAGGATTGCTGGAAGCTGGGATTGAACCAGAAGTACTGGATAGCTGGAAGCTGGGATTGAACCAGCAGTACAGTATAGCTGGAAGCTGTGATTGAACCAGCAGTACAGGATAGCTGGAAGCTGGGATTGAACCAACAGTACAGGATAGCTGGATAGCTGGAAGCTGGGATTGAACCAGCAGTACAGGATAGCTGGATAGCTGGAAGCTGGGATTGAACCAGCAGTACAGGATAACTGGATAGCTGGAGGCTGGGATTGAACCAGCAGTTCAGGATAGCTGGAAGCTGGGATTGAACCAGCAGTACAGGATAGCTGGAAGCTGGGATTAAACTAGCAGTACAGTATAACTGGATAGCTGGAAGCTGGAATTGAACCAGCAGTACAGGATAGCTGGAAGCTGAGATTGAACCAGCAGTACTGGATAGCTGGAAGCTGGGATTGAACCAACAGTACTGGATAGCTTGAAGCTGGGATTGAACCAGCAGTACAGGATAGCTGGAAACTGGGATTGAACCAGCAGTACAGGATAGCTGGATACCTGGAAGCTGTGATTGAACCAGCAGTTCAGGATAGCTGGAAGCTGGGATTGAGCTAGCAGTACAGGATAACTGGATAGCTGGAAGCTGGGATTGAACCAGCAGTACAGGATAGCTGGAAGCTGCGATTGAACTAGCAGTACTGAATAGCTGGAAGCTGGGATTGAACCAGCAGTACTGGATAGCTGGAAGCTGGGATTGAACCAGCAGTACTGGATAGCTGGAAGCTGGGATTGAACTAGCAGAACAGGATAGCTGGATAGCTGGAAGCTGTGATTGAACCAGCAGTACAGGATAGCTGGAAGCTGTGATTGAACTAGCAGTTCAGGATAGCTGGAAGCTGGGATTGAACCAGCAGTACAGGATAGCTGGAAGCTGTGATTGAACCAGCAGTTCAGGATAGCTGGAAGCTGGGATTGAACCATCAGTACAGGATAGCTGGATAGCTGGAAGCTGTGATTGAACCAGCAGTACAGGATAGCTGGATAGTAAACTCAGTGATGCTGGCTTGCCGATATACTGGAGATTGTATTGACCAGTGGTGCAGGTTTGCAGGCATATTGGAGATAGGATAACCAGCAGTGCAGGTTTGCAGATATCCTGGAAATGAGATATCCAGCGATGCAGGTTTGCAGATATCCTGGAGATGAGATCACCAGCAGTGTAGGTTTGCAGATATCCTGGAGATAGGAGTCAGGAAGTGCTGAAGTTGGTAATGCACTGTCTCTTTAAGCAGAAGATTGCAGAAGCTCTCTACAGGCTTGAGGACAACAAAGCACTGACAGCTTCCCAGTGCTTGGAGTAGGCATATATACCCCTTGCTCTCTGGTGATAGGTTGAAGGGATCACATGTCAGGGAAACACTACCTGGTTGGAGAGCTCTGCAGAGTCAGCTGATCAGGATGTAACATGCAGTACTCCAGGCTAAGCTTCAGAGTGGACTGAGGCCTAGGCTGGGAAGGAGCCGAAGCCTAACTATCCTGAAATGGATGCTGTGACTGACAACACAGGACGCTGGATGGACCAGCGAATGGCGGACAGCGCTTTGGACTTCGCCGCAGGTAGGTCAAAGTGCAACTGGGAAGCACTGTAAACCTCAGTTTTGTGACAGTAATAACATGGAAAAACCCTAAAGAAAAAAGAAAAACCCTAAAAAACACGTCGACCATGTACCGACTAAGGGGGTAATTCCAAGTTGATCGCAGCAGGAATTTTGTTAGCAGTTGGGCAAAACCATGTGCACTGCAGGGGAGGCAGATATAACATGTGCAGAAAAAATTAGATTTGGGTGGGTTATTTTGTTTCTGTGCAGGGTAAATACTGGCTGCTTTATTTTTACACTGCAAATTAGAGTGCAGATTGAACACATCACACCCAAATCTAACTCTCTCTGCACATGTTAAATCTGCCTCCCCTGCAGTGCACATGGTTTTGCCCAACTGCTAACAAAGTTCCTGCTGCGATCAACTTGGAATTACCCCCTATGTGTCAACCTTTTTTCACATTGACCTTTTGACTGTAGACATTTTGACCCTGTCCACCTTTTGAAAGCTGCCCCTATTGCGTCGACCTATTGACTGTTAATCTTCTAACTGTTTATATATCAACCACCTGCCATATGGAATTGGATTGTGAATGAAATTGACAGTGCAAGTTTGTCATGAGGACGACTCGCAGGACCCATGTCGCACCCAATTGGATCAACCCTAAGGTATTGTGTAACAGTTACACATGTGTCTAAGTGAGTTTGTGAGCTGTACTGGATAACCATGAAACATCTCCACATAGAAAATGGACAGTTTACATTTTATGATAGCTGACATATGCACAAGCAGAATAACATATAGGGAATGTATAATCTGGACAAATGAAAAACAAATCTAGTTTTATATACAGGATGTATGTATATATATATATATATATATATATATATGTTCTTTGGGACAAATTTGCATTTAAAAATGCAGGAGCAAATTAGGTTCACACAAAACACACATTAATATGTAAATGACAAGTCTCATGAGTCTTAATCAAAGCGTATGAGGGGCGAATTAAATAAATACCTACCCCTTGTGTCTAGTCCTCTTCTTTCCCTGTAAGCATCAATGGGTTAAAAAAAAATAAAGCGCAAAAACCCAGAAGCCCCGAACCAAAGGGGGTTTACGCATGGATCCCCTTGCCCCGAATACCAGGACCCCCTGTGACTCCTGTCACTAGAGGACTGGCAGCCAATCAGGGAGCACCACATCATAGTGCTCTCCTGATTGGCTGTGTGCTACTGGCCTGTCAATCAGGTGGAGCGCACCAGCTATAATGGAGGATAGCGGTCTTCCATTATAGTCAATGGTGGGTATTGCGGTCTGCGGTAGACTGCGAGGTTAATTGAGGTCACGCTTGTGGGTGACCTCAATTAACCTTGTGGTCAGTGATAGATAAACTGAACAGAAAGTTCAACACAACAGGAATTAAACATGTATATTACAGAAAATAGGGTAGTACACAAGCGCTCCTAATCCTAGTGATGAAAGGAATTTCCTCCTTTCTCTAAAATTTCTGTACAAAATATACTTTAATAAACGATGTTCACTGTTCTCCGGGCAGTTCGCACCTCCAAACTGACCTCCTTTTGAGTGATGGTACACACATAAAGGTATCTTTTCACAATACTTTCCAATGGTCTTCTTTTTCTATAACCCCTCTTTACAAGACGCTCACCTCATATATGAGCCCTATATGCTCTGAAAGGTTTCTTTAAGATCTTCATATATCACACCATATCCACCACAATCTGAAGGCACCCTCTCCCTTATTGTGACGCTCACCTTAGGGTATATCCCTATGTTCCTTGAAAGGTTTCTTTTGTAGTCAGCATTCGCTGAATGGGTAATGGAGAGGAACCACTTCTTTCCAATCTCAAGCACTCGATTTCCAAAGTACAGAATCATAGAACTGTAACCACAGTTTAAAGTCAGCTTGCGGGTTTAATTAGTGCAGGGAAACCCGGGAATCCCCTGTACCACGCTATGCTGGAATGGTCAGTCCACCGTTGCTCCTCCACTCACAGTCCTCCGTCCACCAAAGCGTTTCTACCTCACACAGAGGTCTTTATCAGGGTGCAAAATAGTAAAACCTTTTGAGGAATTAAACATGCACTACAAGAGGTAACTTGCACATCATGTTTAATGAGCATCAGATGCACAGGCAGGCAGTTGGCACAGCTGTATAAATAGTAATACACTAGTGGCTAGAAGAAGGTATAATAAGTGTGGGTACAGACTGCCTGTGTCAGTCCAGAGTCTGGTACACTTGCAGGGGTTTCTAATTATATACAGTATATGTAAAGTTGCCCCCTCGCTGCAGCTAAGAAAGCAAATGAAAGGGCAAAATGATACAATCTGATATATTGGATATTTCCTTATCTCAGCACCAGGGGCATTTTAACAGAGGAGGGGGCCCCTGTGCAGACTCCGGGTGGGCCCCCTCTTCTGCACGGTGCAGTAGTCTCCAGCATAGAGCCGGAGTCTACTGTGCATGTGCAGGTCTCTGGAAACATGGCACCCACCATGTTCCTGAGATCAAATTTATTATTACAGAGCATGCACAACGGCCATTTTGGAGATTTTTGCAGCGGCTGCACTGCTCGACGTTTGACTCCGGAGAGTCATTGGCTTTTCTATAATGGGTGCAGTGTGTGCGAGGCACACGGGCCCCGCACACACTGCACCCATTTGCTTAATACTTACCTCTCTGAAGTCCCCCGTCGAAGCCATCCCTTTTCGGCAGCACAATAGAGTTTGAACACTAGGGGGAACAAACTCTATTGCGCCTGCTGAAAACTCCGGAAAGATGGCACGGCGGCCATTTTTCCGGAGTTTCTCGCATGCACATACATTAGCAAAATCTTCCAGAAAATGGCCACCGCGCCGTGTTGCTAGAGGTTTGCGCATGCGCAATAGAGCCTGTTCTCAGACTCTATTGCCAATGCCGAGGAGAAGGATGGCACCGCCGGTGGACTCCGGAGAGGTAAGTATTAAATGCTGTGCATCAGTCAGAAAGGAGGGGGCCCCTGAAGCATAAGGCTGCACACGGGCTTCCTCCTCTCTTAAAATGCCCCTACGGAGAGGTACTGTAAGTATTAAAATATGGGTGCAATGTGTGCGGTTTCTAAAATTGGCGCACCACACACATTGTACCCATTATAGAAATGCCAATGCTCAGCGCTGTGTTTCCAAAATGATGTTCACTATAAAAACATATAGAAATACAATAGTGCATTACCCTCAAAAATACAAAAAAAAAACAAGGCTATATTTACTAAAAGTAGATTTTATTTAATTATAATCAATCTAACTAGATGTAGTGTTTCAGGGGCTAAAACACACATTTACTAACATTTAAAAAATCAATATAAAAAACCATCTACAGTCAAACCTGTAATAAGTGGGACCTGGATATGTGGGATTGGCATTTTGCACCAAAAAAACCTCTGTAGTGAGACATTCAAACCTCTTTAACTGAGACAGTTTTTTCTTGATTATTAGGAGACGATTGCTGTTAGGATCTCTTTAAAGGAGGTTAGTGCAGTTTAGGGAGGCCAGTCCTGGGCCATTTTTTTCAATCCCGGGTATCGGGATTGAAAAATTGTCAATCCTGGGATCCCTGGGATTGGCATTTTCCTGTGTGGCTGCCCCCCTCGCCCTGCCCCACCCCACACACATAACTCACCATACACCGGGGGCGGGTGGGTGTTACACTTCATCTGCTCTCTCCCAGCGGCATGTGACGGCACAGCGTGACCTCTCAAGCTGCACTGGGGAGGTGGAAGCCGGGCAGTTTCTGAGTATTCTGAGGACGCTCAATGCTGTTCTCCCAATCCCCGGGATTGGAGCTTCCAATCCCGCAAATGAATTCCGGCTATTTTTGGCCCTATAATGAGACGACTGCCTTTAGAACCTCTGTAACTGGTATTAGTACAAGTTTTGACAAGTCTCTATGTGATACCCCACTAAAATACCCAGCACCTGGACTTACAGGGGTATAAGTGAGAACCTCTATAAATGAGATAAACACTTCATGAACCTGGATAAATGAGAAATCGGTTAAGTGAGACACCTCTCTTAGACTAAAAATGCCGTCCCTTGAGATCTTAACCAGGTTCGACTGTATTAGTAAATGTGTGCTTTAGTCCCTGAAATCCAACATTTAGATTAGAGATGTGCAGCGGGCATTTTTTGTGTTTTGTGTTTTGGTTTTGGATTCATTTCCGCAGTCGTGTTTTGGATTCGGACGCGTTTTGGCAAAACCACCCTTTTGGATTTTTGTCGGATTCAGATGCGTTTTGGATTCGGGTGGGTTGTTTTTCAAAAAACCTCAAAAACAGCTTAAATCATAGAATTTGGGGGTAATTTTGATCCTATAGTATTATTAACCTCAATAACCATAATTTCTACTCATTTCCAGTCTATTCTGAACACCTAACACCTCACAATATTATTATTATTTTTTTTGTAAATAGATTTTATTGGTTTTCCAATAGAAATAAAGAAAATCAATTACAGTACCGAATAGGAATGAACAAGTACAATTAGGCTAGTGGATTGCATAGATAATGAAAACATCAACAAAAAACAATCATACCACATTAGCTGGAAGGTTAGGGGGAGATATTTAAGAATAAATTCCGCAAACCTATTGGCAAACGCAACATAGAATAATACGAGAGCCTAACAATAATCCTCATATGCAGTACAGTATGAATAGAAAACCCAAAAAAGAGGGGGAAAGACAAACAAAACAAAACAAAACACTACAAATAACATTAAAGGGAAGAGGGGTAGGGAACGGGAGGGGGGAAGGGGGGTGAAAAATCGTCATCGGAAATCAGGGGTTCATAACCATGTTATATAGAACATCTATAATAATTATACAGAAGAATCATATCTAAGAATCGGCAGAGAGACACCTAAGCAAATTCCAGGTAGTATTTTTTAATAATTTGAGAATATGATTTTGTGTCTGTATTTCCAAAGTGTTAATAAAAAATTCCCATTTACGGTAGAATTTCTCAACGCCCACATTAATGTCAGGAATAGTAGCCCTTCGCTCGTAATACAGTATTTGCAACAATTTTTGTTTGACTTCTGATAGTGAGGGAGAAGAAGAATGAATCCAATGAATGAGAATAATCTTTTTGGCAATCGTGATAACTAAAGACAGTAATTGGAGTTTAAATTTCTTATCGGGTCCTAAGTCCCAAGCTTTGAAATTCCCACAGAGACACGCCAAAGGGTCAGGGTTTACATGAGTAGAAAACATAGCATTTATAAACTGAATTACTTTATTCCAAAACCGCTTAATCTTGCCACATTCCCAAACACAATGAATAAATGTCGCATGTGACATTTTGCATTTAACGTATGCACCAGATTCAAGGGGTGTCATATATCTTCGTTGTGCAGGAGCTATATATGCTCTGTGTAACATCCTAATGTGAACTTCTTGCAAATAGGAAGAGTGTAGGAATCTAAGCGTGTTATCAAATGGAGATATTAGGTCTGGCAAAAGTTTGATACTAGGCACATCTAAAGACCATTTCTTCAGGGTGGGTTCCCAATGAGCCGAGGCTGACAAGGAAGCCAATGAGGTATACAATAAACTAATTTTATAAGGCACAGAAGAAATGAGCTTAAGCAAGGAAAGGAGCGTGTTCGTTCCATTATCAGTAGATGATGGGATACACATGGATTGAATATAGTGACGTGCTTGAAGAAACATATAGAAATGTTGAGCAGGAATATAATATCGGGACTGAAGATCAGCAAATGAGTATAGACGGCCACCAGGGTCGAATACCTTCGCTATTGAGGCTAAGCCTTTTTCCTTCCACTGAAGAAAACCCACATTAGATAGTGAAGGGGGAAAAGCCGGATTTCCCCATAATGCCACATACAGAGAATAGCTAGAATTACCATGAAATTTTTTATTAATATTAACCCAAGTCCGATAAGTATCTATGAATAAAGGATTTGTCTTTAATAAATGGAGGAATATCCGCTAATCTGAAGTGTAACAGTGCATTGGGGGAGTAAGGGGCAAATAGAGCAGAGTCCAGTTGATTATCTGTGTAAGAGTTAGTCTCGAGCAACCAGTCACTGACATATCGAAAAAATATTGCGTCCGAATATAAGGCTAGATCAGGAAAACCCAGACCTCCCTCTCTACGGGGCAATCTTAGTTTAGCATATGCAATTCTTGGACGTTTCCCTTGCCATAGGAACCGGGAAAAGAGGGTATTTATATGTTTGATATCTTTAGCGAGGAGTCTAAACGGGAGCATTTGCATAACATAGAAGATTTTGGGAAACGGGACACTCTTTATAGCTGCTATTCTGCCCAAGAGGGAAATAGGTAGGGATAGCCAATTGTCTAGATATGATTTTAGCTTGGCGATGATGGGGATAAAGTTAAGGGCATAAATGTCCAATAGTTTAGTCGATATATGAATACCTAAGTATTTAATAGAAGAATGGGCAATGTGGAAAGCTTGAAGAATAGGCAATGATTGAAAATAAGAGGGCGAGCCACTAATGGGGAGGATCGCTGATTTGTCTAAGTTGACTTTGTAGCCAGAAACAGAACCAAAAGAGGAAATGAGGTTTAGGACAGCTGGAAGAGAGGATGCCGGGTTGGAAAGAAAAAGCACCATATCGTCTGCATATAGGGAAACTTTGAGTAATTTGGAACGAATAGTAATACCTTCAATCGTAGCAGAAAGCCGTATAGCAATCGCCAGAGGTTCCATGGCAATGGCAAAAAGAAGGGGGGATAAAGGGCAGCCTTGGCGTGTCCCGCGTGAAATGGCAAAGGCAGACGATATGGAACCGTCACAGGAAATTTGTGAGAAGGGGGAATGGTACAGTGTTTGTAATATAGAAATAAAAGCGGGGGGGGGGGGGACACACCAAACCGGCGTAAAGCAGTGAAAAGGTATTTCCAACTAATTAAATCAAACGCTTTTTCGGCGTCAAAAGAAACTAACAAACTAGGAGGGGTAGAAGAGCTCGAGTGGTGGATAGCTGCCAAAATTTTTCGAACATTAACTACTGAGTGCCTACCTAAAATGAAACCGGTCTGATCCAGATGAATAATTTGGGGTAAATATAATTTCAATCTGTCAGCCAGAATTTTTGTAAATAATTTATAATCAAAGTTTAATAAAGAAATAGGTCTATAGGATCCAGGAAGAGAGAAATCTTTGCCCTGCTTGGGGAGTAACTTAATAATCGCCGAATTAAAATAGAGTGGAACCGAATTGGAAGAAATAATACCATTATAAAAGGCAACCAAGCTTTCCCCAAACCTAGGCAATAGAATTTTGTAAAATTCCGCTGATAGACCATCTGGACCCGGGGCTTTTAATGGTTTTGATTGCTGAATAACCCTAGTGACTTCTTCGATGGAGACAGGGGCCTCCAGTAGATGGGAGAATTCTTCCGGAAATTGGGGAAGGGGTGGAAACGTCCAAGAACTGGGGGGAACCTCATCAGTAACAGGAGAATCAATACCTTGAGGGTCAGAGTATATGGTTTCATAGAAATTCTTCATAATATCAGTGATCTGGTCGCTCGAGTCCGCCACAGAACCGTCCTCTCGACGTAACGGGTGAACCAACATAGGTGGTTGTGAACCTTTTAGTAGATTGGAAAGGAGACGGCCAGTCTTGTTTCCAAATCTATGAAATTTATAATTAGTGGAAAAAAGGGAGCGATCACTCTTGATTTTAAAATATTCATCAAAATGAATATTTGCAGTGCAGTAAACAGACTTATTGGAAGGGGTAGGGGCCGACTTAAAGGACTGATAAGATTCAGTCAATTTAGACTGTAAATCAAGATACATGGCGGCTAAGCGTCTATTCTCAGCCGCCAGGTAAGAGATTATGACACCTCGGAGGACCGCCTTGCCCGTTTGCCAAAACAATAGCGGGTCCGAAGCTTCACAATCAGCATTAGCATGTTTAAAGTCCATCCAGGCGGACTCTAGTTTTTGCCGAGAAGAAATGGACTGGGACAAATAGTTAGGGAATTTCCATAATCTATAAAGGCCCTTGTCTACTGTAGTTTGAAGCGACAACCATACTAACGCGTGGTCAGATAAACCTATGGGTTCAATAACAACATCTTGCACTCTGGGGAATAAGGAGGAAGATAGTAAAATAAAATCTATGTGGGAGAGGGTCTGGTGAGCTGCAGAGAGGCAAGTGAATTCTTTTTCTATTGGGTTCATAGCTCGCCAAACATCAATTAAGCTAAGTTGTTTGGAAAGCGCTGGTAAACCCAATTTAGGGAGCGAGATGGGAGTCTTTGAGGTGGAGGACCTGTCAAGAATTGGGGAGGAAATAAGATTAAAATCTCCCAATAAAATCAGGGATTTTGAGCTATGTTGTAATAATTTGGCTAGTAAGGTGCTAAAGAAGGATCTTTTATAAACATTTGGGGCATAAATCTTGCAGAGGGTATATGGGGAATTGTTAATTACAATATCAGTGATCAGGTACCGCCCTTCCGGGTCAATAACTGAATTAGAAATAGAGACGGATAAGGATTTTCTGGCTAATTTAGCTATGCCTCGGGATTTAGAGTTATAAGGTGCAGCAGCTAATAATTTCCAACCCAGTGTTTGTAGTTTCAGGGATTCAGTGTGAGTCAGATGCGTTTCTTGGATACATATGATATCTACCTTCAGTGTGGAAATATAGGTAAGAATCTTACGTCTTTTAGCTGGGGAGTTAATTCCTCCGACATTCCACGTGCCTATGCGAACAGACATTTAAGTGATAGGTGAGTAGTGTAGGAACCGGTTACGAACATCCCCAATTGACCTGTCAAGTAAATAAAAAATGGGAGAGGGGGTGGGAGAGGAGACAAAAGGGAAGAGACAAACACAAACATGGGACGACATGAAATGAGAACAAATATAAATCTGCAAAGTCAAAACCAGTGCATTGAAATCATGGCAAATGTTTGATGAATCTAATAGCAAAACACAATGGGCGAGATAAGTCTCTGAAAACAGAATCAATGTGAAAAAATAGTAACTAGGCCTTGAACTCAGGCAGCAAACATACTATCAGTAGTATACCTGTAATATCATAAAATAAGACATATTTGCATAACAATTTGTAGTGAAATTTTAACGAAGAGATACATTTTTCAGTGGGAAAATAATTCAACGAATTAGAACAAAGCAGTGTCCACATGAACTTTGAGGAGGTTAGCGAGTAACCGGTGGAGGATCCGCAATATCTCCCTGGGGCGTAGAACGACTCTCCTCCGCCAAGAAAGCCTCTGCATCAGCGGGAGTGTTGAAATCTTTGTAAGATGAACCATCAAACAGTCTGAGCCTGGCTGGGTAGATCAGGGCAAATTTACGCTGGTCTGCTACTAAGCGGGAGCACACTGGGGAAAAAGCCTTACGGGCTCGAGACAATTCTACTGAGAAATCTTGAAAAAGGTATAATTTCGATGACTCCCACGGAATAAATTTCTTGTTGCGGGACGCTGACCAGAGTAACTGTTTATGCAAGTAATTAAGACATCGAAATAGGACAACTCGAGGACAGTTAGACGTAGATGAGGAATGTTGACCCACTCTGTGAACTCTTTCAATGATGAGATCACGGCATTCAGATTCAATTCCTAAGAAGGTTTGGAGAGTGTTACGAACAAAGTGAGCTAGAGCCGGGCCCTTGACTGCTTCCGGGAGCCCCACTAGGTGGATGTTATTTCTCCTAGACCGATTTTCAAGGTCGTCTACCTTGTTCCAAAGATGGTAGGTGTCCTTTTCCAATTTGGGAACCACTTGTGTGAGATGCGAGACGTCTTGAAACAGGGTACTGACCCTATGTTCTGTTTCAGCAACCCGGTGAGTGAGGTGTTGCAATTGAGAAGTTATATCCGAAACTGCTTGTGAGAGTAGCGGCCCCATGGTCGCCTTAATAGCATCCACCACGTCATTATACCTAACATAAGAGTCCTGGGGGGCTACCGATTTTTTGGCGGCAGGAGATAGTGCAACGATAGCAGAATCAGAAGACATGTTGGGATCCGCCCTTCTCTTTTCCTGGCGTGGTTGAAGAGGTTGTGCGGAAGCAGGAGGCGTAAGATATTTTTCCATATAAGCAGCAACCAGGTCAATAAAATATTCAGAAAAACCCCAATAGGTAGTAACAGTGACAAGTGAAAATGTCTCTACTGAAGTAAGTAAGATGAGGCTGGTGAGAGAGGCTATCAGCTCATTGCGTAGATAAAATCACATTGCAGAGTACATGAGTAGATATTCCTGTGAGAGAGCCTTCAGAAGCATATGTAAATATACGAACAATGCAGATGGACAAAGTAACAGCCTGACCAGCAGCGCTGCCGAGGTCCTCATCCAATACAGAGAGCTTCTGAGGCAAATTGTAGGAAACTCAAAAAATGTGGTAATGCAAATCACAGGAACCAGGGGGGTTAATGTGAAAGGTGACAAGCTTCACATGCAGCTACAGACCGGGAGCATAGGGGAACAGCAGAGGGTGCACCCAAATATTATACTGAGGGATTGCTTATGACCTCCAGCAACATGTAGAAATAAGCCCCAGTAATGTAAGTAATAAGACAAGAGGTTAGGGAGATGATCCTGCAGGTATGAATAAAGTTAATAGTTCAGCAAAGTGTTCCTAGGCTAGGCTGCCATGCAATGTGTTGGGGAGAAAATGGCCACCGCAGTTATACACAGCCTGTGTACAGCAGAGTCTGTTGAGCCTCTCACCTCATGTGTTGTGCAGATAAGGGGGTATTAAGGCCCCTATCCATGGAGGTCGTCAGGCCAGGAGAGAGTGCATGCAGCGTGTAGGCGAAGCTCTAATCAGAGCTGGTGTCCGCGGCTCCGTTCTCCCGCGATCCTCGCCGTGGAGCGAGCACTCGAGTCCCCAGCTTTTCCGGCAGGGAAGGCCGCAACCCGGAGAGACCCTTAATAGCATCTCCCGGCGCCGCAGCTCACCCCACACTGAATCGCCGGCAGCAGCAGGTAACAAGGACGCCTGATAGAGGGTGGTCTCGGTGTGGAAAGTGGGTAAATGGGGCTATATGAAGGGTAGTTGGTCAGGAGCTCACTGGAAGGACAGCTATTCCCTTTCCCGGTCAGGCCACGCCCCCCACAATATTATTTTTAGTCCTAAAATTTGCACCAAGGTCGCTGGATGACTAAGCTGAGCGACCCAAGTGGGCGGCACAAACACCTGGCCCATCTAGGAGTAGCACTGCAGTGTCAGACAGGATGGCAATTGAAAAAATAGTCCCCAAACAGCAGATGATGCAAAGATAAATAAAAAAAGAGGTGCAAGATGGAATTGTCCTTGGGCCCTCCCACCCACCCTTATGTTGTATAAACAGGACATGCACACTTTAACAACCCCATCATTTCAGCCACAGGGTCTGCCACACAACTGTGGCTGAAATGACTGGTTGGTTTGGGCCCCCACCAAAAAAGAAACAATCAATCTCTCCTTGCACAAACTGGCTCTACAGAGGCAAGATGTCCACGTCATCCTCATCGTCCGATTCCTCACCCCTTTCACTGTGTACATCCTCCTGCTCACAGAGTATTCATTTGTCCCCATTGGAATCCACCATCTCAGGTCCCTGTGTACTTTCTGGAGGCAATTGCTGGTAAATGTCTCCACGGAGGAATTTATAATTCATTTTGATGAACATCATCTTCTCCACATTTTCTGGAAGTAACCTCGTACGCCGATCGCTGACAAGGTGACCGGTTGCACTAAACACTCTTTCAGAGTACACACTGGAGGGGGGCAACTTAGGTAAAATAAAGCAAGTTTGTGCAAGGGCCTCCACATTGCCTCTTTTTCCTGCCAGTATACGTACGGACTGTCTGACATGCCTACAGTGATGCTGTCACTCATATAATCCTCCACCATTCTTTCAATGGTGACAGAATCATATGCAGTGACAGTAGACGACATGTCAGTAATCGTTGGCAGGTCCTTCAGTCCGGACCAGATGTCAGCACTTGCTCCTGACTGCCCTGCATCATCGCCAGCGGGTGGTTTTGGAAATTTTATCATTTTCCTGGCAGCTCCAGTGGCTGTAGAAAATGAAGGAGGAGCTGTTGGTGGGTCACGTTCCACTTGACTTGACAATTGTCTCACCAGCAGGTCTTTGAACATCTGCAGACTTGTGTCTGCCGGAAAGAGAGATACAACGTAGGCTTTAAACCTAGGATCAAGCATGGTGGCCAAAATGTAGTACTCTGATTTCAACAGATTGACCACCCGTGAATCCTGGTTAAGCGAATGAAGGGCTCCATCCACAAGTCCCACATGCCTAGCGGAATCGCTTCATTTTAACTCCTCCTTCAATCTCTCCAGCTGCTTCTGCAAAAGCCTGATGAGGATAATGACATGACTTAGGCTGGCAGTGTCTGAACTGACTTCACGTGTGGCAAGTTCAAAGGGTTGGAGAACCTTGCACAACATGGAAATCATTTTCCACTGCGCTTGAGTCAGGTGCATTCCCCCTCCTTTGCCTATATCATAGGCAGATGTATAGGCTTGAATGGCCTTTTGCTACTTCTCCATCCTCTGAAGCATATAGAGTGTTGAATTCCACCTCGTTACCACCTCTTGCTTCCGCTGATGGCAGGGCATGTTCATGAGTGTTTGCCGGTGCTCCAGTCTTCAGCATGCGGTGGCTGAATGCCAAAAGTGGCCCACAATTTTTCAGGCCACCAACAGCATCTCCTGCACTCTCCTGTCGTTTTTCCAAAAAATCTGCACCACCAAATTAATTGTATGTGCAAAACATGGGACGTGCTGGAATTTGCCCACATGTAATGCACGCACAATACTGGTGGCGTTGTCCGATATCACAAATCCCCAGGAGAGTCCAATTGGGGTAAGCCACTCTGCAATGATGTTCCTCAGTTTCCGTAAGAGGTTGTCAGCAGTGTGCCTCTTACGGAAAGCGGTGATACAAAGAGTAGCCTGCCTAGGAACGAGTTGGTGTTTGCAAGATGCTTCTACTGGTGCCGCCGCTGTTGTTGCTGCGGGAGGCAATACATCTACCCAGTGGGCTGTCACAGTCATATAGTCCTTAGTCTGCCCTGCTCCACTTGTCCACATGTCCGTGGTTAAGTGGACAGTTGGTACAACTGCATTTTTTAGGACACTGAGGGCACTTTTTCTGATGTCCCTGTACATTCTCAGTATCGCCTGCCTACTGAAGTGGAACCTAGATGGTATTTGGTATCAGGAACACACTACCTCAAGCAATTCTCTAAGTCCCTGTGAACTAACGGTGGATACCGGACGCACGTCTAACACCAACATAGTTGTCAAGGCCTGAGTTATCTGCTTTGCAACAGGATGACTGCTGTGAGATTTAATCTTCCTCGCAAAGGACTGTTGGACAGTCAATTGCTTACTGGAAGTAGTACAAGTGGTCTTCCGACTTCCCCTCTGGGATGAAGATTGACTGCCAGCAGCAACAGCAGCAGTAGGCGTTACACTCAAGCATCCATCAGAGGAATCCCAGTTAGGAGAGGACTCGTCAGACTTGCCAGTGACATGGCCTGCAGGACTATTGACGTTCCTGTCTAAGGAGGAAATTGACATTGAGTGAGTTGGTGGTGTGGTTTGCAGGAGCTTGGTTACAAGAGGAAGAAGGGATTTAGTTGTCAGTGGACTGCTGTCACCCAAAGTTTTTGAACGTGTCAATGACTTCTGATGAATGCACTCCAGGTCACGTATAAGGGAGGATGTTCCTAGGTGGTTAACGTCCTTACCCCTACTTATTACAGCTTGACAAAGGCAACACACGGCTTGACACCTGTTGTCCGCATTTCTGTTTAAATAATTCCGAAGAGGTCATTTTTTTTGTATTTTGACCAGGCATGTCAATGGCCTTATTCATCCCACGGACAACCGGTGTCTCCCCGGGTGCCTGACTTAAACAAACCACCTCACCATCAGAATCCTCCTCGTCAGTTTCCTCCTCAGTGCCAGCAACACCCATATCCTCATCTGGTGTACTTCAACAGTGACATCTTCAATTTGAATATCAGGAACTGGACTGTGGGTGCTCCTTCCAGCACTTGCAGGGGGCGTGCAAATGGTGGAAGGAGCCACCTCTTCCCGTCCAGTGTTGGGAAGGTCAGGCATCGCAACTGACACAATTGGACTCTCCTTGGGGATTTGTGATTTAGAACGCACGGTTCTTTGCTGTGCTTTTGCCAGCTTAACTCTCTTCATTTTTCTAGCAGGTGGATGAGTGCTTCCATTGTCATGTGAAGCTGAACCACTAGTCATGAGGAACATAGGAGAGGGCCTTAGCCATTCCTTGCCACTCCGTGTCGTAAATGGCATATTGGCAAGTTTACGCTTCTCCTCAGATGATTTTAATTTAGATTTTTGGGTCATTTTACTGAACTTCTGCTTTTTGGATTTTACATCCTCTCTACTATGACATTGGGCATTGGTCTTGGCAGACGACGTTGATGGCATTTCATCGTCTCGGCCATGACTAGTGGCAGCAGCTTCAGCACTCAGTGGAAGTGGATCTTGATCTTTCCCTATTTTACCCTCCAAAATTTTGTTCTCCATTTTTTAATGTGTGGAATTATATGCCAGTAATATATCTGGAATTAGACGGCAGTAATGTCTGGAATTAGATACCACTAGATAGATACCAGATACCACTGTGGCTGGAATGATGATAACCTATGCACAGTGACAGGACACTACCACAGCACCCTACAGCAGCAAGATGCTGCACAAGACACTATACTAGTATTAGTAATTAGTATTACTGAGCACCACAAGACACTGAGCACTGATACTGAGCACTGATGATACTGAGCACTGATGATACTACGGAGAACTGACACTGAGCAGCACAATGCAGCACAAGACACTGTACTAGTATTACTGAGCAGCACAAAAGCACTCTGGAATTGTCACCCCCCAGATACCACTGTGACTGTAATGATGATGAATGATACACAGTCACAGGACACTACTACCACAGCACCCTACAGCAGCAAGATGCAGCACAAGAGAGACACTGTACTAGTATTACTGAGCAGCACAAAAGCACTCTGGAATTGTCACCCCCCAGATACCACTGTGACTGGAATGATGATGAACAATACACAGTCACAGGACACTACTACCACAGCACCCTACAGCAGCACAATGCAGCACAAGACACTGTACTAGTATTACTGAGCAGCACAAAAGCACTCTGGAATTGTCACCCCCCAGATACCACTGTGACTGGAATGATGATGAACGATACACAGTCACAGGACACTACTAACACAGCACCCTACAGCAGCAAGATGCAGCACAAGACACTGTACTAGTATTACTGAGTAGCAATAAGCACTGAAACTGAGCACTGATATTGAGATTTGCCACTGAGACAACGTAGCCACGTCCTCTCTGTACCCTCTACAATGCACGAGTGAAAATGGCGGCGATGCGTGGCTCTTTATGTGGAATCCGAATCTCGCGAGAATCCGACAGCGGGATGATGACGTTTTGCCTTGTTCGGGTTTTCCGAGTCAGGCGGGAACAACCGAGCCTGGCCCGGACCCATGTAAAACATGTGGAGTTCGGGGGGGTTCCGTTCTCGGCGAACTGAATCCGCTCATCTCTAATTTAGATCAGTTTAAAATTAATACAAATTGATTTAGAGCGAAATTTAACAAATATACGCCCCAGTGTCTAAAGAAATGCCGTATGATCAAGATCCTTAGATGAAAGCATTATATGCCACCTTTTCAAATAACGATTATATACCCTCAATTGAAGTTTTTAATTTATAGCCATGTCTTTATGGTCCTCTTTTTCATCTTTGAAGAAAACCCCCCACATGCCATGAAAAGAAGTGAAGAAAATGAAGTGCAGTACCGTATTTACCTCACAGTTTAGGTTTTAATGTACATGTATCACGCTTACAAAAATTATATAGGCAGTAAAAACATATACATAGATTTTGTCTCCTACCAGAGTTACGGTAAATCAGGGCACTTCAGATTACAAGGAACCAGATCGTTTTATAGTCCTCCCTGCTATGAAAGAATTCCACCAAATTAACTGCAATACCAGATGGCACAGCAAACAGGCTATGCAATCTTTTTCAAAAGTCTGACAGCAGGTATGGCCAGATATCCTTTATTTATGCTGATATCTGGTCAATCACAGCACCAGATTTTATCAGATGACCTGCCCAGTTAATTGCAGCGCATCCCCTCTGATGCTGAAAATGTGATGTCTTCCAACATCATCATCTGTTTCTAGACTGTATTGAATAGCAGAAAGTCGGGGCTTGAACACACATTCCAACTACATAATAGATTGGAAACACTATGTCTATCATTTTAATGGAACAAGATATAGCTTTTAACATTTTTTAAACATGATCATTTTAGTTACAGAAGTACAGAGTGCAGGCTTAATCACAGGTTCAAGGCACCAGAACAGGTAAAGGCATAGCATCATCTGGAGAGCACTGTGTCATGCACAAAAGCTAGAAATTAAACAATAATCTAGCAAAAGCTTGTTCTAGGGATATCCTTTTATCCTGCAGGATTGCAAAGAAACAAAGGCACAAATAGCAGCAAAAAAATGCTGCACATGTACAGATCTAATCTGCAGTCACCAAGACTTGGCATTGGTGGGTAAGTATCCTTCTCAGTCTCCAGGCAATGTTAGAAAACTGTTGAGACCCAATCACATAGCCAGGTGGTCATAGTAACTGGCATGAACTGCAAATTAATGGTACAGTGTTGCATACTATACCCCATTACCCTCTAAATTCTTAATCTCTCTTTAAATCAAAGGTTCCAATTTTGGAATACATATGAAATTCTGGCGGTCGGGATTCCGGCAGTTACATGACCAACTGCGGCATCCCGACTTCCCATCCCCGTCCCCGTCCCCTATCCTTACCCTATCCCTTGGGGGCTGGTGGCTATGGCTAATACCTCTGGGGTGTCAGTTATGGCCAGCAATGGACTGGGGCTCAAAAACGGCCTGGGCATTTGTGAGCACGCGTGCTCGGCACAGAGGTGCGCGTACACGTCACGGGGGCGTGTCGCCACGATGTACGGGGGTGTGCCGTGAGTCATGGGGGTGTGGACTTGTGACACCCCCCCATTACCATGGCAATGCATGCTGGGGACACCTGTGAAAAAAAAGTTTTTTTGATCAGGTTCTCTGAGCCTCGGTACTGATTATAATTGTAGATCAAACAAAGTGATAATTAGCCTGCTACTTGTGCTGAGAGAGATAAAGAATGAAAACAGATGAAGGAGGTGAATCTGTTGTCAGTGTTAGACACTGAGCATGTATATCCAAAAGATGCTCTACTATACCGAGTCTTCCTCAAGAGTTTCCCACTCCAGTACTGACTCAGCCCAACACTGATTAGCTTCCAAGATCAGATGGATTCGGGCGTTTCCAGTGTGGTGTGATGGTAGAGAAATGAGCGATAATCTTTAGCTCTGGAATCACTGATGGCAGTTCACGGATTTCACAGATTAGGTGTAAATGTTGACAGCAATGAGCAAAAAAGGAGAAACTTAGAATGGATCTGTTGCCAATGTTAGACCGGGGTGAAAGCCCCTGAATCAATGGTGAAAGTCCAGAAGAATAGTTTGATATAGAAAAAAGAGAAATGAGAAAATATATGCATAATATTTCAGTCCTGTCCCAGAGAGTGGGTGGCACAGATCTTTAGATAGAAATAGGCATACAGATAATGTGATGTATCAAATTTGTTAATAGAAGAGAAAACAATAAAAAAAAATAAAAAAAAATTACAATAATATGATATATCAAATTTGTTGATAGAAGAGAAAACAATTCAAAAATGACAATGACACTAAGAATGGAATAGCCCATTCAGTTGCAAATGCAGAAAAGTGCCAATTTAAATGACTGTGATGTTCCAGATACAATGAAATTCAGGTAACTAGAAAGTATCCATGTATGAGTCTGGAGAAAGAAAAAGGCAACACTTAAAGTGAAGGTGATATCACTAGGACTTAATGTAAGGATATTGTAGTACAATGAGATAACAACAATGGAGGCAATCTTTCAATTAATGTAAGTCTGTGGCCGTGATATAAGCCAAAATAGGAAGTAAATTAATGAAATACTGTAAAGAGGCAGTGGTAGCAATTCCACTATAGACAATCGGTGCTGATAATCATAGTTCAGGCGCAAATTACAGGTGACACATTGGAGCAGATATTACCCGTTGTGGTATCATGGATTCCAGTGGAGTGCTGGCTGCCGCGCTGCTGCAGGGCTCTGTAGTCAGGAGATATGGTGAAGCCGCTGGACTGGAATAAGCACGAGGCACAGGGGGGTGAGGAGGAAAGTCCGTGGTTCCGGACAGCCAGTGAATGGAAGATACGTTTCGCCCATCCGCCGGGCTTGATCACTTCCTCTGTATAATTTTACAGTATGCAAATTATAAATGTTACTTCAATGCTGATTGGTTGCCATGGGCAACTTCTCTACTGGCTAATTTCTCCACTCTTTTCACTGCTTAGCACATCTCCCCCTTAATCTCCGTCCACTTCTCTCTCCAAGGCTTAGTTCATAGACCCCTTAGGGGTCTATTTACTAAGCCTTGGATGGAGATAAAGTGGACGGAGATAAAGTACCAGCCAATCAGCTCCTAACTGCCATGTCACAGGCTGTGTTTAAATAATTACAGTTAGTAGGTGATTGGCTGCTACTTTATCTCCGTCCACTTTATCTCCATTCAAGGCTTAGTAAATAGACCCCTTAGTTTGACAATGAATTACAGTTAAATCAAGATGCATTCCGATATAAGGACTACATTAGAAATAGTGGAGAGGATTGAGGTTAAGAATACAATTAGTTGAAATTCAAAATTGTTTCACTTTTACAAAGAGCACATACAGTAACAAGTCATGTAACACCCTATGAGTCAGTTGCTAGGAAGTAATAACGTACAACTTCTGTCCTGATGGGTCGAATACAGATTCCCATTTGATGATTTTTTTTAACCAGTCCAATCAAGTGCATCTGCTGTAGAGCTAATCCTGTCCCTGGCTACAGTCTTTAGATATGGCAATTCTCGTCTGACTCTACAACTGAATCTGTGGAGGTAATGAGCATTGAAAATTGATAATAGTATGTTAATTATGCAAGTAATAAACAACGGAGCTTTCCACAGATCTTGAATACAAATTTTAAGGAAACAATTCCATGAATAATCACTAAAAGGACCAACACGTAAGGCTAGTCCCATGCAAACATAACATCTGTACTCTAACCCTTTGTATCAATTTACAATTTTAAAGCACAAAAGATGTTGATAATAGATACAACAAATGCAGTATTTCTAGAGACATTCATATTATTGCCTTTTTCTTTACTGTAAAAGACTCCATCAATCAGTGCTTTGAGTTGCTAAATTACTACAAAAAGATCTACAGTATGTGGGTGTTGAAACCTACACACTACATGAATTGCCAAACTAAAGATTTGTTTAAAAGCATTGTACCTCCTACAGTAAAACTTTGGCATTTTATATTGTACAACAGGCAATATATGTTAACAGATAACATTTTTCCAACCTAACAATCAAGAGAAAGTTACTAAAGTAATAACAATAAATATTTTTTCCATATAGTTGGGTATTTATTATTATTATTATTATTATTATTATTATTTTTAATTATTATTATTTTTTTTTTTTTTTTTAAGATAATGTTTATTAAACAGATCACAGAAAAATACATCAAGTTTACTGTAAAAACATCTGAATCACAAAATGTAAGCATATACAGACACTACTACTATAAACAAATATTAGCAAAAAAGGTGATCCAATTTTGTAAGAAGAAGGATAATAATAATAATAATAATAATAATAATAATTTATTATTATTATATCTGTTATTTGAATAAAAATAATACAAATATATATCAATGTATTTTCATCTGTAAACAATGAATGCCATGTCTGGTTGTGAATTGCTCTAGTGAAGTGGTTCTCAATCTTTTTCCTCCTGGGCATACCCTGATAGCTCATTTATGTTATTTGTATCCCATATATTTGCAAAGCAAACCAATGCAATGAATATAGGAGGTCATTCCGAGTTGTTCGCTCGCAAGGCGATTTTAGCAGAGTTGGTCACGCTAAGCCGCCGCCTACTGGGAGTGAATCTTAGCATCTTAAAATTGCGAACGAAGTAATCGCAATATTGCGATTACACACCTCGTAGCAGTTTCTGAGTAGCTTCAGACTTACTCGGCATCTGCGATCAGTTCAGTGCTTGTCGTTCCTGATTTGACGTCACAAACACACCCAGCGTTCGCCCAGACACTCCTCCGTTTCTCCGGCCACTCCTGCGTTTTTTCCGGAAACGGTAGCGTTTTTTCCCACACGCCCATAAAACGGCCTGTTTCCGCCCAGTAACACCCATTTCCTGTCAATCACATTACGATCGCCAGACCGATGAAAAAGCCGTGAGTAAAATTACTAAGTGCATAGCAAATTTACTTGGCGCAGTCGCAGTGCGGACATTGCGCATGCGCATTAAGCGGAAAATCGCTGTGATGCGAAGATTTTTACAGAGCGAACAACTCGGAATGAGGGCCATAATTTTTGGATAAAATGTTTAAGCACCACTATATACATTATATAAAAGCAATTAATGTGCTATAAGCAACATTTAAAAATCAAGTTATATTATTAAAGTAATATAAAAAAAACAACAGAGATTGCTAAAGACCAATGTACTGGATGGTGTGATGCATAAACAATCATCCATGATGGCTCTTTCTACAACTTTACTCAACTTCACTCACCTTACCCATCAAAATTCCTCTCTGCAATGCTTAGGTAACAAGGTGAATCTTATGGTTACAACTAGGATGACAAGCTCCCTCATTAATTACTTCAGGGATCTGTGATCTGAGTATTCTCATGTGTTGCTTGACACCTTGATGCATGACAAATAAAAAGCAGAAGCACAGACACAGTTCTTACTTCTGATATATGTACTCTTGTAACATTTCTACACTATATCATCCAATTTACCTGAGATTTCCCTGCAGTGTGGCAGTAACAGGGGGTACTGGGTATTTCTAGTTGGAATGGTTTATATAAATATATAAAAATGAATTATTATACCAAAATTCTCAGTTAAAGTAAAAAAATCCTCAGTTAAAGTAAAAAACCCAGTCATTGGTATAAAACCCATTAAAATCTATCAGGCAGGAGATCAGTCCAAAAACCACCTGAGTTCAAAGTCTACGTTATGGCCCCGAGGTGTAAGGCTGTCTATATAAAAATCCAGCGCATTTCTCTCTGCGCCAGGGTTTTTTACTTTAACTGAGGATTTTTTACTTTAACTGAGGATTTTGGTATAATAATTTATTTTTGGTTATAAATTAACTTTATCCTTTCATTTTCATTCATATTCTATGTCAAGGTCACCTGTGGAATATAAATCAATCGGGTGGGGAAAAACCACACACCGGTAATAGGGAAGGACATTGTGGGAATACGAAGTACCACATAGATTGGTGGGTGTTGTGGTGGAGTACTATCCCATAAAGAAAGAAAAGGAGTCCTCCAGTTTTTACTGAAGTATTCCCTTTGGAAAGAAGGTTTTTCCTATGGGCAAACGGAAGGTCTTTCCCTTACTCAAGATGGCCGAGCAAGTCTCAAATGGAGGAAGAGAGTGAGGAACAGACTGGAATATATTCATTATCTAAGATGGAGCATGGTAATTTATTATGTGAAAAAGGAATGCCTTTTGAGTTATGTAGACTGGTTTATATAGCTTCATTGAAAATACTGAGCGCTGATACGGAAGTGACGTATCGCGTTACATTGAGTGTAAGGTTGAGGCTAGATCCAAGTGGCCTAAGGGACCTTTTCCATCAGGGGAAGGAGCCACAACACAAGGGAGAGGAGCTACGCCAGTGGGACAGTTGTTCTAGTATCCACGCCACCAACTATTACCTTTAGTAATAAGGTTGCGAGCGAAGCGAGCCACCGTGCCTGAAGCGTGGCGAGTGAAGCGAGCCCGCGAGGGTACTTTTCAGGTACCTTGTTCGGCCATAGCACCTCCCCCTGGCGATGTGTCTCCTCTCCTAGGTACATCAAAAGGTCCCTTCTCCCACTCCGATATAGAATCAACCTGGAGTGTAATGCAGCCTTGGATGGAATGAATGTAAAGATGCAGCTTCCGGGTACTACGGAACGCAAGGTGAACCACAAACATAACTTCCGGGAGGGACTACCTGGAGCAGAGATTTAGTAATAGATGGAACTCTACGGCGCTGTGGAACGCAGCGTGACCCGCACATACAACTTCTGGGGGTGTGAACCCGGAAGAGAGATCTACTCAGCAGTCAATCTTTCAATTAACATGGGTATAAAAAGCCCAGTACCCTGACAGCCTGTCATCCATTGCTTGAAAAAGGTCCATGGTGTGACCGAAACGCGTAGCTGACTGGATGACAAGCTGTGAGGATCCTTCCCTTTTCCAGTGACCACGTGCTGAATACAACTTTGTGCGGTGGTGCCAGGCTTTTCAGCCCGGGACCAACATCTTCTTATTAAGCAAAGCCCACTGCACCTCCCACATTGGGTGAGATAACTTTTTTTGCACAAAGCACAAGTCACTTTTTCTTGCAGTATAAACATCATCTGTTTGATTGTAATTCATGTTTTTCAGTTTAATATTTATGTATTTTAAATGAATTTGAGTGTATTAAAGTGTGTTTTCTAATTTGCCTAAACCATATTTGGAATTATTGTAATTATGGTTATTTAAATGGCTATAAGGGCGGAACACCATTCCACTAAGCATTAACACACATCCTATGGACCAGGCGCCAGTGGTTTTCCATTATATCTTTGCATATTTCTAGTTGGAAAGCAGAAGTTTACTTTGGGGGTTATTCAGTAAGGATTGCAGATTCTGCTTTTTATGTGGCCGTCCAGCATGTTAAATGGCATGCCCAGTGGCTGGAATCACAATTTAATTGCGGTTGCAGCAACTGTGGATGAACCCCTGCAGCCGCAGGTGGTCTGCCGCCATTTTCTTGATCGGAGCGGCTGCGCATGACATTACACAGCCGCCCAAAAAATGCTGCCCACCTGCCCCTATTTTGCCCGTGCCACCCCCACAACTCTCTGTCACCATCCCCCGCCTACCCCTCGAACGCCTTTGCCTGTCAATCAGGAAGAGGCATTCACTGCCTATATGATCAGATTGCATTGGCTGCTAGCACCCGCGTAGGACGGGACCTGCACGTGTGCACTAGCGCCATCAATGGGGTTATTGTGGTCGCATTGATTAGCAATGCAACCTGAATAACCCCCTATATTCTTCTTTTTGCCATTAGGTGGTGACTGTTACTCTCTCATTGGGTGTTCTATGCATTATATATGACATCCAACAGTAGAAGTGACAGCACAGGTTACACCTAAACAGTGGCGGAACTTGTGAGCGGTGGGCCCAGGTACAAATATATAATTTGAGCTCCCCTCCCCCATCCCAGCCCAAGTTCACAATATGCCACATTGCAGTGGGTGACAGGGGTAAGCAGCGTGTGACAGGGAGAGGGTGACAGAATAAGGCAGTGGGTGACAGGAGTTCAAGCACAATGTCCTGCTCAGCGCGGAGAACAGGGTCCATCCATGTACCATGTACCAGGAACACAGTGGTCTCTGCCAGGGCAGTTGAGAGCCGGGCTGGGCCCAGGTACTTTTCAAGGGGCGTGGTCTAATCATAGGAGGTGTGGTCATGAAAAAATACAGAAAAAAATTGTATTTTAAGCACTTCCATGACCACACTGCAGCCCAGTACACAGCAGAGTGTGCTGGGCTGAGGAGAAGAGCTGCAGCTGCTGCTGCCAGGTAAGGGGGCCTGGGCCCCTACTGGACCTCACTGGGCCCCTCCATCAGACCTGGGCCCGCATAATTTGTACCCTCCCCCCCCCCCCTCTCTCGACACCACTGGTCTCTGCTCTGTCTGTGACAGAGGCCCCCACCCTTTGTGCTTTCCTTAGTTTGGCAGTACCAGTTACACCAGTGTGTGAGCTGCCATTAATTCACAGACAGAAGTAAATCAAACAAAAAGTACAGCTGTTAATTAGAGGCAGTATGTGACTGTGATCATCAGCGCTGATAGGTGGCAGGACTTCTCTATCAGTCCAGCACACACAAGGTCAGACCTGCCTACCTAGGGTAAGAGGCAGGTCCCTCAGGCAATGGGGCCCACCTTGCGCTCTGCACTGGGCCTTTCATCCAACATTGCTTAAAATAGTCTGCGGGGGAGGTAGGGCAGGGGATAACTCATTGCTAGTCTGGGCAGCAGTGGGTCCCTAACTCGTCAGGGGCCCCAGTGCAATGCACCTGCTGCACCAATGGTAGTTCTGCCCCTGCGCCTAAGGCTCACTATACTCCTACTGACTACACACTTCAGGCTTAATTCAGATCTGATCGCTGGGTTGCGTTATTTGCTGTCCAGCGATCAGATAGTTGCCGCTTACAGGGGGAGTGTAAATTTGCCGTGCAAGTGTGCGATCGCATGTGTAGCTGAGCTGCAAAAAATCACTTGTGCAGTCTCTGCACAGCCCAGGACTTACTCCTCCAGTGCGATGAGAACAGGCTGATTGGGGCCGGAGCTGATGCCGGACACCCTCCCTGAAAACGCTTGGGCAAGCCTGCATTTTCCTGAACACTCCCAGTAAACTCTCAGTTGCCACCAACAAATGGACTCCTCCTGTCAATTACCTCGCGAACGCCCGTGCAATCGGATTTTTCGCACCATCCCATCACTGCCCGGCGTTGCCCGTTGTTGCTGTCAGATGCGTGTACATATTGTGGTGCATATGCATACGGAGATAGGATCTGATCTGAATTACCCCCTTAATTTCCTTTGTGGCATATCCACAAGTGTATGGTCCTGAATGCTTATGGTGTGTGTGAAGTTGCATACCATGGTTTAAACTCATTTTGAGTAGACTACAGTACCTTAATAGTTTATGTTGCTTTTTCAAAGGAAGTCAGAACCTCTGTACAATAATTAAAGATAGAGGGTAAAATTCTGATTCCCTGATATTTCGCTGACATTTATAAGGATGAATATCTAAAGATAAATACAACTTCCAACTTCCAAATTTGATACAATATGATTTTATACACACGTTGAACCAATATTTTAAGGTACACAATAATAAAAGTTATGTTTTAAATACTACATTAATTAATTGATATGAGTGCCCCAAAAAGAAGTTTTATGTTCTGCACCTACGCATTCTAGTAAGTGGTGTGTAAGTAGCCACAGCTAAGAATACTGTATGGGGATCATCTGAGTCAATGGACGGATTAGGAGAAAGACGCATGGTAACTAGTACAAGAACAGTAGTGTAAGTCAGAGGTTGCATTCGCCACTCCAGGTCTTAGTGCCCAGCAGCTTGAACAGACAGAGGCAGCACAGAGTGCTCCTCTAACACTACTGATCAGGCCTATCACTGTGCAACATATGGCTGTGGACCTTTTTCACAGATTAACGCTAAAGTCACAGCACCTACAAATGTGACTGTATGAAAATATACAGATGCAGTGTCCGTCGCAGATTGTCATGACTGCAGTTTTGTGAACCCGGCATGTATGTGAAGTCCGTGCAGGTAACTGGAAGACTGTGTGTGTATTGGCTGGTCTGTGGGAATCAGTGAGATGAAGAGCTCAAGGAAGACTATGGTCAATGTAGATACAAAAAGTAAGATTTAATGGAGTAACGATAACACACAGAGGCTGAGGTTACCGCAGTGACTGAACTGAAGAATGGAGTTAATAATTGTAAATCGATGCTGTAGCACACTGTATGAAGAACAATGACTGTGGCTGTGACTTTAAGACGATGCTGAAGAAGAATTGAAGACTGTGGCTGTGCCTTTAATACGAGACTGAAGAATACTGTGGCTGTGTCTTTAAGACGAGACTGAAGAATACTGTGACTGTGTCTTTAAGACGAGACTGAAGAATACTGCAACTGTGTCTTTAAGACGAGACTGAAGAATACTGCAACTGTGTCTTTAAGACGAGACTGAAGAATACTGCGGATGTGTCTTTAAGACTAGACTGACACTGGATATAACTGGTAACACAACTGTTACCCAGACTGGGTAACAAAAGAGCAGAGTTTTACAGGATCTAAGGTAATAGTGTTACCTCTTAGGCAGCTCAGCTACTAAGCCCACACTGAGCTGTGTGACTCAATGAACTGGCCACATCTGTAACACAGGTCTCTATACTTATTCCTCTTGGTCCTTGGTGATTGGAGTCAGGTGATTCAGGGAGTCGCAGGCTGGCACAGGATTGGATAGCTCATGGTCAGATGATCAGACCCTGTCACATCAGTACTCCAGGTCAGTCTCTGATGTGGAGTGAGGCCTAGCAGGCCAAAAAACACTGAAGCCTGAACTTCTACAAATGAACAGAGAATGCCAAAACTCCAGATTGCTGAACACAGTGAAGAATCAAATGCTGCTCACAAATGATTACTGATTACTCTGAGGAATTCCTACTCAGGTGGCTTTATCAAGAAAGCAACACAGATTTGCAGTCGTTATGCTGAGCTGAAGCAAATGCAGGTTACAGGATATGCTGAGGAAAGCCACAGAATATGAGAAATACAGTCAGGATCATGATGCAGATCAGTTAATTACCGAAGGAAATAAGATGTGTAGACCTATGATGGTGCAGCAGGCCATGGGAATTAAGATAAGTAGCCCTATGGTGGTGAAGATAAGTAGCCGTTTGGTTGCGCAGCATGGCTGCAGGAAGTAAGATGATGGAGCCAGTGCATCTGTGTATGTGATCACAGTCACAGGCACATGCACTGAAAATAGCCATGGCATGCTATTTGAAGATCACCATCTCCAAAGGTAAACTCTGCAACCCTTTTTGTGTGTCTATCCCTTCTGTCTCCCCCTATTACTGATGGGTCCATGGTTATCTTGGCTAGTTTGCTGCGCCTAGGCACACCATGGTTTATTAAAATAAACCCTTCATCTATTGTTCTCAGCTGCAATACAATACAGAGAACAATACAGCAGGGGATTAAGTCATTACAGCAGGGGATTAATAATACCGACTGCCCAGTCTCAGTTAATTCTATTAAAGGTCAAGATAAACATGGACCCATCTGTAATAGGGGGAGACAGAAGGGATAGACACACAAAATGTATTCCTGGCATCAACTGGTTGTCAGATTTCCAACATCAAATCCAGTGATGCCATTGCTACTAGCCATTGTACCACAACCATTTGATGGTATAATAATATAATTGTTTTACTGTGAGTATGGAAAGAAAATGTATATGTGTGCAAACAGAGCGCCCAGCAGATATCACATTACAGAGAAAAACACATGCTTAGATCACATAAAAAATGTGAAAAACATAATCACCATAGATTGATATGAATGTCCTCAATAATTTATATATGTTTTTTGTAAGTGCAATTTGAAGCATTAAATACTTCTTTGTTTTTAACAGTACTGCACTGTGGTCTGTGCTTTTTAGTGCCTCTTTTGTTCCTCATTTATTTGGGGGAAAAGAGACACTTATTTTTCAGGTCCTTGAAAGGGTTCCTAAATCAACAGTGGACAGACGCTGTTCTAAGAAAGGATATACATCAATTCAATTCTTGCAATTATTGAGGAAATTCATATCAATCTATGATGATTTTGTTTTCACATGTATTTTTATGTGATCTAAGCATGTGTTTTTCTCTGTAATGTGATATTTGCTGGGCGCTCTGCACACAAATACTTTTTCTTTCCAATTGTTCTGTGGTGTGTGGGGTACACATCCTTTGTGTGCTCTGTAGCTGCCTATCAGATTTTATTGCGCATCAATACTAAATGATTTCCAAACCTTTTGTTCTTTTTACTGTGAGTATGCACAGAATCATTCATGATGGCATCTGGACAACATTTTTCTCCCACAAAATCACTTTAATTTTACAGGTACACAGACAATCAGCGATATACTTACATTTCCAGAGCACTTTTTTAGCAGTGCTATGCAAACTGCAAAACACACAAACGTTGCACATGTAATAAGGGCAGTCCAGCTGCCTTTTCACTTTCATGATTAATTTAAGACTTACACGAGACTAAACTGGACTGTATTCTGAGATCATACTAGAAAACTTGAGCATTAATGAACAGGGTAGCCCTAATATGATAGTGGGGAAAACATCCAAAAACTCAGTGGTCTGAATGCCAGCGGTCACATGACCGACATCAGCATCCTGACTGTGAAGAGCCCAACATCAGAGGGGGTAAGTATTTATACCCTCCCCTGTCCCCTACCCTAACACTCGGGGGGTGTTGGCTGTGGCTAACCCTCGAGTGGTGGTGGCTATGACTAACCACCCCCACTCCACCCCCCCAGTGCCTAACCCTTACTCTCCCCCCAGGCCCTAACTGTAACCCTGAATCCGATACTCACCTTTGGCATCCTGGCTGTTGGTAATCCTGAGTGGTGTTGGGATTCCGGCATCGGTCACATGACCACCTGCATCCAGAAAGACAGGATGCGTTCAGCAAAACTGAACTGTTGTTCTCATGGTTTCTTAAGCCTGCCTTTTCAGTCAGCTTTGCAATCCGGCAAACACAGGTTCAGATTGATCTTCTAGAGCAGTTCCAAGCTCTGCGATGTGAGAATGCTTCTATAATTGTACTAGGCAGTGAATTAGGTGCATTTACACAAATAAAATGGCTTTGTACTTTTACATTTTGGTAAATTACTTTTTAGATTGTTACTTCCTTACTTGCTTAGGGACTAATTGTTGACCATATGAACAATTTGTTACTAGAAATTATATTGTATTTTCAATGTGTACAGTACAGTATGTGATTGTATTTTTTAATCTTGATATCATTTTCTGAATCCATTTGCTAATGAGTACATTTTTAATTAAATGTTGAAATACACATTGCACCTATTTATGAAATTAAAAAATGTAAATAAACACAGTGCTGCAAATAACTAAATGGATGCAGATCAAACATACTTGTTAAGCTATGACTATCCAGGGCAATTAGTTATAATTATCTTAATTGAAAAAATAACCAGCAAATATACAGTATGTGTATTTTGACTGATTTCTTTAAGCAGATGCATACAGCAATATTTGTTAACTTGCTGAGTGCCAGATAATAAGATATATGCACATCCTTCCAGGACAATTTGCAATAGTATTTTTTTTCATGCCATCACACCCATGAATGTTCTTACCTTCCAACACTTTTTATTGTAGCACTGATACTCACGACCAGCTCTTCAGAACTAGTTAGGCTGTCCCCAGCCCTTTTCCCCTGCACTAGAAACACACCTTATATGCACCTATAAACAGCCATCAATTAGAGAGACATCATTCTCAACTGCAGTTGAATCTGGAACTATTATAAGTAAATTACTCACATGTCCACACACAGCATTCTCCTTCATTATGACTGTTCAATATTAATCCTTCTGGATCTCTCGGCAGCATTTGATACCGTGGACCATGGGCTTCTGATTGAGCGACTGATACATTTCTGTGGTCTGGATGGCACAGTCCTAAGCTGGTTCAAATAATTTCTCACAGGCAGGTCACAGAGAGTATCATCTGGATTATACTCATCACCACCAGTGCCATTGCCATGTGGTGTCCCACAAGGTTCTATACTATCCCCAATGCTTTTTGCAGTATACATGCTCCCAGTGGGCGAAATAATCAGGCGCCATGGCCTGGTCTACCACTGCTATGCAGATGATACACAACTGTACTTGTCCTTTGCTCCGGGCACTGATAACCCAATAGCAACCCTAAATGGCTGTCTAGCTGAACTACAGGAGTGGATGAGCGCCAGTTGGCTGCGACTGAACCCGGATAAAACAGAGGTCCTTTTGATACGACCGCAACATCAAAGGACAAGACTGCAGCATAGCCAACCAACTGGACTTACACTGGGGGATTCAGAATTACAGACCAGTGATCGTGTGCGGAATCTTGGCGTTGTCCTGGATGGTGGCTTGACACTTAAACATCAGATATCAGCCACAATCAAATCCTCATTCTTTCACCTGAGGAACATAGCCAGAATCAAGCACTTAATTCCCTCAGATGACATGCCAAAAGTCATACATGCATTTGTATCATCTCGTTTAGACTACTGTAATGCCCTCTACCTTGGTCTACCAGCAAAAGAATTGCAACGCTTACAGCTGGTGCAAAACACAGCTGCCAGGCTATTAACCAACCAGCCCCGTTCTAGCCACATAACACCCATCCTCTACTCCCTTCACTGGCTGCCTGTAAGATGGCGAATCATCTTCAAGATTGGCTTACTGAGTTTCAAAGCATTACATGACCAAGGCCCAAGGTACCTGAAACAGCTTCTGACCCCATACTGCCCCACTCGATTACTGCGATCTGTAGATGAAGGACTTTTAGCAGTACCTAGAATCTACCGTAATTCATCTGGGGGTCGAGCTTTTAGTCATGCGGCTCCGACTCTATGGAACTCACTTCCCCGCAGAGTGCGAGAGGCCCCAACTATAGAATCCTTCAAAAGTAGACTCAAGACTTTTCTGTTTACTAAAGCATTTCCATAGTGTCCCTTTTAGTATCTTCATGCTTCTGTATTTTATGAAAATGTACTTCATTATTTTCTGTACTATATTATAGTGATGAGTGGGTTCGGTTTCTCGGAAACCGAACCCCCCCGAACTTCACGCTTTTTACACGGGTCTGAGGCCGACTCGGATCTTCCCGCCTTGCTCGGTTAACCCGAGCGCGCCCGAACGTCATCATCCCGCTGTCGGATTCTCGCGAGGCTTGGATTCTATCGCGAGACTCGGATTCTATATAAGGAGCCGCGCGTCGCCGCCATTTTCACACGTGCATTGAGATTGATAGGGATAGGACGTGGCTGGCGTCCTCTCCGTTTAGAGTAGACTAGAGAGTAGTAGAGACACTTGATTTACTAATTTTGGGGAGCATATTAGGAGTACTACTTGCTGATAGTGTGACCAGTGACCACCAGTTTAATTAATCCGTTCTCTGCCTGAAAAAAAACGATACACAGTGTGACACAGTCACATACCATATCTGTGCTCAGCCTCAGTGTGCCCTCAGTGTGCTGCATCATCTATGTAATACTGTATATCTGACTGTGCTGAGTGCTCATTGCTCACACAGCTTAATTGTGGGGGAGACTGGGGAGCAGTTATAGCAGGAGTACATATTTTAACAGTGCACACTTTTGCTGCCAGAGTGCCACTGCCAGTGCCAGTGTGACTGACCAGTGACCACTGACCACCAGTATATTGTAATTGTCTGCCTGAAAAAGTTAAACACGCGTCGTGTGGTGTTTTTATTCTATAAACGCATTCTGCTGACAGTGTCCAGCAGGTCCGTCATTATATAATATATACCTGTCCGGCTGCAGTAGTGATATATATATATATTTTTTATATCATTATCATCCAGTCTATATTAGCAGCAGACGAAGTACGGTAGTCCACGGCTGTAGCTACCTCTGTGTCGGCAGTCGCTCGTCCATCCATAATTGTATACCACCTACCCGTGGTGTTTTTTTTTTTCTATCTTCTTGATACTAGTAGCTTACTTTAGGAGTCTGCAGTGCTGAGCTGACAGTGTCCAGCAGGTCCGTCATTATATAATATATACCTGTCCGGCTGCAGTAGTGATATATATATATTTTATATCTCATTATCATCCAGTCTATATTAGCAGCAGACGCAGTACGGTAGTCCACGGCTGTAGCTACCTCTGTGTCGGCAGTCGCTCGTCCATCCATAATTGTATACCACCTACCCGTGGTGTTTTTTTTTTTCTATCTTCTTGATACTAGTAGCTTACTTTAGGAGTCTGCAGTGCTGAGCAGACAGTGTCCAGCAGGTCCGTCATTATATAATATATACCTGTCCGGCTGCAGTAGTGATATATATATATATATATATTTTTTATATCATTATCATCCAGTCTATATTAGCAGCAGACGCAGTACGGTAGTCCACGGCTGTAGCTACCTCTGTGTCGGCAGTCGCTCGTCCATCCATAATTGTATACCACCTACCCGTGGTGTTTTTTTTTTTCTATCTTCTTGATACTAGTAGCTTACTTTAGGAGTCTGCAGTGCTGAGCTGACAGTGTCCAGCAGGTCCGTCATTATATAATATATACCTGTCCGGCTGCAGTAGTGATATATATATATTTTATATCTCATTATCATCCAGTCTTTATTAGCAGCAGACGCAGTACGGTAGTCCACGGCTGTAGCTACCTCTGTGTCGGCAGTCGCTCGTCCATCCATAATTGTATACCACCTACCTGTGGTGTTTTTTTTTTTTCTATCTTCTTGATACTACTAGTAGCTTACTTTAGGAGTCTGCAGTGCTGAGCTGACAGTGTCCAGCAGGTCCGTCATTATATAATATATACCTGTCCGGCTGCAGTAGTGATATATATATATATTTTTATATCATTATCATCCAGTCTATATTAGCAGCAGACGCAGTACGGTAGTCCACGGCTGTTGCTACCTCTGTGTCGGCAGTCGCTCGTCCATCCATAATTGTATACCACTTACCTGTGGTGTTTTTTTTTTCTTCTATCTTCTTGATACTAGTAGCTTACTTTAGGAGTCTGCAGTGCTGACAGTGTCCAGCAGGTCCGTCATTATATAATATATACCTGTCCGGCTGCAGTAGTGATATATATATATTTTATATCTCATTAACATCCAGTCTATATTAGCAGCAGACGCAGTACGGTAGTCCACGGCTGTAGCTACCTCTGTGTCGGCAGTCGCTCGTCAATCCATAAGTATACTAGTATCCATCCATCTCCATTGTTTACCTGAGGTGCCTTTTAGTTGTGCCTATTAAAATATGGAGAACAAAAATGTTGAGGTTCCAAAAATAGGGAAAGATCAAGATCGACTTCCACCTCGTGCTGAAGCTGCTGCCACTAGTCATGGCCGAGACGATGAAATGCCAGCAACGTCGTCTGCCAAGGCCGATGCCCAATGTCATAGTACAGAGCATGTAAAATCCAAAACACCAAATATCAGTAAAAAAAGGACTCAAAAATCTAAAATAAAATTGTCGGAGGAGAAGCGTAAACTTGCCAATATGCCATTTACCACACGGAGTGGCAAGGAACGGCTGAGGCCCTGGCCTATGTTCATGGCTAGTGGTTCAGCTTCACATGAGGATGGAAGCACTCAGCCTCTCGCTAGAAAAATGAAAAGACTCAAGCTGGCAAAAGCACAGCAAAGAACTGTGCGTTCTTCGAAATCACAAATCCACAAGGAGAGTCCAATTGTGTCGTTTGCGATGCCTGACCTTCCCAACACTGGACGTGAAGAGCATGCACCTTCCACCATTTGCACGCCCCCTGCAAGTGCTGGAAGGAGCACCCGCAGTCCAGTTCCTGATAGTCAGATTGAAGATGTCAGTGTTGAAGTACACCAGGATGAGGAGGATATGGGTGTTGCTGGCGCTGGGGAGGAAATTGACCAGGAGGATTCTGATGGTGAGGTGGTTTGTTTAAGTCAGGCACCCGGGGAGACACCTGTTGTCCGTGGGAGGAATAGGGCCATTGACATGCCTGGTGAAAATACCAAAAAAATCAGCTCTTCGGTGTGGAAGTATTTCAACAGAAATGCGGACAACATTTGTCAAGCCGTGTGTTGCCTTTGTCAAGCTGTAATAAGTAGGGGTAAGGACGTTAACCACCTCGGAACATCCTCCCTTATACGTCACCTGCAGCGCATTCATCATAAGTCAGTGACAAGTTCAAAAACTTTGGGCGACAGCGGAAGCAGTCCACTGACCAGTAAATCCCTTCCTCTTGTAACCAAGCTCACGCAAACCACCCCACCAACTCCCTCAGTGTCAATTTCCTCCTTCCCCAGGAATGCCAATAGTCCTGCAGGCCATGTCACTGGCAATTCTGACGAGTCCTCTCCTGCCTGGGATTCCTCCGATGCATCCTTGCGTGTAACGCCTACTGCTGCTGGCGCTGCTGTTGTTGCTGCTGGGAGTCGATGGTCATCCCAGAGGGGAAGTCATACTCGTAAGACCACTTTTACTACTTCCACCAAGCAATTGACTGTCCAACAGTCCTTTGCGAGGAAGATGAAATATCACAGCAGTCATCCTGCTGCAAAGCGGATAACTGAGGCCTTGGCATCCTGGGCGGTGAGAAACGTGGTTCCGGTATCCATCATTACTGCAGAGGCAACTAGAGACTTGTTGGAGGTACTGTGTCCCCGGTACCAAATACCATCTAGGTTCCATTTCTCTAGGCAGGCGATACCGAAAATGTACACAGACCTCAGAAAAAGACTCACCAGTGTCCTAAAAAATGCAGTTGTACCCAATGTCCACTTAACCACGGACATGTGGACAAGTGGAGCAGGGCAGGCTCAGGACTATATGACTGTGACAGCCCACTGGGTAGATGTATGGACTCCCGCCGCAAGAACAGCAGCGGTGGCACCAGTAGCAGCATCTCGCAAACGCCAACTCTTTCCTAGGCAGGCTACGCTTTGTATCACCGCTTTCCAGAATACGCACACAGCTAAAAACCTCTTACGGCAACTTAGGAAGATCATCGCAGAATGGCTTACCCCAATTGGACTCTCCTGTGGATTTGTGGCATCGGACAATGCCAGCAATATTGTGTGTGCATTAAATATGGGCAAATTCCAGCACCTCCCATGTTTTGCACATACCTTGAATTTGGTGGTGCAGAATTATTTAAAAAACGAGAGGGGCGTGCAAGAGATGCTGTCGGTGGCCAGAAGAATTGCGGGACACTTTCGGCGTACAGGCACCACGTACAGAAGACTGGAGCACCACCAAAAACGCCTGAACCTGCCCTGCCATCATCTGAAGCAAGAAGTGGTAACGAGGTGGAATTCAACCCTCTATATGCTTCAGAGGTTGGAGGAGCAGCAAAAGGCCATTCAAGCCTATACAACTGAGCACGATATAGGAGGTGGAATGCACCTGTCTCAAGCGCAGTGGAGAATGATTTCAACGTTGTGCAAGGTTCTGCAACCTTTTGAACTTGCCACACGTGAAGTCAGTTCAGACACTGCCAGCCTGAGTCAGGTCATTCCCCTCATCAGGCTTTTGCAGAAGAAGCTGGAGACATTGAAGGAGGAGCTAACACAGAGCGATTCCGCTAGGCATGTGGGACTTGTGGATGGAGCCCTTAATTCGCTTAACAAGGATTCACGGGTGGTCAATCTGTTGAAATCAGAGCACTACATTTTGGCCACCATGCTCGATCCTAGATTTAAAACCTACCTTGGATCTCTCTTTCCGGCAGACACAAGTCTGCTGGGGTTCAAAGAACTGCTGGTGACAAAATTGTCAAGTCAAGCGGAACGCGACCTGTCAACATCTCCTCCTTCACATTCTCCCGCAACTGGGGGTGCGAGGAAAAGGCTCAGAATTCCGAGCCCACCCGCTGGCGGTGATGCAGGGCAGTCTGGAGCGACTGCTGATGCTGACATCTGGTCCGGACTGAAGGACCTGACAACGATTACGGACATGTCGTCTACTGTCACTGCATATGATTCTCTCCCCATTGAAAGAATGGTGGAGGATTATATGAGTGACCGCGTCCAAGTAGGCACGTCAGACAGTCCGTACTTATACTGGCAGGAAAAAGAGGCAATTTGGAGGCCCTTGCACAAACTGGCTTTATTATACCTAAGTTGCCCTCCCACAAGTGTGTACTCCGAAAGAGTGTTTAGTGCCGCCGCTCACCTTGTCAGCAATCGGCGTACAAGGTTACATCCAGAAAATGTGGAGAAGATGATGTTCATTAAAATGAATTATAATCAATTCCTCCGTGGAGACATTGACCAGCAGCAATTGCCTCCACAAAGTACACAGGGAGCTGAGATGGTGGATTCCAGTGGGGATGAATTGATAATCTGTGAGGAGGGGGATGTACACGGTGATATATCGGAAGATGATGATGAGGTGGACATCTTGCCTCTGTAGAGCCAGTTTGTGCAAGGAGAGATTAATTGCTTCTTTTTTGGTGGGGGTCCAAACCAACCCGTCATTTCAGTCACAGTCGTGTGGCAGACCCTGTCACTGAAATGATGGGTTGGTTAAAGTGTGCATGTCCTGTTTATACAACATAAGGGTGGGTGGGAGGGCCCAAGGACAATTCCATCTTGCACCTCTTTTTTCTTTCATTTTTCTTTGCGTCATGTGCTGTTTGGGGGGTGTTTTTTGGAAGGGCCATCCTGCTTGACACTGCAGTGCCACTCCTAGATGGGCCAGGTGTTTGTGTCGGCCACTAGCAGGGCCGTTTCTAGACAATTTGGCTCCCAGTGCGAGATTTCAAAATGCGCCCCCCCCCCCCCATTGCTATAAAAAAAAATTGCGTGCCCCCCCCATATAGCCAGAAAAAAAGCATGCGCGCGCCGGAGGCGCGCGCGCTCCCGACAAGGCTGTGTGGCCTGATTGAAATGGGCGTGGTCTCATTACAGTGGGCGTGGCCTCGTCTGATATCACGCCCACCACAGGGGGAAAAAATAAAAATAAAAAAGTCCCCTTTTTACACATTACACCAGGCAAGTGTCCCCATATTACACAGCGCGGCAGGCAGGTGTCCCCATTTTACAAAGCGCGGCAGGCAGGTGTCCCCATTTTACAAAGTGCGGCAGGCAGGTGTCCCCATTTTACAAAGTGCGGCAGGCAGGTGTCCCCATTTTACAAAGTGCGGCAGGCAGGTGTCCCCATTTTACAAAGTGCGGCAGGCAGGTGTCCCCATTTTACACAGTACGCAGGCAGGTGTCCCCATTTTACACAGTACGCTGGCAGGTGTCCCCATTTTACACAGTACGCTGGCAGGTGTCCCCATTTTACACAGTACGCAGGCACGTGCCCCCATTTTACACAGTACGCAGGCAGGTGTCCCCATTTTACACAGTGCGGCAGGTATCCCCATTTTACACAGTGCGGCAGGTGCCCCCATTTTACACAGTGCGGAAGGTATCCCCATTTTACACAGTGCGGCAGGTGCCCCCATTTTACACAGTGCGGCAGGTGCCCCCATTTTACACAGTGCGGCAGGTGCCCCCATTTTACACAGTGCGGCAGGTATCCCCATTTACACAGTGCGGCAGGTGCCCCCATTTTACACAGTGCGGCAGGTATCCCCATTTTACAGAGTGCGGCAGGTATCCCCATTTTACAGAGTGCGGCAGGTATCCCCATTTTACACAGTGCGGCAGGTGCCCCCATTTTACACAGTGCGGCAGGTATCCCCATTTTACACAGTGCGGCAGGTATCCCCATTTTACAGAGTGCAGCAGGTATCCCCATTTTACACAGTGCGGCAGGTGCCCCCATTTTACACAGTGCGGCAGGTGCCCCCATTTTACACAGTGCGGCAGGTATCCCCATTTTACAGAGTGCGGCAGGTATCCCCATTTTACAGAGTGCGGCAGGTATGCCCATTTTACACAGTGCGGCAGGTGCCCCCATTTTACACAGTGCGGCAGGTATCCCCATTTTACACAGTGCGGCAGGTATCCCCATTTTACAGAGTGCAGCAGGTATCCCCATTTTACACAGTGCGGCAGGTGCCCCCATTTTACAGAGTGCGGCAGGTGCCCCCATTTTACACAGTGCGGCAGGTATCCCCATTTACACAGTGCGGCAGGTGCCCCCATTTTACACAGTGCGGCAGGTATCCCCATTTTACAGAGTGCGGCAGGTATCCCCATTTTACAGAGTGCGGCAGGTATCCCCATTTTACACAGTGCGGCAGGTGCCCCCATTTTACACAGTGCGGCAGGTATCCCCATTTTACACAGTGCGGCAGGTATCCCCATTTTACAGAGTGCAGCAGGTATCCCCATTTTACACAGTGCGGCAGGTGCCCCCATTTTACAGAGTGCGGCAGGTGCCCCCATTTTACACAGTGCGGCAGGTATCCCCATTTACACAGTGCGGCAGGTGCCCCCATTTTACACAGTGCGGCAGGTATCCCCATTTTACACAGTGCGGCAGGTATCCCCATTTTACAGAGTGCGGCAGGTATCCCCATTTTACAGAGTGCGGCAGGTATCCCCATTTTACACAGTGCGGCAGGTGCCCCCATTTTACGCAGTGCGGCAGGTATCCCCATTTTACACAGTGCGGCAGGTATCCCCATTTTGCAGAGTGCAGCAGGTATCCCCATTTTACACAGTGCGGCAGGTGTCAAGTGGGGGGAGGGAGGGGGAGAGAGAGAGAGAGAGAGAGAGAGAAAAAGAATACTTACAACTTGCCGCTCTTCGGGTCCCGCGCGCCGGCCGCCTCCTCTGTAGATGGTTATCTCCAGTCCTCCTCTCCTCCCCCCGAGCGCTCCTGCTCGGGGGGCGGGGCTTCGCGGAATGACGCGTTTGCGTCGTGACGTCACGGCGCAAACGCGTCATTCCGCGAAGCCCCGCCCCCCGAGCAGGAGCGCTCGGGGGGAGAGAGAGGGAGGAGAGCAGTGGTCACAAAGTGCCGCGGCGGGCGCCCCGTGCGGTTGCACGGCTCGCCCGCCGCTAGAAACGGCACTGGCCACTAGGGTCGCTTAGCTTACTCACACAGCTACCTCATTGCGCCTCTTTTTTTCTTTGCGTCATGTGCTGTTTGGGGAGTGTTTTTTGGAAGGGCCATCCTGCGTGACACTGCAGTGCCACTCCTAGATGGGCCAGGTGTTTGTGTCGGCCACTAGGGTCGCTTAGCTTACTCACACAGCTACCTCATTGCGCCTCTTTTTTTCTTTGCGTCATGTGCTGTTTGGGGAGTGTTTTTTGGAAGGGCCATCCTGCGTGACACTGCAGTGCCACTCCTAGATGGGCCAGGTGTTTGTGTCGGCCACTAGGGTCGCTTAGCTTACTCACACAGCTACCTCATTGCGCCTCTTTTTTTCTTTGCGTCATGTGCTGTTTGGGGAGTGTTTTTTGGAAGGGCCATCCTGCGTGACACTGCAGTGCCACTCCTAGATGGGCCAGGTGTTTGTGTCGGCCACTAGGGTCGCTTAGATTACTCACACAGCTACCTCATTGCGCCTCTTTTTTTCTTTGCGTCATGTGCTGTTTGGGGAGTGTTTTTTGGAAGGGCCATCCTGCGTGACACTGCAGTGCCACTCCTAGATGGGCCATGTGTTTGTGTCGGCCACTAGGGTCGCTTAGCTTACTCACACAGCTACCTCATTGCGCCTCTTTTTTTCTTTGCGTCATGTGCTGTTTGGGGAGTGTTTTTTGGAAGGGCCATCCTGCGTGACACTGCAGTGCCGCTCCTAGATGGGCCAGGTGTTTGTGTCGGCCACTTGGGTCGCTTAGCTTAGCCATCCAGCGACCTCGGTGCAAATTTTAGGACTAAAAATAATATTGTGAGGTGTGAGGTGTTCAGAATAGACTGAAAATGAGTGGAAATTATGGTTATTGAGGTTAATAATACTTTGGGATCAAAATGACCCCCAAATTCTATGATTTAAGCTGTTTTTTAGGGTTTTTTGAAAAAAACACCCGAATCCAAAACACACCCGAATCCGACAAAAAAAATTCGGTGAGGTTTTGCCAAAACGCGTTCGAACCCATAACACGGCCGCGGAACCGAACCCAAAACCAAAACACAAAACCCGAAAAATTTCCGGTGCTCATCACTACTATATTATGCTATGTATCTGTTAAGCGCCTTGAGTCCTATTGGAGAAAGAGCGCTATATAAATAAAATTATTATTATTATTATTATTATCTTCACTATATTCCATTACCACTATCATCTTATTTTGGCATTTAAAGCTTTAGTAGAACACAAAGGGCCACCAATAACATATATATATATATAGCGTCCAGTGTGGTATCCGGCACACTCATGTAAAGAGACGACTTGCTGCGGTGCCTTCCTCATGAAGAAATTAATTCCCATCAGATAGAGAAGCGAGGTAAACAGGCGGCACTCGTCAGGCTGAATAAACGTGGTAATTCAGCCTGACGAGTGCCGCCTGTTTACCTCGCTTCTCTCTATATATATATACATATATATATATATATATATATACATACATATATATATATATATATATATATATAGTATAAAAAAAGGAGATTTATGGTTGACTTACCATGGTTAAATCTCTTTCTGCAAGGTACACTGGGTTCCAAAGGGAATACATCAGGGTGTAGAGATGGATCTTGATCCAGAGGCACCAACAGGCTAAAACTTTAGAGTGTCCAAGAATGCATTGCGGGGCCCCCTCTATAACCCCACCTCCAGGCACTGTGAGGTCAGTTTTGTTAACCAGTCCAATGCTGAAGCAGGTAAAAGAGAAGGCAGATGTTAGTCACATAGAACCACGTTCTCACGACAGGAGAAGGGACCAGCGGCTAATGCCATACAAACCCAAATAAACTAAGTGCATCAGGGTGGGCGCCCTGTGGAACCCAGTGTACCTCGCAGAAAGAGATTTACCCATGGTAAGTCTACCATAAATCTTCTTTTCTGCAGCGGGGTACACAGTGTTCCACAAAGCAGTTCCTCAAGGAAGGGGACGCGTCTTAGCAGGCTTGAGAACCTGGCATCCAAAGGAAGCATCCTGGGAGGCGGAAGTATTAAAGGCATAGAACCCAATGAACATGTTCACCGAGGACCATGTAGCCGCCTTGCACAAATGTTCTGTGGACGTGCCACGGTGGCCCGCCCAAGAGGGTCCAACAGACTGAGTAGAAAGGGCATTAATAGCAGCAGGAGCTGGAGGTCCAGCCTGTGCATAAGCTTGTGAAATCACCATTCTAATCTATCTGGCCAAGGTTTGCTTTGTCGCAGGCCAGGTACGGTTGTGAAAAACAAAAAATACAAAAAGGGAATTTGACCTCCTGATAGAGGCAGTCCTTTCCACGTATATACGGAGAGCCCGTACCACATCCGCTCTTTGGAGGTCAAACTAGAAGAGATGAAGGCCGGAAACCACAATCTCTTGCTTAAGGTGAAAAATATAATACCACCTTAGGCAAATAACCAGGGTTAGTTCAAAGAACTGCCCGGTCACGGTGAAATATCAGAAAGGGAGGACGACAGGACAAAATGCCTAGGTCATCTGACATCCTCCCAGCAGAGGCAATAGCCATTAGGAACAGGACCTTGACCGTAAGCCATTTAAGGTCCACTAACTCAAGAGGTTCAAATGGAGACTCTTGCAGGGCTTTCAGAACAACAGACTGATCGCATGGAGCCACAGCAGGGACATAGGGAGGCTGAATCTGTAAAACACCCTGAGTGAAAGTATGAACGTCAGGAATAGACGCAATTTTTCTCTTAAACCAAACTGACCAGGCAGAGATATGAACCTTGAGGGAGGCCAGACAAAGGCCTAAGTCCAGGCCTTGTTGCAAAAAAAGCCAGAAGTCTGGAAATACTGAATTTGTAAGCATCGTAATTCTTAGCAGCACACCAGGTGAAGTAAGAATTCTAGACCCTATAATAAATCCGCGCAGATGCCAGTTTGCGGGCCTTCAGCATAGTTTGGATGACCACCTCAGAGAATCCTTTGGCCCTCAGGAGTAAAGCTTCAAGAGCCACGCCGTCAAAGCCAGTCTGGCCAGGTCTAGATAAACACAAGGGCCCTGAACGAGGATGTCTGGGCATTGAGGAAGTAGAAGAGGATGCTCTATCGATAGACCCTGCAGGTCTGAGAACCAATGACGTCTGGGCCATGCTGGAGTGACTAGAAGTAGTATTCCACCTTCTTGTTTCAATTTCCTTAGTACCCTAGGCAGGAGTGACACTGGAGGGTGTTATGATTCCTGTACTCCAGACCGGAGGAGATCTTATGGCAGGGATCTGAGTACAGGAAAATAAGCTGGTTGTGGGAGCTGGATAGCCTAGTAACCCCTGGCGCCCTAACTCCGTTGTCTCGCCCGTGTTATCAGAAATCCCCTGCGAGACTATGGTTGCTTGAGCCCATGGCAGCCGCGTTCGAAGGGCGGATTATGTCTGCCCAACCCCGATGCCCCCGCAGGTCTTAATGGGAGACAAGGGGAAGTCCGAGACAGGGTGATAACAAGGGGCCCTCTGACTAAGCAACCAGGCCAGGGGTTACAAGCTAACTAACTAAATCAAAAGGTATGTGCGGACTAGCCGCCAGGAAAAAGGACAACCAAGGATCCACTGATCCGACACTCCTATCCGGCACCGCCGGACACCAGAGTGGATCTGTGGAAGCGGAATCCTCCGCAAAGCTCCAGAACACAATTAAACAAAATAATAAACAGAAGCGGACAAGCCGCAACACACGGCTGCGCCGCGACTCACGAACACCACCAGATGTTAAAGGTGCTCGGTCAGACTCCAGGAACAGATGGTAACTTCCGAGTACAGGATCTCTGAGGACAGGAACAACCGAAAAGACCGGGACTGGGAACTCTCTGCAGCAGACACAGGCAAACAGGAAGCTATCACCGGCGTCTGTAAGAAGTCCTGAGGGTGCCTTAATTCAGGCACCCTCCAATCAGGATCCAGACAGGACAATCAAATAGAAATGACGTGCAGCTTGCATGCTGCACGGCCAGCACATAATCAGGGTAATGAGAATAGACCCAGCAACGGGGAACGCGGCTGAACGTGGCGTCCCCGTTGCTAAGGTCAGAGCGGCTCCGTGCGCCCGGCGTCTTAGCGTTGCCAGGGAGCCGGCGGCTGAACGCGCACGGCGTCCCTGGTTGCTAGGCGCCGGGCCGCACGGCCGAGCGGACCCCGGCGCCTAACAGTACCCCCCCCTTGAGGAGGGGTCAAGGAACCCCTAAAGCCAGGTTTCCGAGGAAATTCACGAAAAAATGCCCTTTTGAGCTTTGGGGCATGAAGGTCTTCATCCAGGACCCACGACCTTTCCTCTGGCCCATAACCTCTCCAATGCACCAAAAAATAAAGCCGACCCCGGGACAACTTGGAATCGAGAACCTTCTCAACCAAGAACTCTTGCTGAACCCTGTACATTAACTGGTGATCTCCCCTGAGATTTTTTACGAGGAAATCTGCTGGACGAAACATATGGTTTAAGCAATGAGCAATGGAAGGTATTTCCGATCCGTAAAGTTTTTGGTAAACGTAACCGGAAAGCAACTGGATTGACTTTTTTGATAATGAGAAATGGTCCAATATATCTAGGACCCAATCTGGCTGAGGTTTGTCGAAGTTTGATGTTGCGAGTCGACAACCACACCCTGTCTCCTACTTTAAAAGTGCACGGCCGCCGGAGCCTGTCAGAAATTTTTTTTTCCCGGAAAGCTGCTTTTCTGAGAGCCAGGTGCACTTTTTTCCAAATAAGTTTAAGATGAGAGGTCAGGGCCAGAGAGGAGACAGAGGAATGTTGAAAAAATGAATTAGCTCTGGGGTGGAAACCAAAAACTGCAAAAAATGGAGACACATTGGTGGAGGAATGACAGGCATTATTATAAGCAAACTCCGCCAATGGAAGAAACTCAGACCAGTCATTTTGGAGTTTGGCCGAGTATAAACGCAAATATTGTTTTAGAGATTGGTTAACTCGCTCAGTCTGTCCATTGGATTGTGGATGATAGCCGGAGGTTAATGATAATTTCATCTTTAATGAAGCACAAAAAGACTTCCAAAATTGCGCAATGAATTGTGGACCCCTGTCAGAAACAATATCAGTGGGTAACCCATGGAGTCTGAAAACATGACGGAGGAACAAGACTGCCAATCCCTGGGCAGATGGCAATCGGGGAAGAGCAATAAAATGGGCCATCTTGCTAAAACGGTCCACTACCACCCATATGACTCGGCATCCGGCTGACAGAGGGAGATCCACCACAAAATCCATGGAGATATGCGACCATGGCCTAAGAGGAACTTTCAAGGGCATAAGTTGACCAATAGGCAAAGAACGGGGAACTTTATGCTGTGCACAGACCTGACACGAAAAAACAAACTCTTTAATGTCTTTGGAAAGACCAGGCCACCATACTGAGCGGGATACTAATTCCAAAGTCTTAGCGATTCCCGGATGCCCTGCAACTTTGCTATCATGAAATTCCGCCAAAACAGTTGCTCTCAAAAACTCAGGAACAAAAAGACGACTAGCAGGAGTATTTCCCGGAGCTTGATGTTGAAGCAGCTTTAATTGCGAAAATACATCCTGTGTGAGACCTGCCTGAATGACTGAAGGCGGAAGTATGGGAGTAACAGGACTGTTGTCTTGAACCGGAAGGAAACTGCGTGACAGGGCATCTGCCTTGGTATTCTTGGAACCTGGTCTGAAGGTGATAATGAATTTGAAATGAGTAAAAAATAAAGCCCAACGAGCCTGTCGGGCATTCAGTCGTTTAGCCGATTCAATGTATTGAAGATTTTTGTGATCAGTCAAAACTGAAATGGTGTGGGTAGCTCCTTCAAGCCAATGTCTCCACTCCTCGAAAGCCCATTTAATAGCCAGCAATTCCCGGTTACCAACATCGTAGTTGGATTCTGCAGATGAGAATTTCCTGGACATAAAGGCACAAGGATGTAACTCAAGGGAATCTGGATCCTTCTGAGAAAGGATAGCCCCTACTCCAACCTCCGAGGCATCCACCTCAATAATGAAAGGTAATTCTGGGTTGGGATGTCTAAGGACAGGGGCTGAGACAAAGGCTTGTTTTAAGGCCTGAAAAGATAACTCCGCTTCACATGACCAATTGGTAGGATCTGCTCCCTTCTTAGTAAGTGCCACAATGGGAGCAACTAGGTCAGAGAAAGAGTGAATAAATCTTCTATAGTAGTTTGCAAACCCTAAAAAGCGCTGAATTGCTTTTAAATTGGTGGGTTGCGCCCAACTAAGGATGGCTTGGAGCTTTTTTGGTTCCATTCGGAATCCCCGAGGGGAAATAATGTACCCTAAAAAGGATACTTCCGTGACATGAAATTCACACTTCTCCAGCTTGGCATATAAGTGATTTTCACGTAATCTCTTTAGCACCTGACGCACCTGGGTAACATGTTGTTCCACGGAGTCAGAATATATTAAAATATCGTCTAAATAGACCACGACGAATCTTCCCAGAAACTCACGGAGCACATCATTAATGAGATCCTGGAAAACTGCTGGAGCGTTAGATAGGCCGAATGGCATGACCAGATACTCATAGTGGCCCGACTGAGTACTAAATGCCGTTTTCCACTCATCCCCTGACCTGATTCTGATGAGGTTATATGCTCCTCTAAGATCAATCTTAGAAAAAATAACAGCCGAACGTAGCTGATCAAAGAGGACAGAGATCAGCGGCAGAGGGTAAGTATTCTTTACTGAGATTTTATTCAAAGCTCTAAAGTCAATGCAGGGTCTGAGTGAACCATCCTTCTTCTCTACGAAGAAGAAACCTGCACTTAAAGGGGATTTAGATGGCCTGATAAACCCTTTCCCAAGGCTTTCTTTCACATACTGTTATGCACACCAGTGCCAGCAGGAAAGTACTGGTGTCAGAACTGTTATGCACTCCAGTGTCTGCAGGAATGTACTGGTGTTTGAACTGTTATGCAAAACAGATGGACTCACAGACAAACTGGGGGATATGACATAACGTACACAGAAGGTGATAGGGTAACAAAATACACACAAAGTGAACAGAGAAGCCCAGAGGCTAAGGAACTGGGTATCTCCCTTGTATTAGAACTGCTAAGATGGAAAAAGCAAGATGTTGTGTTTTAATACGTAGAGTACCCGAAATGCTGTTGCTAAGGGCAACAGCAAAACCCTAAAGGGTTACCAACGGGTGTGGCAGTAAACTCCTTGGTCAGAGATGGAATGATAGACACAAGGAGAATCTCCACAATCCAAATTCTCACTTGCAGTGCACAGGTTTTAGTTTACTGCCACTAAACTGACCCCTGACACCTAGCACAGTGAGACAGGATTAGACAGGCAAGTCTTAGAATACAGCCGCAAACTTGCTAAGTTCACAGGGTAGTAACAGAACCCCAGCAAGCTAAACGACTGACTCCAGTCTTACTGCTAGGTCTGGATTGGCAGAGTGTAATACCAAATTCCCAGGCCTATTTGCAGTAAGCAACAAACAAATACAAAGCTACACAGTACTGGCTAACGTTCATGAACTGACTAACCAACAAAGATTCAGCAGCATCTGCTTACCCTGAAAAGAGGCCTTATAAAGCAGGTGCTGTCCACGCCCCACTCAGACCTCACAGACTGTGAGCACAAAAACCAGCACCGGATCCCCTGCCGTGCACAGAGCCTATAACCACTGCACAGCAAAAGACCCGAACCGGAGTATCAGCTGCGCTCAGGTTACTCCACTAGCACTTGTCTCCCGGTTGCCATGACGACGTGGCAGCACAGGGCAGGAGACCCTAACAGTACCCCCCCTCTGACGAGGGGTCAAAGAACCCCTACCACCGGGTTTATCGGGGAACTGCGAGAAGAAAGAGCGTATCAGTCTGGGGGCATGAAGATCACAACTGCGCACCCACGACCGCTCCTCCGGGCCATACCCCTTCCAGTGCACCAAAAATGACAGCCGACCCCGAACCACCTTGGAGTCAAGAATCCTTTCAACAACAAACTCCCTCTGGCCACGTATCAGAAGAGGGGAAGGTCTTCCACTGGTAGAAGGATTACTAATCGCCCGTTTTAAAAGGGAACAATGAAATGTTTTATTGATACCCAAAGAACGGGGCAGATCTAACTGAAATGCCACCGGATTGATAACCCTGGTGATCTTATAAGGGCCGATGAACCGGGGCCCTAACTTATGAGATGGCTGTCTCAACTTCAAATTCTTGGTAGACAACCAGACGAAGTCTCCTAATTTGAAGCTGCAGGGTCTTTTCCGCTTAACAAAAACCCTTTTGGTCACTAATGACACAGACACAAGGGCTTTCTTCACTTTCCGCCAAATACCTCTAAGGACCGAAACCACAGAGGAACCACCAGGCGTGGAGTCCACGGGGTCAAAAGAATTGGCCTTAGGATGATGCCCATACACACAAAGGAAGGGAGAGATCCCTGTAGCAGAGTGAGCCGCGTTGTTATAGGCAAACTCCGCCATGGACAGATGAGCAACCCAGTCAGTCTGACACTTGGAGACATAACACCTGAGGAACTGCTCCAAGAACTGGTTCACCCTTTCAGTCTGCCCATTAGACTGCGGATGGTAGCCTGACGACAAGCTGACAGAAATCTGGAGATCGGAACAAAATGCCCTCCAGAATTTGGCCACAAACTGGGATCCGCGGTCAGAGACCACATCAAGTGGCAACCCGTGGAGACGCACAACATGCAGCATAAATAATTCAGACAGGCGTCTGGCTGATGGCAGCCCAACCAGTGGAACGAAGTGCGCCATCTTCGAAAACCTGTCAACGACAACCCAGATGGCTGTCATCCCCGAGGATTTGGGCAAGTCCACCACAAAATCCATTGAAATGTGGGTCCATGGCTTAGATGGGATAGAGAGTGGATGTAATGGGCCAACAGGAACCCCTCTAGGAGTCTTATTTCGGGCACAGATGTCACATGCCCGAACCCACTGATCCACATCCTTAGCCACCGAGGGCCACCACACCGCCCTAGATAGCAACTCCCGAGTTCTGGCAATACCCGGGTGACCTGCCGACTTCTTGGCATGGAATTCCAGGAACACTCGCTGTCTTAACCTAGGAGGCACAAACAAAAGACCTACCGGAAGGTCTGGAGGAGCCTGCTCCTGTGCTCTAAGGACTAATGATAAGAGGTCCTGGGTAATGCCCACTTTAATACATGATGGGGAAACAATGGGCAACGGCTCCTCGGTGGTCTCCTGGATTGGAGCAAAACTCAGCGAGAGCGCATCAGCCTTGATGTTTTTTGACCCAGGGCGATATGTTATCAAAAAATTAAAGCGAGCAAAAAACAAAGCCCATCGTGCCTGCCTGGCATTGAGACGCTTCGCTGACTCTAAATATGCCAGATTCTTATGGTCAGTGAGAATTGAGACCACAAACTTAGCCCCCTCAAGCCAGTGTCTCCACTCCTCGAGTGCATCCTTAATAGCCAACAATTCCCGGTTACCCACGTCATAATTCATCTCGGCAGGCGAAAATTTACGGGAAAAGTAAGCACAGGGATGAAGGCGATTATCAGACACTCCCATCTGAGAAAGCACTGCCCCAATACCCATCTCAGAGGCATCCACCTCCACCACAAAAGGACGCTCTGGATCTGGGTGTCGCAGCACCTTGGCCGAAACAAATGCCCTTTTGAGACGGGCAAAAGCCGCTTTAGCCTCACAAGACCAGTGAGCAACATCCGCCCCTTTCTTAGTGAGTGCCACCAAGGGCGCCACTATAGACGAAAATCCAGCGATAAATCGTCTATAAAAATTCGCAAAGCCCAGGAAACGCTGAAGCGCCTTCAAACTAGTGGGCTGCACCCAATCCAGGACTGCCTGTACCTTGGAACCCTCCATTTGGAAACCTTCTGGGGAGATAATATATCCTAGAAATGCGATTTGCTGAACTTCAAATTCGCACTTCTCCAGCTTTGCCCCAAGCCGGTGGTCTCTGAGTTTCTGGAGGACTAAGCGTACATGCTTCCGATGTTCCTCCAGGGAACGGGAGAAGATTAGGATGTCATCTAAGTATACAACTAAGAATCTATCCAAATATTCCCTGAGCACATCATTCATGAAATCCTGGAAGACTGCCGGGGCATTACAGAGCCCAAAAGGCATCACCAAATATTCATAATGCCCTGAGTGGGTATTAAAGGCAGTCTTCCATTCATCCCCCTCTCTTATTCGGATTAGATTGTACGCACCGCGTAGGTCAATCTTAGAAAAAATGGTGGCAGTACGAAGCTGGTCAAACAAGACCGAAATGAGAGGCAGTGGGTATGAGTTTTTAATCGTGATACGGTTCAATTCCCTGAAGTCGATGCAGGGTCGCAACGAACCGTCCTTTTTACCCACGAAGAAGAACCCCGACCCACCTGGGGACTGTGAAGGTCTGATAAATCCCTTAGCCAAGTTCTCCTGAATGTACTCTGCCATAGCCTGAGTCTCAGGACGTGACAGGGAGTACAACCTGCTCTTGGGAAGCTTAGCATTTGGCAACAAATCAATGGCACAGTCATAGGGGCGATGGGGAGGTAGTACCTCTGCAACTTTTTTGGAGAACACGTCCGCAAAATCTGCATAACACCCTGGCAATCCTGGCAAACTTAGCTGCGAGAGCCTGACTGGAAGGCTCAAGCAACTCCTGAAACAATCAGTACCCCAACTAAGAATCTCCCCAGAGACCCAGTCAAATTGAGGATTGTGGGCCCTTAACCAGGGTAACCCCAACACCAATGGGGCAAAAGTACAGACAGTCACATAAAAGGACAATTTTTCAGAGTGTGTGGCTCCAATAAACAAAGAAATCTGGCTAGTGCAAGAGGTAATTTTACCTTGGAATAATGGTTCCCCGTTTAACCCACAAATCTCAATTTCCGATGCCAAGGGTACTAAGGGAACAGAGTGTTTCAGGGCGAATTGGCGGTCCATAAAAACCCCGTCGGCCCCACTGTCCACAAAGGCCTCAGTCTTGACAGTTTGACCGAGGATCTTCAAGGTCACCGGAATGATAAAAGTCTTCTTGGGAAATTCTGACTTCTGGCCTGACAGGATATTTCCCATCACCCTCAGGCCCTGAAGTTTTCCGGCTTTTCTGGGCATGATACTACCACATGACCTTTATTCCCACAGTACAAACACAACCCCTGCTGTCTCCTCCGCGTCTTCTCACGCGAGGAGAGGCGGGTAGCCCCAATCTGCATAGGCTCCTCAGAAAATTCCTCAGAGTCTGAGGTTCCCTTGGGAAGGAAGGAAATCTCAGTCTCCCTTTCAAGCCTACGCTCTCTCAGCCGTCTATCCACCCGGATGGATAACTGCATGAGCTGATCCAAGCTATCAGGCAAGGGATATTGTACCAGTTGGTCCTTTATCTGGTTAGAAAGACCTCTTCGGTACTGGTGTCTCAGGGCTGGGTCATTCCACTGGGTATCATGGGCCAACCTCCGAAACTCCGTACAGTAAACCTCAACTGGCCTGCGCCCTTGCTTAAGGATCGAAATCTGAGCCTCGGCTGAGGCCGTCTTGTCAGGGTCATCATACAACATGCCCAGTGCCGTAAAAAAAGCATCAAAACTTTTAAGCGACGGACAGTCAGGCTGCAACCCATATGCCCAGACCTGTGGGTCTCCTTGTAGCAAGGAAATCACTATGCCCACCCGCTGAATCTCCGACCCAGAAGACTGAGGCCTAAGCCGGAAGTATAGCTTGCAGCTCTCCTTGAAACAAAAGAACTGCGAGCGATCTCCAGAAAAACGATCCGGGAGATTTACTTTCGGCTCCTTAACCCCTGCAGGTGCTGCTGCTGCGGGAGCTCCGCCAGCAGCCTGGGAGGTGTGCATTTTAATGGACAAATCATTAAATTGTCGAGTCAGGACCTGCACCTGATCGACCACCTGTTGCAACGTATTTTGAGGGGTATGCTCCATATTCCCACAAAATTTCAACAGGAGTATTGGGCTGCTGAATATGTTATGCACACCAGTGCCAGCAGGAAAGTACTGGTGTCAGAACTGTTATGCACTCCAGTGTCTGCAGGAATGTACTGGTGTTTGAACTGTTATGCAAAACAGATGGACTCACAGACAAACTGGGGGATATGACATAACGTACACAGAAGGTGATAGGTTAACAAAATACACACAAAGTGAACAGAGAAGCCCAGAGGCTAAGGAACTGGGTATCTCCCTTGTATTAGAACTGCTAAGATGGAAAAAGCAAGATGTTGTGTTTTAATACGTAGAGTACCCGAAATGCTGTTGCTAAGGGCAACAGCAAAACCCTAAAGGGTTACCAACGGGTGTGGCAGTAAACTCCTTGGTCAGAGATGGAATGATAGACACAAGGAGAATCTCCACAATCCAAATTCTCACTTGCAGTGCACAGGTTTTAGTTTACTGCCACTAAACTGACCCCTGACACCTAGCACAGTGAGACAGGATTAGACAGGCAAGTCTTAGAATACAGCCGCAAACTTGCTAAGTTCACAGGGTAGTAACAGAACCCCAGCAAGCTAAACGACTGACTCCAGTCTTACTGCTAGGTCTGGATTGGCAGAGTGTAATACCAAATTCCCAGGCCTATTTGCAGTAAGCAACAAACAAATACAAAGCTACACAGTACTGGCTAACGTTCATGAACTGACTAACCAACAAAGATTCAGCAGCATCTGCTTACCCTGAAAAGAGGCCTTATAAAGCAGGTGCTGTCCACGCCCCACTCAGACCTCACAGACTGTGAGCACAAAAACCAGCACCGGATCCCCTGCCGTGCACAGAGCCTATAACCACTGCACAGCAAAAGACCCGAACCGGAGTATCAGCTGCGCTCAGGTTACTCCACTAGCACTTGTCTCCCGGTTGCCATGACGACGTGGCAGCACAGGGCAGGAGACCCTAACACATACTCATTCATGGCCACAGTTTCAGGACCAGACAATGCATATAACCTTCCTTTAGGCAACGTGGCACCAGGAATTAACTCAATGGCACAATCATAAGGCCTATGGGGAGGCAAAATATCCGCATTGCCCTTGGAAAACACATCAACAAAATCCTGGTATTCCCCAGGAATATGTGCGGAACTGGCGGCAGCTACTCGGATAGGAAGCGTAATACATTCTTTATCACAGATGGTACCCCATTGTAGGATCTCCCCAGACTGCCAATCAATGACGGGATTATGAAAGGCCAGCCAAGGATGACCCAGAACCACAGGAACTGCTGGACAATGGGTAAGGAAAAACTCAATTTTTTCAGAATGCAGAGCTCCCACCGAGAGCAAAACAGGAGGTGTACATAGAGAAATAACCCCATTGGATAAAGGACTCCCATCTAAACCATGCATGGTGATACACCTACCTAAGGTTAGCTGAGGAATACCTAAGGCCTTGGCCCATGTTAAATCCATAAAGTTTCCTGCAGCTCCACTGTCCACAAAAGCAGAGACCGAGGAACAGAGGCTGCCATAGGAAACTTTAGCAGGAACCAACAGTGAATTATTTGAGGAGATGAGCTGCAGACCAAAGTGAACCCCCTCACAATTCACTTGGTCAGGAAGTTTCCCAACTTGTTTGGACAACTACGGGCAAAATGTCCCTTACCTCCGCAGTATAAACACAGACCATAATTTTGCCTCCTGGTTCTTTCTTCCGGAGACAATTTGGAGAGACCAATCTGCATAGGCTCCTCTATGTCTACAGGAATGGAAGGAACCCAGGGAGAGGACCCGACAGATGCCCCTTTTTCAGCCCTCCGCTCTCTGAGCCGACGATCTATTTTAATAGATAGCTCCATGAGGTTATCGAGGGTCTCAGGAGCGGGATACTGGAGGAGACTGTCTTTTATAGATTCCGATAAGCCGAGGCGAAACTGACTGCGCAGGGCTGGGTCATTCCAGCCACAGTCGTTCGACCAACGGCGAAACTCCGTACAATAATTCTCTGCGGGATTCCTACCCTGTCTAAGAGCACGCAACTGACTTTCTGCGGACGCCTCTCTATCAGGGTCGTCATACAATAGCCCTAAAGATTTTAAAAAGGCGTCTACAGACGATAAGGCCGGATCGTCTGTCTTTAAACCAAAAGCCCAGGTCTGAGGATCCCCCTGAAGTAGAGAAATAATAATCCCAACCCGCTGAGCCTCTGTACCTGAGGTAACTGGTCTTAAACGAAAATACAGTTTGCAAGATTCTTTAAAATTAAAAAACTGTTTTCTATCCCCAGAAAAACGGTCAGACAGATGCATTTTTGGTTCAGGGATGACCCTCGGGGAAGTCCGTAACAGATCTTCCTGTGACCTCACCCGGAGGGACAGATCCTGAACCATCTGAGTAAGTTCCTGAATCTGACTAACAAGAAGCTGGCCAGGGTTTGGCCCAACACCGGTGGGATTCATAAGGCCGACAAAAATCTCCCAACTAAAAAGTGAAAAAATTTACTGTAAGTTAAATCTTTTCTTTTGTTGGCCGGTGATAATGTTATGATTCCTGTACTCCAGACCGGAGGAGATCTTATGGCAGGGATCTGAGTACAGGAAAATAAGCTGGTTGTGGGAGCTGGATAGCCTAGTAACCCCTGGCGCCCTAACTCCGTTGTCTCGCCCGTGTTATCAGAAATCCCCTGCGAGACTATGGTTGCTTGAGCCCATGGCAGCCGCGTTCGAAGGGCGGATTATGTCTGCCCAACCCCGATGCCCCCGCAGGTCTTAATGGGAGACAAGGGGAAGTCCGAGACAGGGTGATAACAAGGGGCCCTCTGACTAAGCAACCAGGCCAGGGGTTACAAGCTAACTAACTAAATCAAAAGGTATGTGCGGACTAGCCGCCAGGAAAAAGGACAACCAAGGATCCACTGATCCGACACTCCTATCCGGCACCGCCGGACACCAGAGTGGATCTGTGGAAGCGGAATCCTCCGCAAAGCTCCAGAACACAATTAAACAAAATAATAAACAGAAGCGGACAAGCCGCAACACACGGCTGCGCCGCGACTCACGAACACCACCAGATGTTAAAGGTGCTCGGTCAGACTCCAGGAACAGATGGTAACTTCCGAGTACAGGATCTCTGAGGACAGGAACAACCGAAAAGACCGGGACTGGGAACTCTCTGCAGCAGACACAGGCAAACAGGAAGCTATCACCGGCGTCTGTAAGAAGTCCTGAGGGTGCCTTAATTCAGGCACCCTCCAATCAGGATCCAGACAGGACAATCAAATAGAAATGCCGTGCAGCTTGCATGCTGCACGGCCAGCACATAATCAGGGTAATGAGAATAGACCCAGCAACGGGGAACGCGGCTGAACGTGGCGTCCCCGTTGCTAAGGTCAGAGCGGCTCCGTGCGCCCGGCGTCTTAGCGTTGCCAGGGAGCCGGCGGCTGAACGCGCACGGCGTCCCTGGTTGCTAGGCGCCGGGCCGCACGGCCGAGCGGACCCCGGCGCCTAACAGAGGGAACACGTAGGGCAGCCGAAAGTTCCATCTAATTGCCATATCATCCAAGAACGCTGCTTGAGAATCACTGGTTCTTGATCCGAAGACCAGAGCTTTGTGATAGTGTCGAGATGCCATCAGGTCTAAATCTGGTAGGCCCCACTTGTTCACTAGGAGTTGAAAGACTTCCTGATGAAGACTCCACTCTCCAGCGTGCACGTCCTGACGACTGATGAAATCACCTTCCCAGTTGAGGACTCCCAGAACGAACACTGCCGGCAGAAGGCGTTCCGCCCAACCAAGGATTTTTGACACTTCCATCATTGCCATGCGGCTTCGAGTGCCGGCTTGATGGTTTATGTACGCCACTGTGATGGCGTTGTCTGACCGTACTTGAACACTGCCCGCATTTCCAGAATGTTTATCGGGAGGAGTGATTTCTCCATGGTCCACCGACCCTGGAAAGAGTGTTGCTCCAACACCATGCCCCAACCCTTCAAACTGGCGTCCGTAGTCAGTAGGACCCAGTTCGGGATCCAGAGGGGATGGCCCCTGCTCAACTACTAGTCCTGTGGCCACCAGGTCAGCAACAGGTGAACCGCCGGAGTCAAGGAGATCATGTGAGACCTGATCTGAGGAGGCAGGCTGTCCCACTTGGAAAGGATTAACCTCTGTAGAGGGCGAGAATGGAATTGAGCGTACTCTACCATGTTGAAAGCCGACACCATGAGGTCTAGTACTTGCATCGCCGAGTGTACCGACACTCTTGAGTGAGAGAGGAAGTATCTGATCCTGTCCTGAAGTATCAGGACCTTCCCTGGAGACAGAAACAGCCATTGATTGTGTATGTCCGGTAGTGCCCCCCAGGTGCACCATGCTCTGAGCAGGGACCAGTGAGGACTTCTTCCAGTTGATGAGGCACCCGTGGGCTTGTAGAGGCTTTACCATCAGTTGTAGATGACTAAGGAGTACATCGTGGCAGTTTGCCAGAATCAGCAAATCATCCAGATACGGCAGGAACCTGACTCCCTGGTGACGGAGAGGAGCCGTCATCACAGCCATAACCTTGGTGAAGATCCGAGGGGCCGTGGCAGAGCCTGGATTTGATAGTGAAGGTTGCCCATAGCAAAATGCAGTAATTGCTCATGCGATATGGCAATAGGCATATGCAGGTAATCATCTTGTATAACTAGGGATACCATATAGTCTCCGGGTCCATGGGCAGTACAATTGAGCGCAGTGTATCCATACGGAAGTTGGACACTCTCACAAACTTGTTCAGTGATTTGAGGTTGAGAATAAGCTAGAAAGATCCATCAAGTTTCGGGACTAGAAACAGGGTTGAGTAGTATCCTCTGCCTCTCTGGGACAGAGGTACTGGTACTACCACTCCTGTATCTAGGAGGAAACACACAACCATCAGTAGAGCTTGCACCTTTAACGGATCCGAAGGGATAACCAATGTGCAGAACTGGCGAGGGGGACATCAGTGGGAAGAGACTGCGTACCCGTGAGAGACAACTTCTCACACCCATGCGTCTGAAGTGGTCATTAACCAGACCTGGATGAATCGTAGTAGCCAGCCCCCCACCTTGGGATCCCCCAGGGTGAGACCTGTCCCGTCATGCAGCAGGCTTGTCATGAAAGCAGGCTGACAAGCAGCCCAGGAACGTTAGGCCTTGGGCTTAGTGGTTGTTGAGAGCACAAGATAATCTCGGGTATGCCTGACCTTCGCTTTCCCTTAAGCCCGAAAACATGGAAAAGTGGTATCTTTTGCCTTCTGTGCAGAAGGAGTAGCATTTGGGAGAAAGGCAGTCATAGTAGCCACCGATTCAGACCCAATTTTTAATTAGGTCTTCCCCAAAAAAGATGTCCCTAGTAAAAGGGGAATACCTCCAAGGACTTTTGGAGTCCAGGTTCACCATCCACGACCTCAACCACAGAATACGGCAAGCCAGGACAGACGTATTCGACTCATTGGCAGCCAACACACCCGCCTCAGGGGATGCCTCCTGGTGTAGAAAAAGGTGGCGGTGGTGTTGTGAGGCAGGGAATGTCTGGCATTGTCAGATATATCCTCAGGCAGCTCTTCCTCTAATACCTGATCCAGTCATCAATCTATTTTGCAGCCCCAAGAGGACGCAATCGTGGTCTATGTACAACACCCGTAAGGAAGTAGTAGACTTCAGGCATCCCTCCACATGCTTACCTGTCGGTTTCTATATAGTGATGGGACAGTGGTGAGAGGCAGAGTGGGTGACGCATGAGTTAACTAGCAGTGAATTACCTACTCGTTATATAACTTTGCAGGGGGAGGATATCGAGCTAATGCCGTTTGTAGACAGGGGGAATGTCTTCCCTGGATTAGACCAGGGGTCTTGTCAGATTGTGGTAACAGAGTTTTAATTACCCTCTGACGTGTGAACATATCAATTTGCTTAACCACAGTAGGGGAATCCTCTTATCATCAGTGATTTGTAGGGCAGTGGTATCATTTAGCATTAGAAAATCCTTGTCAGGAACAGTGCCAGATTAAGGTCCACATGGGCCTGGAGCTGAGTTTTAGGAAGGGCCTATTGTGTGCCACCGAAGGTAGTGTGATCAGCGCTGTAGAGAGGTTCTCCCAGGTGGTAAGAGGGTGTGCTGTGACATACTATATCACTGAACTACCTCCCCACACTACATCACTGAACTTCCAACCCACATTACATTACTATCCTACTTCCCCACACTATATCACTATGACATTTATCCACACTACATCACTGCACTACATCCTTGCAGTATATCACTACGCCACTTCCCCACACTATTTAACTGCACTACCTCCCCAGACTACATTCCCACATGACATCTACCTTTCCACACCACATTACTGCACTACCTTCCTGCACCACGGTACTGCGCTACCTTCCCACACCACGGTACTGCACTACTCTCCTGCACTACCGTACTGCGCTACCTTCCTGCACCACCGTACTGTGCTACCTTCCCGCACCACCTTACTGTGTCACCTTCCCACACCACCATACTGTGCTACCTTCCCACACCACATTACTGTGCTATATTCTCACACCACCTTACTGCGCTACCTGCCCACACCACCGTACTGCCCTACCTTCCCACACCACTGTACTGCGTTACCTTCCCACACCACCGTACGACCCTACCTTCCCACACCACCGTACTGCACTACCTTCCCACACCACCATACTACGCTACCTTCCCACACCACTGTACTGTGCTACCCTCCCACACCAACGTACTGCACTACCTTACCACACCACTGTACTGTGCTACCTTCCCACACCACCATACTGCACTACCTTCCCACACCACTGTACTGTGCTACCTCCCCATACCACTGTACTGTGTTACCTTCCCACACCACTGTACTGCCCTACCTTCCCACACCATTGTACTGTGCTACCTTCCCACACCACCGTATTGCGCTACCTTCCCACACCATTGTACTGTGCTACCTTCCCACACCACCATACTGCCCTACCTTCCCACACCACCGTACTGTGCTACCCTCCCATACCACTGTACTGCGCCACCTTCCTGCACCACGGTACTGTGCTACTCTCCCACACCACTGTACTGCGCTACCTTCCCGCACCACGGCACTGTGCTACCTTCCTGCCCCACGGTACTGCGCTACCTTCCTGCACCACTTTACTGTGCAACCTTCCCACACCACCTTACTGCGCTACCTTCCCACACCAGATTACTGTGTTACGTTGCTACACAATATTACTGCACTACCTTCCTGCACCACACTACTGTGCTACCTTCCTGCAGCATGTTACTGCATTACCTTCCCACACAACGTTATTGCGCTACCTTCCCGCACCATGGTACTGCACTACCTTCCCACACCACGGTATTATGCTACCTTCCCACACCACGGTATTACACTATCTTCCCACACCACGGTATTGCGCTACCTTCCCACACCACATTACTGCGCTACCTTCCCACACCACATTATTGCGCTACCTTCCCACACCACCGTACTGCGCTACTTTCCTGCACCACAGTACTGTGATTCCTTCCCACACCACCATACTGTATTACCTTCACATACCACCATACTGTATTACCTTCTCGCACCACCATACTGTATTACCTTTCTGCACCACCATATTGTATTACCTTCCTGCACCATGTACTGTGCTACTTTTCCACACCACCATACTGCAATACTTCCTAATGCATTACTGAGTTACTGCTCCACACACTATACTATATCACCATACTGCTTCACCGGACTGCCTCCTCACAATACATACAGCATATACACAATACATACAGCACTATAATAACTCCCCACTACCTACCTATAGTACATCACTACACTGCTCCCCACACACAAACACTACATAAAAGCACAAACTCCCCACACTTCATCACTACACTACACTGCACTCCCATTACATAAGAACATACCCTACACACTGGCACTTACCTGTAATGAGGATGTCTGTCTCTTTCCTCGGGTTCCTGGCTGCAGGCACAGAAGGTCCACCTCTGGAGAATCAGCATAGAAAGGCTCAAATAGAACAGGAGGTAACGAGGGCCAGGCCTGTGGATGGGAGTAGAAGAGGGAGGCAGCTGATGCTTTAGGAGCAGGAAGGGGGCGGGTCTGGCCCTGGAGATGGGCAGGGCATTCTGGACATCTCTGCCTGAGTGCAGCAGGGTGGGGAGGGGCTAGACAGACAGCATCCATTCAGAGCATGTTACAGATGGACACCAGATGAGGCGGGTGCAGGGCAGGTGAGAGGAGGTGAGCATCAGGGTGGGCAGGGCTCCGATGCTGACACTGCTAGTTCCAGCATCTAGTCACACTTCACAGGTGTCAGATTACAGAGGATTCTCTGGGCCTAATTTCATTGGGGCTTGGAGCTGCAGCTACATCCGCCCCATTATTAATCCACCCCTGGTCAGGAACACCTATTATAGGGACTGACAGTACAGCATGATCCCCCTCTCTTCAGATAAAATATCAGAGAAATTATTGGATAGGGAGGAGGAAGCAGCCTGCTCAGATGACCCAGAGACACAAGAGTGACCTGGAATAGGGTATTGCCTGATCAAGGAATGAGTCATACGCTACAATCCATGCAGCGAAATTTTCCTGTCCAAAGCGGAGTAACCATGGGGACATCAGTGACTGTAATGTTACAGGTGGTCCCATAGGGGCATAAAGCGTTCAACTAGAGAACGCAGTAGGTTTGAGAACGCAGCCCAGTTTGGCTCCTTATTGATTACAGGAGCTGCGAACTGACTGGGAGATATATGAGACATAGCACACAGACCATTACACAAAATTTCCCCCTCAGGTAAATCCACTGCGCATGCTCTGCAGGATGCAGGAGCATCCCCAGATTTACTCCCCTACATGTTAAACATTATACACAAAAGCAACAGAGAGTGGTTTAGTATGATGAAGCCAGACAGAGTACAATACCTGCGAATAAATACGTTAGCATGTGACTGAGTACACAGTAGACTACACGTAATAGGTAAATACTGTGATGCACTATATATGGACCCAGACACACCTAGTCCCCTAGGGTACAGTATACAGTGATAGATATATCTGGAATACACCGCAGTGAAATCACATAGCAGATATAGGCACACATAGTCACGTTTGCAATGCAGATTATTTTCATGACAGTAAAATTGCATTGGATTATTATATGAACACATTATTATATGAACACATACAAAACAATGCGCGGTCTGAGACCAGATGTATATATCAGAATACTCGTACAATATATTCTGGCACAGGTACACTTGTTCTTAACTAATGCTGTCTTATTATCGACATGTAGAATACTTAAGTGTTTGTAAAACCACGGCGCTGATGTACAGGCGGGTTTACAAAGGTGACCTTGCCCTGTGGATTTACAAAGCCCTTGCCCCTAAAACGGCGGCCCATTGGGCCACCCTTTTGGGAGCGTGGCCTGGGCACCGTAGGTGTGTCCAGACCATGCGGGGGGCAGGCCGTGGCAGTTGCATGACATCACACGCAGCTGCTGTGACCCGGACAGCGACGAGTAACCCCCTGCCAGCGCGCAGGAGTTGCGCTGGTAGGGAACTACTCGCCAAGTACAAAAGCATTGCCGATGTGCCAGATGTGGGGCGGACTAGCCCTCTGCTAGGGGTCCCCCTGCATGTCTGAGTAACTGATTGTAGCCGTGCAAAATTTTGCACGGCTACGATCAAGTCTGAATTAGGCCCTTAGTCCAGCATTCCTCTGTCTCTCCTTACGAGTCATCAGGGGCTGTTCTGATCAGGCTCTCAGTCTGTCCTACTGAAACCCCTCAGTGATGAAAGCTGGTTTTCATGATCTCTATGGCACAGGTCCAGCCTCCTCCCATGGTACCACAGCAACTATCATAACGGTGCCTTTACTGGTATCCGGTCTATAGATCTACAATAAAGAGTCAATAGGTCGACCACTAATGGTCAACATGCATTAAGTTGACAGGGTCAAAAGTTCGACCATCAAAAGGTTGACATGGTCAAAAAGTCAACTAAATATAGGGAGTCGCACAGACGTAATATAATTAACCTAATCCATTGTGTATATCAGTCTTTTCCCCATATGAGACATGAGGCATATAGAATTGCTGACTACCCATTAGTATATAAATACCATCCGGATACATCCATATGATATCAATGATTAATGCTGAGAGGGACATTTGATCATACTGCTGGGTGAGATACTTATTGGGAACTTAGAAAAACCACCAACGATTGACACCGAGAGACTTGGCACTATATCATATATTAGAGTACATGAGCTGATATACATGTAATTATACAATATAGCAAAATAAAATAAAATCATCATAAATATTCAATATGATGAGATGACATGGCTTTGTCTAATACTGTAATAATTGCGTATTAGGGCTATTTGATTTGTAATTAAAGATAATGCAACTGATTGAATGTTCATTCGTTATTACTGATACGCATTATCTGTTACAGAAATGGATATAAGATATGCCTGATGAAAGTTATCTATTCTTGGTGATGCGCACACCATTAATATGGTGTTCCTTTGGCAATAAAGTACAGGCATAAAAACAATATTGAGATTATCTCACAATAAATATAGAATGTTAAATAGATACAATCTTATCCTTTCTGGCAATTGACATTGTTACAGTAGCTAAATGTATATTCTACTTTAGCAACATATGAGATACATCCCAATTTGGGAGAACAGATACAAAGCACACAACTACAGTGGTTTATTAGCTGCAATCACAAGTAGCAGTATCAGGTAGTTGTGTAGTGTTAGCAAATGCTTTATTACACTGCCTATAGCCAAGTAAACACAATGCCATTTAATGGTTGTAAGGCTAATTCAGGTTGGTTCGCAAATTGCAATCCAACCGGAATTATTGCGATCACCCAACGGGCGCATGCGCAGCGCCCATCTTTTGCGCATGCACCTGCATTTTCTGCATGGGGGGTGCAGAATATGCTGGGCAAAGGGGTGGCAACGCTCCATTTCCAGGGCGGAGATGGAGCATTGCAGGGGCGGAGGCAGCCAAACGGGGGCAGTGTGACAGGTGCGTGGTCACGGTGACTGCGTGTGGTCAGTACACAGCTGCCGAAATTGGGAACATGGTGGCGGGCCTCCTGCGGGTTTTTGCTTCATCAAGGGGGGGGGGGGGGAGGAAGCAGTCAGCATGCTGGGCGGTATTTCCCTGCGATGGGCAGAACCCAGCATGTGATCCAAAGAATTGCAAATTCTGCTAATTAGGCCCTGTGTTCAATTGTGAATAATTTCATTCGTCAGGCCCAGTGGTACATGACAATTTTTTCAAATGGTCGCTAGAGCGGGCATCACGTCTTTAGGAACCGCATCATTGCTGCAAAATGCCACAATTTTCTGGTCAAAGGTAAGGGGGTGGGGGAAATATGACCTAATTTGATTACAATCAGGTCTTTTTGTTCCCGTTCCCTCCCAATAGAACTACGAATAACAGGATTTTACCACAAGGGGGAGATTAGGCACAAAATATTATTATTCATTCCAATATGTATTATTCTACATAACATCTAGTGAAAACCATACACCTCAAAGTGTGAATAACATAGAGTCTTACGCTCAGTATATTGTTTGTAGGGTCCCACAAAGTTTGTTTGGAGTTGAGTGAACTTCCCTGTTATCCACTTTTTTGTTGTAATTCTTCATCTTGTGTGCATATTTACAGACTTAGGGGTCTTTTTACTAAGCCTTGGATAGAGATAAAGTGGACAGACATAAAGTATCAGCCAATTAGCTCCTAACTGCCATATTACAGGCTGTGTTTGAAAAATGATAGTTAGGAGCTGGTTGGTTGGGACTTTATCTCCATCCACTTTATCTCCATCCAAGGGTTAGTAAATAGACGCCTTACTTCTTTAACTTTGAGGGGGAGATTTCCTAATGACATGGTGTTCGTCCCAACCCTATCTACAATCTTCAGCTGTTCCTTGGTAAGTGTGTGTGTGTGTGTGTGTGTGTGTGTGTGTGTGTGTGATTAATGTATGTGTGACATATACATGTGTGATATATATATATATATATACACACACACAGAAAAAAAACCACAGCACTCACCACACCAGAAGCGGGGCACAGCTATGCACTTACCACTCACAGGGTGGGGTGCATGTAACACAGCACTCTCCACCACAAAAGCGGGGTACACAGCTGTACTTACCACTCACAGGGCGGGGTGCATGTAGCCCATGACCACATCGCTCTAATAAATACAAACAAAGAACCCAGCACTCACCAAAGTAAACTTACTTATCCTCAACAATTCAATAAATAAATGATGGGGGTTTAGTTGGTGGATTGGCCAATGCACAGAAGCCTGCATACCGATTTTCGAGGTACCCCACCTTCATGCAGGTCCTACACTGTCACAGAGTCTTAAAACCTGACTACTTCACTGCTGTTACACACATCATCTGCCTGCTAGATTTAATGTGTACCTGCCACAGACTTTATGGCTTTTAAAGGCACACTAGTCACCTATTGCACTGGCTCAACGATGATTGCTAAGGAACAGCTGAGACAGGTTCAGGATAATAAAGTCCACACAGGGGTGCATACATACATACACTAGAGATGAGCGGGTTTGGGCCCTCATTCCGAGTTGTTCGCTCGCTAGCAGATTTTAGCAGCATTGCACACACTAGGCCGCCGCCCTCTGGGAGTGTATCTTAGCTTAGCAGAATAGCGAATGAAATAGTAGCAGAATTGCGAATAAATAATTCTTAGCAGTTTCTGAGAAGCTCGAGACTTACTCCTACACTGCGATCAGCTCAGCCCATTTCGTTCCTGGTTTGACATCACAAACACGCATGCGTTCGGCCAGCCACTCCCAGAAAACGGTCAGTTTCCGCCCAGAAACACCCACTTCCTGTCAATCACACTCCGATCACTTCAACGATGAAAATTCTTAGTTCGGACGTGAGTAAATCTACTAAGTTTTGTGCTAAAATACTTAGCGCATGCGCGCTGCGTACCATGCACATTGAGATCCCAGTTCGGGTTTTCCCGCCAGCCTAGGATCCGAAAGTGAGGCAAAACATCATCATCCTGCTGTTGGATTCTCGCGGGTTTTGGATTCTATATAAGTCCCCATACATCGGCGCTGTCTTCACTCCGGCATTGGAGAGTGTACTGCATGGACCTGTCCATGCTGGCTTGTGCTCTGTGTCCTCCCATGTGCCCTGTGTCCTCCCAGGTGCTCTGACTTCCATAGGCCTGCTGTTGTAGGGGTGATTCAGGGGCTCTGCTGATCTGACAGGGGGCTCTGCTGCCCCCCAAAAAATTATATATATATATATATATATATATATACTGCTCAAAAAAAATAAAGGGAACACTTAATCAACATATCCTAGATCTGAATGAATGAAATATCCTTATTAAATACTTTGTGCTTTACATAGTTGAATGTGCTGACAACAAAATCACACAAAAATTATCAATGGAAATCAAATTTATTAACCCATGGAGGTCTGGATTTGGAGTCACACTCAAAATTAAAGTGGAAAAACACACTACATGCTGATCTAACTTTGATGTAATGTCCTTAAAACAAGTCAAAATGAGGTTCAGTTGTGTGTGTGGCCTCCACGTGCCTGTATGACCTCCCTACAATGCCTGGGCATGCTCCTGATGAGGTGGCGGATGGTCTCCTGAGGGATCTCCTCCCAGACCTGGACTGAAGCATCCGCCAACTCCTGGACAGTCTGTGGTGCAACGTGGCGTTGGTGGATGGAGCGAGACATGATGTCCCAGATGTGCTCAGTTGGAATCAGGTCTGGGGAACGGGCGGGCCAGTCCATAGCATCAATGCCTTTGTCTTGCAGGAACTGCTGACACACTCCAGCCACATGAGGTCTAGCACTGTCTTGCATTAGGAGGAACCCAGGGCCAACCGCACCAGCATATGGTCTCACAAGGGGTCTGAGGATCTCATCTCGGTACCTAATGGCAGTCAGGCTACCTCTGGTAAGCACATGGAGGGCTGTGTGGCCCCCCAAAGAAATGCCACCCCACACCATTACTGACCCACTGCTAAACCGGTCATGCTGGAGGATGTTGCAGGCAGCAGAACGTTCTCCTTGGCGTCTTCAGACTCTGTCACGTCTGTCACATGTGCTCAGTGAGAACCTTCTTTCATCTGTGAAGAGCACAGGGTGCCAGTGGCGAATTTGCCAATCTTGGTGTTCTGTGGCAAATGCCAAACGTCCTGCACGGTATTGGGCTCTAAGCACAACCCCCACCTGTGGACATCGGGCCCTCATACCACCCTCATGGAGTCTGTTTTTGATCGTTTGAGTAGACACATGCACATTTGTGGTTTGCTGGAGATCATTTTGCAGGGCTCTGGCAGTGCTCCTTCTATTCCTCCTTGCACAAAGGCAGAGGTAGCGGTCCTGCTGCTGGCTTTTTGCCCTCCTACGGCCTTCTCCACGTCTCCCGATGTACTGGCCTGTCTCCTGGTAGCGCCTCCATGCTCTGGACACTACGCTGACAGACACAGCAAACCTTCTTGCCACAGCTCGCATTGATGTGCCATCCTGGATGAGCTGCACTACCTGAGCCACTTGTGTGGGTTGTAGACTCCGTCTCATGCTACTACTAGAGTGAAAGCACCGCCAGCTTTCAAAAGTGACTAAAACATCAGCCAGAATGCATAGGAGCTGAGAAGTGGTCTGTGGTCACCACCTGCAGAACAACTCCTTTATTGGGGGTGTCTTGCTAATTGCCTATAAATTCCACCTGTTTATTCCATTTGCACAATAGCATGTGAAATTGATTGTCAATCAGTGTTGCTTCCTAAGTGGACAGTTTGATTTCACAGAAGTGTGATTGACTTGGAGTTACATTGTGTTGTTTAAGTGTTCCCTTTATTTTTTTGAGCAGTGTGTATATATATATATATATATATATATATATATATATAGAAAGTAGTAACATGCGGCACTCACAGCTTAGTAGAAACTGGTAAATAAACGGCCAGAGTCTGGCCGTTTATTTACCAGTTTCTACTAAGCTGTGAGTGCCGCATGTTACTACTTTCTATTTCATCCACACATGGCCGTGAGGGCACCGGGCGTGTATTAAGTAGAGATGAGCGGATTCGGTTTTACTCGGTTTTACTCGGTTCTCAAAACCGAATCTTATTGGCTCACGGATGTCACGTGTTTTGGATAGCCAATAAGATTCGGTTTTGAGAACCGAGTAAAACCGAGTAAAACCGAATCCGCTCATCTCTAGTATTAAGTATATATTGGAGTGCCGGACATTGCTTATATATATATATATATATATATATATACAGTGTGCTCTCCTCTCATTTATGCTCAATCCTCCATAGACCTGCTGTATTTAAGGGGTGATTTAGGTGCTCAGTGCTGATCTGTCAGGGGGCTCTGCTCGCTGACCCTAAAACATTATATATTTTAAATAAATATTTTGTGCTGTATCATCATCCTAGTCCAGTACACATCCAGGGACTGCTGCTGTGTGCATTCATCTAGGACCTAGGGGTGTTTTGCTCTCTGTCCATCCACAGGCTTTGGCCCAGTGTTAAAAATGTATTTGACAGTGCAGTAAAATAATAAAACAAAACACTTGGTGAAAGTGATATGCAGTACAGCATTCTCTGTGACTTATACACGTATTGTTGTGTGACGCTGTCAGTGAAAGTTAACCACAGTGCATCATTCTCTGATTTATACACGTATTGTTGTGTGACACTGTCAGTGAAGCTAAACCGCAGTGCATTATTCTATGTGACTTATACACATATTGTTGTGTGACACTGTCAGTGAAGCTAAAATGCAGTGTGTAATACTAATAATATATATTTCTGACTCATTTGTGCAATACTGTAGGTGAATCTAAACTGCAGTGTGTAATAATATATATTTCTGACTCATTTGTGTGACACTGGAACTGCAGTTTGTGATATAAAAAATAATATATATATTTCTGACTCATTTGTGCGACACTGTAACTGCAGTGTGTGATATAAAAAATAATATATATATTTTGATTTAAATTAATATTTTGTGCTGTGTCATCCCAGTATACATGCAGGGACTGCAGCTGCTCCATCTAGGGGAGTTCTGTTAGTCCGTCTAAAATAAAATACTTTTTTTTTTTAATATATTTTGTGCTGTATCCTCCCAGTATACATCCCATTTTTATAATTGTTCTTATCACAATATTGTTATTCATTCAAATTAATATTATTAATAATAATTATGAATTAACTAAACTTAAATTAAATGAATATAACTAAACTATCCACACTTGAATAGCGAACCTTCTGCATTTCATAGATTTCCTTCAGTGAAAGAAGAACTTGATCCAACATAAATTAAAATCATGATTACAGCATCTAAAATATTTATTTTTATTTTTATTTGCCTAATTCATCTTTTTGTGAACTAAAATCTTGAACCTTGCCTAATGCGTCGTTTTTTAAATACATTTTTTTTATATTTTGTGCTGTGTCCATCCTCCCAGTTTATACATCCAAGGGCTGCTGCTGTTCCATCCATCTAGGGGTGTTCTGTCCATCCATCCAGGGGCTTTGGCCCAGTATTAAAAAAAGAAATATAATATTTTGTGCTGTATCCCAGTATACTGTACATCCAGGTTCCTTGATGCGTTGAAAACTCTTTTTGATTATATACTGGAGGGTGGGCAACTTAAGTAAAGCAAAGCCAGTTTTTGCAAGGGCTTCCAAATATGCTTTTTTTCTGCCAGTATTGGAACATACTGTCTGACATGCCTAGTTGGAATGCTATGACTAAAATAATCATCAACCATTTTTTTGAATGGAGACCATCACATATGCAGTCACAGACATGTCAGTAATAATTGTAGGCAGTTCCTTCAGTCTGGATCAGATGTCAAAAGTTTTTGCTGAATGCATCACTGCCACTGGATCTGTTAGAAAAATTAGCAGAATGGAAAAAATGTCCCAAAATTATCCAGGCTCATGATAAAAAAAAGGTTTGAAATTTGTTTTTGTATGATTATATGGGCCAAGTAGTACAGTGGTGCGCCCACCTAAACGGGCCTATCGCAGGGTCTTGGCCTCGTGCACGTCCATGATGCGCACGCGCCCCATTCACATTAATGGGAACATCTCAGTGCACTCCCATACATAGTGCGGCTATGTCAGGGACGAGTGTTTTTGTGAATCCGTTAACCCTGGACCAACCAAAGGTGTAGGTGCCGGAGGATAGTGAAAACAGGGAGGACGAATAAAGTTCCGTTTCATATTTTATTAAAGGCAACACTTCCAGTAAGGAGTTAAATGACAATTGTAAGTCACCATATATATACTGACGTATTGCAATGAGTGGCATAATGATAAGCAGGAACAGTCTTAAAGATGCATTGAAGAAATGTTCATACAACTGAGTTTAAACAGGCTTGTGAAGAATTGTCCAAATGAAGCAATAACCGGTGACAAACTGTAAGGAGTGTTAACTGGATTTTGTAGACATAAATGAATAACTGTGGAGACTTGTACTGAAGCTTAAAGGTTAAACTGGAAGGCTGTGAAGAATTGTCCTTGATTGCAGCAACAATGAAAATACAATACTGAATGGAATACTTGCAAATTGTGAAACTGCAGCAGACGACAATGGTGAAGAATGAGTTTAACTGAGCGCTGATTAAACAAGCACCTGAGTTTAGTAGAATCTTCCAAAGGCTGTGTGATTGAAGCAGGCAGACAGGATAATCTCTCACAAGACTCTGGAAATTCACTTGTTGCCACTGGGAGAGCAATTGACAGCACAGCAGGGAGCTGGTGGATCTTTTGCAGTGAAGGCTGCAGGCAGAACTCTAGGAGCAGATGCGATATCTAGACCACTGGAATCACACAGAAAACCACAAAGAGAGCACAGAGCTAGGATACCGAGTAACTACAACAAAGCACTGGCTCAGAGTAACAAAATCCCAGCCTACTTAAAGGCAGCACAAGCACGGGATTGGCTAACATTTACCCACAGGTGTTTCACAAGTGCTCTCAGGTGCTCATTTGGTCTCCAACATGGCCACCTCCAATACTGCAGACACACAGTGGTGCCTTTGGCCATTTGGTCCCCGCACTCCCAGCTCCCAGAACCTGCATCACCTCTGCCGCTGACCACGCTGCGTCCCCACATGGCCGCACAGCACCGCAAGCAACCGCGTCAGCAACGGACGGACCCCAGAACCCGCAGAGGTGAGTGATCGGTTCGTGACAGGCTAGGCCCCGGTCGCCTAGTCACACCAGGAGTGTACGTTTGCGATGGAGTCGCTCGAGATGAACGTGGCTCCATCTGTACTTAACTGCATTTAAATTCTTTCTATGCTAATCCTTTATTTCTTTCTTTTACAGGAATTCCAGGAATTTTGAAATGGAGAATGTTCGCTATTTGAGGGCGTAGGGTTTAGTTGCCTCAGCCAGATTTATGCACAGTATGTACCATGTAAACATATGTATGTGTTTGACTAATATACACAACTAATTTTTGTATTAAATAAATATATTTCTCTTCCACTTTTTTACAGCTATACTGGACAAAGGATAAGACCTGCAAGATCCGACACGGGGATGATGACATTTTGTTTTTTATTTGGAATTGGAGTCTGGTGGGAAAACCCAAGCCAAATCTTTATCACGCATTTTGTGTTTTAGTTCGCACATATCTAGACCCTCCTTTGCTTCGGAATAAAAATAATATTAAATTTACTATAATCAATCCTTCCTTCCTTTACCTGTCTTCAACTACATACATATTTCAACTCCTATGGGCCTCTAAGCTAGTTATTATTTATTGATTAATAAAAGCTTTCTTGGTTATTTTCTCTGGGGTCGTAGTTTATTAAACTGCCACCCTGTCTGCCACTGCAGTGCCATTTTGTTTCCTAGATGCGCCATGTTGGAATTTTAAGTGCCACATGTTCTGGCTGCCCACTGTCGCTTTGCTTAGTCATCCAGCTACTGTACCTCAGCGCAACCTTTTGACCTAAACTGGATAAAAGAATATTGTGAGCTGTGAGGTGTTCAGAATAGACTGGAAATGAGTGGAAATGAATGTTATTGAGGTTAATAATACTGTAGGAACAAAAACACCCACAAATTCTGTTATTTTAGCTGTTTTTATGAAAAAAAAATTTTTATCCAGATCCAAAACCAAAACTTGCAGGGGCGGTTTTGCCAAAACCAATACAGATCCAAAATATGAAGGAGATACAGATCCGAAACCAAAACACAAAATGCATGATAAAGATAGGGAGACGTGGCTCGTTGGTGCTTCATTTCTCATGATGCCACACCCCTTATCAATAAGCCATGCCCACTATAGTTATGGCATGCCCAATTTTCAGCTGTGTGGACAGGAGTCTCAATCTGTCAGAGGATGTTGGAAGGTATGAAACTGTACGTTTATTTTAGCTCCTACACACCTTTATTTCCTGTTAGATTTAATATGTAAGCCCTAGTGTAATGAGGGCTAATTGCACCACACATGTACATGTATAAATGTATAGAGCTGTAAACTGTGAACTGAACTGAAGTACTAAAAGCTTTCCAGCTCATTTCTGTCTGCACATAGAAGTAAAGTGATTTTTGGATCAAATGGCATTGAAGGATAACCAAGATTAGAAAAATAGGAGAAAATTGCAGTGGACGCATAATGCAGAGAGAAGGACAGATAGACAGTGAAGCCACAATGGAACTAAATGACAGGTTAGCTACTTACCTGAAGACATGCAATTGTAATGCTTATAATGAAATCTTTGAAGGTCAGTTGACAGTCTGATAGAAGAGGGTGAGTAGTCCAGAGTATATTACAGCAAAGGAAAAGTTGCCTGCAGCTTAGAAATTCTATGAATTAGGAGGCATTAGGCTTATATGTACTGTAAATATCAATTAGGTATTCCTCTGAACACATGGGCATGGTGCATTCATTAAAAAAGTGCAGCGATCTTAAGATAAGTGCAACAATAGTATTTGCACATGGTTATGCTAAGCAAATGTCAAACTCATGTCCCTCTTGCACCAGTGTTCGTAAATATTTATTAGCAACAAATGCATTGGTTATTAGGTATCAATAAAATTGCTAATACACCAGAAAAAACGCTATAGGTGGGATGCATCAAGCTGGAAAATGTGGCCAAACCTCCACAAATGCCGTTTCCTGGGGTTTGGCACCTTAACGCTTACGAGCCTATGGGCTTCTTGCCCATTTTTCAGATGAGAGGGATCTAATGGGATCCCTCCCAGCACACCCAGCAGTGCCTGTGTTACTAGATGCATGTGCAGATAGGACTCCAATAATAGCAAAGGACAACTCTTGCCACAAAAGATGTCCTTTGTTTAAATGCTCATGCATATGGCATTAGTAAACACCAATATGGATGCAGCGAGTGGTACAACCTAGTGATGAGCACCGGAAATTTTTCGGGTTTTGTGTTTTGGTTTTGGGTTCGGTTCCGCGGCCATGTTTTGGGTTCGAACGCGTTTTGGCAAAACCTCACCGAATTTTTTTTGTCGGATTCGGGTGTGTTTTGGATTCGTTTTTTTTTTTTTTTTCAAAAAACCCTAAAAAACAGCTTAAATCATAGAATTTGGCGGTCATTTTGATCCCAAAGTATTATTAACCTCAATAACCATTATTTCCACTCATTTTCAGTCTATTCTGAACACCTCACACCTCACAATATTATTTTTAGTCCTAAAATTTGCACCGAGGTCGCTGGATGACTAAGCTCAGCGACCCAAGTGGCCGACACAAACACCTGGCCCATCTAGGAGTGGCACTGCAGTGTCACGCAGGATGGCCCTTCCAAAAAACACTCCCAAAACAGCACATGACGCAAAGAAAAAAAGAGGCGCAATGAGGTAGCTGTGTGAGTAAGATAAGCGACCCAAGTGGCCAACACAAACACCTGGCCCATCTAGGAGTGGCACTGCAGTGTCACGCAGGATGGCCCTTCCAAAAAACACTCCCCAAACAGCACATGACGCAAAGAAAAAAAGAGGCGCAATTAGGTAGCTGTGTGAGTAAGATAAGCGACCCAAGTGGCCGACACAAACACCTGGCCCATCTAGGAGTGGCACTGCAGTGTCACGCAGGATGGCCCTTCCAAAAAACACTCCCCAAACAGCACATGACGCAAAGAAGAAAAAAAAGAGGCGCAATGAGGTAGCTGTGTGAGTAAGATAAGCGACCCAAGTGGCCGACACAAACACCTGGCCCATCTAGGAGTGGCACTGCAGTGTCACGCAGGATGGCCCTTCCAAAAAACACTCCCCAAACAGCACATGACGCAAAGAAGAAAAAAAAGAGGCGCAATGAGGTAGCTGTGTGACTAAGATAAGCGACCCAAGTGGCCGACACAAACACCTGGACCATCTAGGAGTGGCACTGCAGTGTCACGCAGGATGGCCCTTCCAAAAAACACTCCCCAAACAGCACATGACGCAAAGAAAAAAAGAGGCGCAATGAGGTAGCTGTGTGAGTAAGATAAGCGACCCAAGTGGCCGACACAAACACCTGGCCCATCTAGGAGTGGCACTGCAGTGTCACGCAGGATGGCCCTTCCAAAAAACACTCCCCAAACAGCACATGACGCAAAGAAAAAAAGAGGCGCAATTAGGTAGCTGTGTGAGTAAGATAAGCGACCCAAGTGGCCGACACAAACACCTGGCCCATCTAGGTGTGGCACTGCAGTGTCACGCAGGATGGCCCTTCCAAAAAACACTCCCCAAACAGCACATGACGCAAAGAAAAAAAGAGGCGCAATTAGGTAGCTGTGTGAGTAAGATAAGCGACCCAAGTGGCCGACACAAACAACTGGCCCATCTAGGAGTGGCACTGCAGTGTCACGCAGGATGGCCCTTCCAAAAAACACTCCCCAAACAGCACATGACGCAAAGAAGAAAAAAAAGAGGCGCAATGAGGTAGCTGTGTGACTAAGATAAGCGACCCAAGTGGCCGACACAAACACCTGGCCCATCTAGGAGTGGCACTGCAGTGTCACGCAGGATGGCCCTTCAAAAAACTAGTCCCCAAACAGCACATGATGCAAAGAAGAAAAAAAAGAGGCGCAATGAGGTAGCTGTGTGACTAAGCTAAGCGACCCTAGTGGCCGACACAAACACCTGGCCCATCTAGGAGTGGCACTGCAGTGTCACGCAGGATGGCCCTTCCAAAAAACACCCCCCAAACAGCACATGACGCAAAGAAAAATGAAAGAAAAAAGAGGTGCAAGATGGAATTGTCCTTGGGCCCTCCCACCCACCCTTATGTTGTATAAACAGGACATGCACACTTTAACCAACCCATCATTTCAGTGACAGGGTCTGCCACACGACTGTGACTGAAATGACGGGTTGGTTTGGACCCCCACCAAAAAAGAAGCAATTAATCTCTCCTTGCACAAACTGGCTCTACAGAGGCAAGATGTCCACCTCATCATCATCCTCCGATATATCACCGTGTACATCCCCCTCCTCACAGATTATCAATTCGTCCCCACTGGAATCCACCATCTCAGCTCCCTGTGTACTTTGTGGAGGCAATTGCTGCTGGTGAATGTCTCCACGGAGGAATTGATTATAATTCATTTTAATGAACATCATCTTCTCCACATTTTCTGGATGTAACCTCGTACGCCGATTGCTGACAAGTTGAGCGGCGGCACTAAACACTCTTTCGGAGTACACACTTGTGGGAGGGCAACTTAGGTAGAATAAAGCCAGTTTGTGCAAGGGCCTCCAAATTGCCTCTTTTTCCTGCCAGTATAAGTACGGACTGTCTGACGTGCCTACTTGGATGCGGTCACTCATATAATCCTCCACCATTCTTTCAATGGGGAGAGAATCATATGCAGTGACAGTAGACGACATGTCCGTAATCGTTGTCAGGTCCTTCAGTCCGGACCAGATGTCAGCATCAGCAGTCGCTCCAGACTGCCCTGCATCACCGCCAGCGGGTGGGCTCGGAATTCTGAGCCTTTTCCTCGCACCCCCAGTTGCGGGAGAATGTGAAGGAGGAGATGTTGACAGGTCGCGTTCCGCTTGACTTGACAATTTTGTCACCAGCAGTTCTTTGAACCCCAGCAGACTTGTGTCTGCCGGAAAGAGAGATCCAAGGTAGGTTTTAAATCTAGGATCGAGCACGGTGGCCAAAATGTAGTGCTCTGATTTCAACAGATTGACCACTCGTGAATCCTTGTTAAGCGAATTAAGGGCTCCATCCACAAGTCCCACATGCCTAGCGGAATCGCTCTGTGTTAGCTCCTCCTTCAATGTCTCCAGCTTCTTCTGCAAAAGCCTGATGAGGGGAATGACCTGACTCAGGCTGGCAGTGTCTAAACTGACTTCACGTGTGGCAAGTTCAAAAGGTTGCAGAACCTTGCACAACGTTGAAATCATTCTCCACTGCGCTTGAGACAGGTGCATTCCACCTCCTATATCGTGCTCAGTTGTATAGGCTTGAATGGCCTTTTGCTGCTCCTCCAACCTCTGAAGCATATAGAGGGTTGAATTCCACCTCGTTACCACTTCTTGCTTCAGATGATGGCAGGGCAGGTTCAGGCGTTTTTGGTGGTGCTCCAGTCTTCTGTACGTGGTGCCTGTACGCCGAAAGTGTCCCGCAATTCTTCTGGCCACCGACAGCATCTCTTGCACGCCCCTCTCGTTTTTTAAATAATTCTGCACCACCAAATTCAAGGTATGTGCAAAACATGGGACGTGCTGGAATTTGCCCAGATTTAATGCACACACAATATTGCTGGCGTTGTCCGATGCCACAAATCCACAGGAGAGTCCAATTGGGGTAAGCCATTCTGCGATGATCTTCCTCAGTTGCCGTAAGAGGTTTTTAGCTGTGTGCGTATTCTGGAAAGCGGTGATACAAAGCATAGCCTGCCTAGGAAAGAGTTGGCGTTTGCGAGATGCTTCTACTGGTGCCGCCGCTGCTGTTCTTGCGGCGGGAGTCCATACATCTACCCAGTGGGCTGTCACAGTCATATAGTCCTGAGCCTGCCCTGCTCCACTTGTCCACATGTCCATGGTTAAGTGGACATTGGGTACAACTGCATTTTTTAGGACACTGGTGAGTCTTTTTCTGAGGTCTGTGTACATTTTCGGTATCGCCTGCCTAGAGAAATGGAACCTAGATGGTATTTGGTACCGGGGACACAGTACCTCCAACAAGTCTCTAGTTGGCTCTGCAGTAATGATGGATACCGGAACCACGTTTCTCACCGCCCAGGATGCCAAGGCCTCAGTTATCCGCTTTGCAGCAGGATGACTGCTGTGATATTTCATCTTCCTCGCAAAGGACTGTTGGACAGTCAATTGCTTGGTGGAAGTAGTAAAAGTGGTCTTACGAGTACGACTTCCCCTCTGGGATGACCATCGACTCCCAGCAGCAACAACAGCAGCGCCAGCAGCAGTAGGCGTTACACGCAAGGATGCATCAGAGGAATCCCAGGCAGGAGAGGACTCGTCAGAATTGCCAGTGACATGGCCTGCAGGACTATTGGCATTCCTGGGGAAGGAGGAAATTGACACTGAGGGAGTTGGTGGGGTGGTTTGCGTGAGCTTGGTTACAAGAGGAAGGGATTTACTGGCCAGTGGACTGCTTCCGCTGTCGCCCAAAGTTTTTGAACTTGTCACTGACTTATTATGAATGCGCTGCAGGTGATGTATAAGGGAGGATGTTCCGAGGTGGTTAACGTCCTTACCCCTACTTATTACAGCTTGACAAAGGCAACACACGGCTTGACAAATGTTGTCCGCATTTCTGTTGAAATACTTCCACACCGAAGAGCTGATTTTTTTGGTATTTTCACCAGGCATGTCAATGGCCCTATTCCTCCCACGGACAACAGGTGTCTCCCCGGGTGCCTGACTTAAACAAACCACCTCACCATCAGAATCCTCCTGGTCAATTTCCTCCCCAGCGCCAGCAACACCCATATCCTCCTCATCCTGGTGTACTTCAACACTGACATCTTCAATCTGACTATCAGGAACTGGACTGCGGGTGCTCCTTCCAGCACTTGCAGGGGGCGTGCAAATGGTGGAAGGCGCATGCTCTTCACGTCCAGTGTTGGGAAGGTCAGGCATCGCAAACGACACAATTGGACTCTCCTTGTGGATTCGTGATTTCGAAGAACGCACAGTTCTTTGCTGTGCTTTTGCCAGCTTGAGTCTTTTCATTTTTCTAGCGAGAGGCTGAGTGCTTCCATCCTCATGTGAAGCTGAACCACTAGCCATGAACATAGGCCAGGGCCTCAGCCGTTCCTTGCCACTCCGTGTGGTAAATGGCATATTGGCAAGTTTACGCTTCTCCTCCGACAATTTTATTTTAGATTTTTGAGTCCTTTTTTTACTGATATTTGGTGTTTTAGATTTTACATGCTCTGTACTATGACATTGGGCATCGGCCTTGGCAGACGACGTTGCTGGCATTTCATCGTCTCGGCCACGACTAGTGGCAGCAGCTTCAGCACGAGGTGGAAGTCGATCTTGATCTTTCCCTATTTTTGGAACCTCAACATTTTTGTTCTCCATATTTTAATAGGCACAACTAAAAGGCACCTCAGGTAAACAATGGAGATGGATGGATACTAGTATACTTATGGATGGACGAGCGACTGCCGACACAGAGGTAGCTACAGCCGTGGACTACCGTACTGTGTCTGCTGCTAATATAGACTGGATGATAATGATATAAAAAATATATATATATCACTACTGCAGCCGGACAGGTATATATTATATAATGACGGACCTGCTGGACACTGTCAGCACTGCAGACTCCTAAAGTAAGCTACTAGTATCAAGAAGATAGAAAAAAAAAACACCACAGGTAGGTGGTATACAATTATGGATGGACGAGCGACTACCGACACAGAGGTAGCTACAGCCGTGGACTACCGTACTGCGTCTGCTGCTAATATAGACTGGATTATAATGATATAAAAAATATATATATATCACTACTGCAGCCGGACAGGTATATATTATATAATGACGGACCTGCTGGACACTGTCAGCAGCACTGCAGACTCCTAAAGTAAGCTACTAGTAGTATCAAGAAGATAGAAAAAAAAAACACCACAGGTAGGTGGTATACAATTATGGATGGACGAGCGACTGCCGACACAGAGGTAGCTACAGCCGTGGACTAACGTACTGCGTCTGCTGCTAATATAGACTGGATGATAATGATATAAAAATATATATATATCACTACTGCAGCCGGACAGGTATAATTATATAATGACGGACCTGCTGGACACTGTCAGCAGCACTGCAGACTCCTAAAGTAAACTACTAGTAGTATCAAGAAGATAGAAAAAAAAAAACACCACAGGTAGGTGGTATACAATTATGGATGGACGAGCGACTGCCGACACAGAGGTAGCTACAGCTGTGGACTACCGTACTGCGTCTGCTGCTAATATAGACTGGATGATAATGATATAAAAATATATATATATCACTACCGCAGCCGGACAGGTATATATTATATAATGACGGACCTGCTGGACACTGTCAGCAGCACTGCAGACTCCTAAAGTAAGCTACTAGTAGTATCAAGAAGATAGAAAAAAAACACCACAGGTAGGTGGTTTACAATTATGGATGGATGAGCGACTGCCGACACAGAGGTAGCTACAGCCGTGGACTACCGTACTGCGTCTGCTGCTAATATAGACTGGATGATAATGATATAAAAAAAATATATATATCACTACTGCAGCCGGACAGGTATATATTATAATGACGGACCTGCTGGACACTGTCAGCACTGCAGACTCCTAAAGTAAGCTACTAGTATCAAGAAGATAGAAAAAAAAAAAACACCACAGGTAGGTGGTATACAACTATGGATGGACGAGCGACTGCCGACACAGAGGTAGCTACAGCCGTGGACTACCGTACTGCGTCTGCTGCTAATATAGACTGGATGATAATGATATAAAAAATATATATATATCACTACTGCAGCCGGACAGGTATATATTATATAATGACGGACCTGCTGGACACTGTCAGCAGCACTGCAGACTCCTAAAGTAAGCTACTAGTAGTATCAAGAAGATAGAAAAAAAAACACCACGGGTAGGTGGTATACAATTATGGATGGACGAGCGACTGCCGACACAGAGGTAGCTACAGCCGTGGACTACCGTACTGCGTCTGCTGCTAATATAGACTGGATGATAATGATATAAAAAATATATATATATCACTACTGCAGCCGGACAGGTATATATTATAACGACGGACCTGCTGGACACTGTCAGCACTGCAGACTCCTAAAGTAAGCTACTAGTATCAAGAAGATAGAAAAAAAAACCCACCACAGGTAGGTGGTATACAATTATGGATGGACGAGCGACTGCCGACACAGAGGTAGCTACAGCCGTGGACTACCGTACTGCGTCTGCTGCTAATATAGACTGGATGATAATGATATAAAAAATATATATATATCACTACTGCAGCCGGACAGGTATATATTATAATGACAGACCTGCTGGACACTGTCAGCACTGCAGACTCCTAAAGTAAGCTACTAGTATCAAGAAGATAGAAAAAAAAAACACCACAGGTAGGTGGTATACAATTATGGATGGACGAGCGACTGCCGACACAGAGGTAGCTACAGCCGTGGACTACCGTACTGCGTCTGCTGCTAATATAGACTGGATTATAATGATATAAAAAATATATATATATCACTACTGCAGCCGGACAGGTATATATTATAATGACGGACCTGCTAGACACTGTCAGCAGCACTGCAGACTCCTAAAGTAAGCTACTAGTAGTATCAAGAAGATAGAAAAAAAAAACACCACAGGTAGGTGGTATACAATTATGGATGGACGAGCGACTGCCGACACAGAGGTAGCTACAGCTGTGGACTACCGTACTGCGTCTGCTGCTAATATAGACTGGATGATAATGATATAAAAATATATATATATCACTACCGCAGCCGGACAGGTATATATTATATAATGACGGACCTGCTGGACACTGTCAGCAGCACTGCAGACTCCTAAAGTAAGCTACTAGTAGTATCAAGAAGATAGAAAAAAAAACACCACAGGTAGGTGGTATACAATTATGGATGGACGAGCGACTGCCGACACAGAGGTAGCTACAGCCGTGGACTACCGTACTGCGTCTGCTGCTAATATAGACTGGATGATAATGATATAAAAAATATATATATATCACTACTGCAGCCAGACAGGTATATATTATAATGACGGACCTGCTGGACACTGTCAGCACTGCAGACTCCTAAAGTAAGCTACTAGTATCAAGAAGATAGAAAAGAAAAAAAACACCACAGGTAGGTGGTATACAATTATGGATGGACGAGCGACTGCCGACACAGAGGTAGCTACAGCCGTGGACTACCGTACTGCGTCTGCTGCTAATATAGACTGGATGATAATGATATAAAAAATATATATATATCACTACTGCAGCCGGACAGGTATATATTATATAATGACGGACCTGCTGGACACTGTCAGCAGCACTGCAGACTCCTAAAGTAAGCTACTAGTAGTATCAAGAAGATAGAAAAAAAAAACACCACGGGTAGGTGGTATACAATTATGGATGGACGAGCGACTGCCGACACAGAGGTAGCTACAGCCGTGGACTACCGTACTGCGTCTGCTGCTAATATAGACTGGATGATAATGATATAAAAAATATATATATATCACTACTGCAGCCGGACAGGTATATATTATAATGACGGACCTGCTGGACACTGTCAGCACTGCAGACTCCTAAAGTAAGCTACTAGTATCAAGAAGATAGAAAAAAAAAACCCACCACAGGTAGGTGGTATACAATTATGGATGGACGAGCGACTGCCGACACAGAGGTAGCTACAGCCGTGGACTACCGTACTGCGTCTGCTGCTAATATAGACTGGATGATAATGATATAAAAAATATATATATATAACTACTGCAGCCGGACAGGTATATATTATATAATGATGGACCTGCTGGACACTGTCAGCAGCACTGCAGACACCTAAAGTAAGCTACTAGTAGTATCAAGAAGATAGAAAAAAAAACACCACAGGTAGGTGGTATACAATTATGGATGGACGAGCGACTGCCGACACAGAGGTAGCTACAGCCGTGGACTACCGTACTGCGTCTGCTGCTAATATAGACTGGATGATAATGATATAAAAAATATATATATATCACTACTGCAGCCGGACAGGTATATATTATAATGACAGACCTGCTGGACACTGTCAGCACTGCAGACTCCTAAAGTAAGCTACTAGTATCAAGAAGATAGAAAAAAAAAACACCACAGGTAGGTGGTATACAATTATGGATGGACGAGCGACTGCCGACACAGAGGTAGCTACAGCCGTGGACTACCGTACTGCGTCTGCTGCTAATATAGACTGGATGATAATGATATAAAAAATATATATATATTACTACTGCAGCCGGACAGGTATATATTATATAATTAATGACGGACCTGCTGGACACTGTCAGCAGAATGCGTTTATAGAATAAAAACACCACACGACGAGTGTTTAACTTTTTCAGGCAGACAATCACAATATACTGGTGGTCAGACAGTGGTCACTGGTCAGTCACACTGGCAGTGGCACTCTGGCAGCAAAAGTGTGCACTGTTAAATAATATGTACTCCTGCTACTGCTCCCCAGTCTCCCCCACAATTAAGCTGTGTGAGCACTGAGCACTCAGCACAGTCAGATATACATAGATGATGCAGCACACTGAGGCTGAGCACAGATATGGTATACTGTTACTGTGTCACTGTGTATCGGTTTTTTTCAGGCAGAGAACGGATTATATTAAATAATAATATAATAAAACTGCACTGGTGGTCACTGGTCAGTCACTAGTAAACTCTGCACTCTCTGAGTACTCCTAAGCTCCAGTAAATCAAGTGTCTCACTCTCACTCTCTCTCTTCTAATCTAAATGGAGAGGACGCCTGCCACGTCCTCTCCCTATGAATCTCAATGCACGTGTGAAAATGGCGGCGACGCGCGGCTCCTTATATAGAATCCGAGTCTCGCGATAGAATCCGAGCCTCGCGAGAATCCGACAGCGGGATGATGACGTTCGGGCGCGCTCGGGTTAGCCGAGCAAGGCGGGAAGATCCGAGTCTGCCTCGGATCCGTGTAAAAAGGCTGAAGTTCGGGGGGGTTCGGATTCCGAGGAACCGAACCCGCTCATCACTAGTACAACCCACCCTTTATCTCTTATGGAAAAAAAGAGTCTTGCATGAACTCACACAAAAAAGCATCAGCATTACTGAAGCATTCATAAACAATTTGGTAGTTCTGGCCAGGTGTGGTGAGGTAGGTGAGGCCAGGGGCGGATCTAGACATTTCTTTTAGGGGGACAGTTTAAGAATTATGGGTCTATCCATAAAAAATTTAAAAAATAATTGATACTTATAACTATGCATCGCATCGGTTCGTTATAGCTGTTATAAATAGCAATTCATGTATACTCACCCTTCCGGCAAAGCGATGCGGTGTCCTGGGCTCCAGCGATGCTCTCTTCTCCGGTGGTCCCCGTCTGCGGTCCTTGGAATCAGACGATGGGCCCTTCTGCGCATGTGCCGTCTGCTGACCTCCCGGCAGGCCGCGGAGGCTGTTTGGAGGTCAGGGGGTGGAGCCAGCACCGGGTGTGGACAGAGAGCAGGGAAGCATAACCTTCCCTGCCGTTCCCGCATTATGGTTCAGGTCGCGCAATCCTGAGATGGCAAACCTGAACTCCATGGAGAAGCGGAAAGCTGTCTGCTCCTTCATGAATTGTACTCACCATACTGTTGCCAGAGCAGCAGTGGGGGTCAGGATGACAGTCTGTTCCTGGACCAGACAGGTTTGTGGGTTCACACCCTTCACACTCTGTGCATGACAGCGCTGCAGGAGACTACCACCAAGGGGTGAATGTCACACCTCAGGATGGTGTCTTTGTCCCAGGACAAAGAGGAAAAATTCATTAGTAAAAAAAAGAATATTGCCACACAAGTGAAACACAACCTTAGTGTAAATGTCTAGACATATAGGCTATAACATAGTGATGTGGGATGGTGGGAGAAATATACAAATATTATTACTTCTGAAAGAAAGTGCCATTAGCATTAAGATTAAGTGAGGTCAGAGGGCCCAATACAGATAGCAGATACCCATTTTTACATTGAGCACTGCACTGCCTGTAACCTGTCTGTGAGGAGCAACGTCTCATGTTACAAGCAATCTCTTCACTAAACACTGCTGCTGTCACACTGCATGCTATGCCTCCCTTCACTGCATACTTGCCTACCTGACCCTCTCCTTGAGGGAGAAAATGCTCTGTTTCTGGACATTCCTGGTAATGTATGATTGCCATCACCTTTGGTGAAACACCTTTCTTATCAATTAACTAGCTCACTACAGGTGATGGCAATCATACATTACCAGGAAAGTCCAGGAACAGAGCATTTTCTCCCTCATGGAGAGGGTCAGGTAGGCAAGCATGCCGGCACTGATTGCTGCAATCTCTGACTCTGAGGTTTGTGCAGACATCGGTGTAAGCTGCACAATAAACACATACAGAACAGGACACTAACCTCAGTTTAGCAGCTGAAGACGAGGAGACTTACATTACTGCTGAAGAGGAGAAGGAAGGTGAGGAGGGGGCTCCTCCTGCATCTGAGGTTCCATTATGTAGGACACTGGGCAAACAGAACTCGGAGAGACAGACTCCTGTCCCACTCCCAGTAGTGCACTGCAGCGGGCTGGCGGGCTTACAGCACGCAGGGAGAAAATGCCAAAACCACATGGCAGTGAGTGAGAGAGGAGCAGGGGAGGGAGGCCAGCTCTGATTTGCCAGGACTCGGGAGGGGGAGAGCTCTCTCTTTGCTCTGCACAAGTGCTGCTGGCTCAGTCCAGTATCACCCAGCATTGACTCTCTCTACTGGGGGAGGGACTAATGCTGATCTCCGGCACACTGTGCACACAGCCACATGTGGTAGGGAGCTGTATGTTGGGGAGGGGGGGCGTTTGCCCTAATCGCCCCCCCCCCCCGCGCTAAATCCACCAGTGGGTGAAGCAGAGCCTTTCCTGCCATACTAACGTTTGTGCCAGAGTTTTTACTGTATAAAGTATATGACAAATACAAAGAATATGGTTGAAATATCATCTTTGCATTATTCTAATAATTTTTATAGCCAAAACTGTGGAGTAAAAAGTCTATGGCAGGTGAGGCAGCTGCCTATCTTTTCTGCTAATCTCTGATCAAAACTCACAAAATTTCCATGAATTTATTCTGCTGCACATGTGATAATGCCCTCATGTACCCTTTGGCTCATATATTGCGTGTAAATCTGGCTCTGGTGCTAGCCAGTGCCTCCTGAGAAATTTAGCTCACTGCACATCCGGGACCCCAGCCTAGGCCTTCTCATAGACAAAAGCTCATAAGTAGGTCAGTCACTGGAACTACTCCTTGGGGGTCATTCCGAGTTGTTCGCTCTGTATTTTTTTCTCGCAACGGAGCGATTAGTCGCTAATGCGCATGCGCAATGTCCGCAGTGCGACTGCGCCAAGTAAATTTGCTATGCAGTTTGGTATTTTACTCACGGCATTACGAGGTTTTTTCTTCGTTCTGGTGATCGTAATGTGATTGACAGGAAGTGGGTGTTTCTGGGCGGAAACTGGACGTTTTATGGGTGTGTGCGAAAAAACGCTACCGTTTCTGGGAAAAACGCGGGAGTGGCTGGAGAAACGGAGGAGTGTCTGGGCGAACGCTGGGTGTGTTTGTGACGTCAAACCAGGAACGACAAGCACTGAACTGATCGCACTGGCAGAGTAAGTCTCGGGCTACTCAGAAACTGCACAGAGAAGTATTTTCGCAATATTGCGAATCTTTCGTTCGCAATTTTGATAAGCTAAGATTCACTCCCAGTAGGCGGCGGCTTAGCGTGTGCAAAGCTGCTAAAAGCAGCTTGTGAGCGAACAACTCGGAATGACCCCCGTTATTGGGCCAGTTAAAAACTATTATTTTATTTTATTGAAACCACTTTTTTATCATTGTGTGGAGGTGGTGGGAGGGATTGGAAAGGGGCTGCTTTATGTGATGTGTTGGACAGAGATACTGTAGGTATGTAGACACCTTTGCCAGTCAGACAATCACTCAGCCAATCAAACGGAGGGAACGTGGCTTATGGATTATGTAGAAGATTGTAGAAACTAATAGTTTTTCAAGGAGCTCTGCAAAAATGTGCTATTCAGGATCAATGGTTATCTATATGACAGTAGAAGAAATTCTGGGTATATTCTCTGGTGGATGTCAACTCATTTACAATTAATCTAAAACAACTGGATGTGGATTAAATAAAATACAATGCTTAATACCACTGTTTTCTGAATTATATTCTCTAATGTAAATTCTGTAAAGTATGTGACCTTGTTTAATGATAGTTTTGTACATGCACATAAAATTGTACTTTGTCTTGGTTTCAAATGAGGATTTCTGAATGTTTGCAACAGAACCATAATTTCAGAAGGCAATTCACGAGCACCCTATATATAATTCACAGTCAAAATCATGCAATGTGGAAAAGAAGACTTTTGTACTCCCCCTGAGTCTTGATACATGCTTTAGAAATATTAAATGACTGGGCATGATTTAATTCTAAGAGAGTTGAATAGCGCCAGGAATTATCTCCTGGGGCTATTCAATATAGTGCCCTATGACACCCGACGATGGAATTTCTTCTTGCACCCCTGGAGGGGAACGGGCAGAAATCTGACAAAAGTGCCAGCGCAATGCCGATTTCTGCCCTTTCTGCATTTAAGTAGGAGAATGTCGATTCTCCCGACAAAACACCGTTTAGTCCGGGAGAACGGGCATTCTCTGACTTCCCATTGCACTGTATTGAATAGCCCCGGGAGCTATTCACTCCATTTTAGCACTCTCCAAGGCTTAATACACTGCCCAACTGTATCTCATAAGTAGGCCAATGTGATTTTATATTTGGTGTAGTGCTTAGGCATACATCTTGCCTGTCTCTCCATTTGGTACTGATCATTTCTTGGTTATGTGCACACTATAGTAGTTTCCAAAGACTGTCTCTGAAAATTGTTGTACCTAAACTTGTTGTGATGCCTAACTATTAAACATAGGATAAAAACAATAGTCCGGTACTATGCCTTCCCAAAATGTACGGACTCCTCTAAGGGTATAGCCAATTACCTGTGGTACATTACCATGGGCAATGATATCACCCAGGGCTATCCTATTAGCCCCGATAAGCCAGCACAAGCGGTGGCTTAACATTTTTGCTGCACTGGGTGCCGGATAATGATAGCTCCCGATGCAGTGCAGTACCTCCGGCTTCCACCGGTCACTTGACCACTCCCCCGTCATTTGACCGCTGCCAAGGGCGGGGGAAGAGGGGGGATGTGGGTCACGGCGCTGCTCTGGCTTCCCCGCTGGGCGTCACAGTTCAGAGAGCTGGCTCCCGGTCCGCGGCACCCTCCCTGCAGTATCAGCCTGGTGCTGCTGCGGCAGGCATGGGACACTGCAGGTCTTCACAGACAGGCGAAACCAAATGCCTGGAAAGAGCCCCATTTTCACTGAACCTGTGGGTTTTCGGGAGACAATGTATTTTTTTACAGGCGACCAAATTGGATAGCCTGTAATAAAAATATCGGTGAGACATCGGAAAAAAAGTGTGAAAAATGGCCTTCATGTCTAAGTGGAAACTCCCCCAGCATACTCATGATTTGAGCAGTCATAGGGGATCATTCCGACCTGATCACACGCTAGCTATTTTTTGCAGCTCTGCGATCAGGTCATAACTCGGCAAAACTGCATACGCGTATGCACTGCAATGCACAGGCGCGCCATATGGGTACAAAGCGGAACGGTGCTGGGCAATCGATTTAATGAAGAATCCATTTGCACAGCTGATCGCAAGTAGATTGACAGGAAGAAGGCGTTCATGAGTGTCAACTGACCGTTTTCAGGGAGTGGTTGGAAAAACGCAGGCGTGTCCAAGCGTTTGCAGGGCGGGGTGTCTGACGTCAATTCCGAGACTGGACAGGCTGAAGTGATCACAGCGGCTGAGTAACTTCAGACCTACTCAGAAATTGCACAAACTGTTTTTGTACCGCTCGGCTGCACAAGTGTTCGCACACTTGCAAAGCAAAAATACACTCCCCTATAGGCGGTGACTATCTGATCGCAGCGCTGCAAAAAATAGCTAGAGAGCAATCAACTTGTAATGACCCCCATAGTTAATACCCAGATTAGCTGCCGGTCTGTGTAATACAATGTTTGAAAGCACCCGGCTCTGTGAACGCACTGTCACACCTGCAATCGGCATCGGTAACATCACAATCAGCCTGCGATGCTGATTGTGCATGTGCAGAGAGGCTTCAAATTCCTTAGATAAAAAGCACAGATAGCACAGAAACATTTCAAGAGGATGTTCAGCCAAGCTGATTACACCCCCATGGTACACGTCTTCCGGGTGAGGCCGTGTGCAAGTAATTTCCACATAGCAACACTCTTCTTCTTAGTTCTCTTAAAATTATTGGCAATGCCTTCACTGTACAGGCCTCTGGGGTATTGAACAGGTCTTCCATCCACCTGAGATTGATTCAGGAAATGTCTTCCCCAACACCACTAACCTTTTACACTCAACCAGATATATATTTTTTTAATCTTAAATACAGGAAGATCTGTGACAACATTTAGATGCATCATCGCTTGGAAAGTGATAAAATTGACAAAGAAAAAGTGACAGCCAATCAGCTCCTAACTGCCATGTCACAGGCTGTGTTTGAAAAATTGCAGTTAGTTGCTGATTGGCTGGTGCTTTTTTACTCTCCATTTTATCACTTTCCAAGCGATGATGCATCTGGCGCTTTAGCTATAAAAAGTATTGCGAAGATTAGCAGCAAAAATACAGATTTTGAACAATACAGAATCACTTAAAATTGCAATAATACTACATTATAATTAAAGATAGAATAATAGCAGCAATAGATAGAACGGGATGCGGTTACAATTCCGATAGTCGGGATCCTGGATGTCACAATATCGATGCCGGAATCCCAACTAGCGGTAAAATCCTGGCGCCACAAGATTTTCTCCCTCTGTGGGTGTCCACGACACCCATAGAGGTAGAATATAACCTGTATCGAGTGCAGCGAGCCACCGTGCCCGCAAGGGGCTTTCTAGCACTCTTTTTACTTGTGACTTTTATGCGCTATTAATACAGGTGCATGAAATGACTAGAGCCCACATCAATGTAATAGAAATATGTGTATAGAAAATTTATTTTATGTAAACATTAAAAAAATGTATATAAACAAACATTTAATATCACTTAAAAACCAACCTGAAATGGCATCCAGTGTTATATATAAAAAATATTATCAAATGGATTTTTTGTATAGCCACGTGACTCTTCCTGTATTGAATCCAGATACAGTGTATAAATTAGAGATGAGCGGGTTCGGTTTCTCTGAATCCGAACCCGCACGAACTTCATGTTTTTTTTCACGGGTCCGAGCGACTCGGATCTTCCCGCCTTGCTCGGTTAACCCGAGCGCGCCCGAACGTCATCATGACGCTGTCGGATTCTCGCGAGACTCGGATTCTATATAAGGAGCCGCGCGTCGCCGCCATTTTCACACGTGCATTGAGATTGATAGGGAGAGGACGTGGCTGGCGTCCTCTCCATTTAGATTAGGAGAGAGAGAGAGAGATTGACCTGAGGCTGATACTGTAGAAGAGAGTGCAGAGTTTAGTGACTGACCACAGTGACCACCAGCAGTGCAGTTGTTTTATTTAATATATCCGTTCTCTGCCTGAAAAAAACGGTACACACAGTGACTCAGTCACATACCATATCTGTGTGCACTGCTCAGCCCAGTGTGCTGCATGCCTGCATCATCTATGTATATATTATATATCTGACTGTGCTCAGCTCACACAGCTTATAATTGTGGGGGAGACTGGGGAGCACTGCAGTGCCAGTTATAGGTTATAGCAGGAGCCAGGAGTACAAGACAGTCACATACCATATCTGTGTGCACTGCTCAGCCCAGTGTGCTGCATCATCTATGTATATATTATATATCTGACTGTGCTCAGCTCACACAGCTTATAATTGTGGGGGAGACTGGGGAGCACTGCAGTGCCAGTTATAGGTTATAGCAGGAGCCAGGAGTACATATTATATTAAAATTAAACAGTGCACACTTTTGCTGCAGGAGTGCCACTGCCAGTGTGACTGACCAGTGACCTGACCACACTGACCACCAGTATAGTTAGTAGTATACTATATTGTGATTGCCTGAAAAAGTTAAACACTCGTCGTGTGACTTCACTTGTGTGGTGTTTTTTTTTTATTCTATAAATAACTCATTCTGCTGACAGACAGTGTCCAGCAGGTCCGTCATTATATAATATATATACCTGTCCGGCTGCAGTAGTGATATATATATATTTTTTATATCATTATTTATCATCCAGTCGCAGCAGACACAGTACGGTAGTTCACGGCTGTAGCTACCTCTGTGTCGGCACTCGGCAGTCCATCCATAATTGTATACCACCTACCCGTGGTTTTTTTTTCTTTCTTCTTTATACATACATACTACTACATCTCTTTATCAACCAGTCTATATTAGCAGCAGACACAGTACAGTACGGTAGTTCACGGCTGTGGCTACCTCTGTGTCGGCACTCGGCAGTCCGTCCATAATTGTATACCACCTAACCGTGGTTTTTTTTTCTTTCTTCTTTATACATACATACTACGACATCTCTTTATCAACCAGTCTATATTAGCAGCAGACACAGTACAGTGCGGTAGTTCACGGCTGTGGCTACCTCTGTGTCGGCACTCGACAGTCCGTCCATAATTGTATACCACCTAACCGTGGTTTTTTTTTCTTTCTTCTTCATACATACATACTACGACATCTCTTTATCAACCAGTCTATTTTAGCAGCAGACACAGTACAGTACGGTAGTTCACGGCTGTGGCTACCTCTGTGTCGGCACTCGGCAGTCCATCCATAATTGTATACCACCTAACCGTGTTTTTTTTTTCTTTCTTCTTTATACATACATACTACGACATCTCTTTATCAACCAGTCTATATTAGCAGCAGACACAGTACAGTACGGTAGTTCACGGCTGTGGCTACCTCTGTGTCGGCACTCGGCAGTCCGTCCATAATTGTATACCACCTAACCGTGGTTTTTTTTCTTTCTTCTTCATACATACATACTACGACATCTCTTTATCAACCAGTCTATATTAGCAGCAGACACAGTACAGTACGGTAGTTCACGGCTGTGGCTACCTCTGTGTCGGCACTCGGCAGTCCGTCCATAATTGTATACCACCTACCCGTGGTTTTTTTTTCTTTCTTCTTTATACATACATACTACTACATCTCTTTATCAACCAGTCTATATTAGCAGCAGACACAGTACAGTACGGTAGTTCACGGCTGTGGCTACCTCTGTGTCGGCACTCGGCAGTCCGTCCATAATTGTATACCACCTACCCGTGGTTTTTTTTTCTTTCTTCTTCATACATACATACTACGACATCTCTTTATCAACCAGTCTATATTAGCAGCAGACACAGTACAGTACGGTAGTTCACGGCTGTGGCTACCTCTGTGTCGGCACTCGGCAGTCCGTCCATAATTGTATACCACCTAACCGTGGTTTTTTTTTTCTTTCTTCTTCATACATACATACTACGACATCTCTTTATCAACCAGTCTATATTAGCAGCAGACACAGTACGGTAGTTCACGGCTGTAGCTACCTCTGTGTCGGCACTCGGCAGTCCGTCCATAATTGTATACTAGTATCCATCCATCTCCATTGTTTACCTGAGGTGCCTTTTAGTTGTGCCTATTAAAATATGGAGAACAAAAATGTTGAGGTTCCAAAATTAGGGAAAGATCAAGATCCACTTCCACCTCGTGCTGAAGCTGCTGCCACTAGTCATGGCCGAGACGATGAAATGCCAGCAACGTCGTCTGCCAAGGCCGATGCCCAATGTCATAGTACAGAGCATGTCAAATCCAAAACACCAAATATCAGTAAAAAAAGGACTCCAAAACCTAAAATAAAATTGTCGGAGGAGAAGCGTAAACTTGCCAATATGCCATTTACCACACGGAGTGGCAAGGAACGGCTGAGGCCCTGGCCTATGTTCATGGCTAGTGGTTCAGCTTCACATGAGGATGGAGGCACTCAGCCTCTCGCTAGAAAAATGAAAAGACTCAAGCTGGCAAAAGCAGTAGCACCGCAAAGAACTGTGCGTTCTTCGAAATCCCAAATCCACAAGGAGAGTCCAATTGTGTCGGTTGCGATGCCTGACCTTCCCAACACTGGACGTGAAGAGCATGCGCCTTCCACCATTTGCACGCCCCCTGCAAGTGCTGGAAGGAGCACCCGCAGTCCAGTTCCTGATAGTCAGATTGAAGATGTCAGTGTTGAAGTACACCAGGATGAGGAGGATATGGGTGTTGCTGGCGCTGGGGAGGAAATTGACCAGGAGGATTCTGATGGTGAGGTGGTTTGTTTAAGTCAGGCACCCGGGGAGACACCTGTTGTCCGTGGGAGGAATATGGCCGTTGACATGCCTGGTGAAAATACCAAAAAAATCAGCTCTTCGGTGTGGAACTATTTCAACAGAAATGCGGACAACAGGTGTCAAGCCGTGTGTTCCCTTTGTCAAGCTGTAATAAGTAGGGGTAAGGACGTTAACCACCTCGGAACATCCTCCCTTATACGTCACCTGCAGCGCATTCATAATAAGTCAGTGACAAGTTCAAAAACTTTGGGTGACAGCGGAAGCAGTCCACTGACCAGTAAATCCCTTCCTCTTGTAACCAAGCTCACGCAAACCACCCCACCAACTCCCTCAGTGTCAATTTCCTCCTTCCCCAGGAATGCCAATAGTCCTGCAGGCAATGTCACTGGCAATTCTGACGAGTCCACTCCTGCCTGGGATTCCTCCGATGCATCCTTGCGTGTAACGCCTACTGCTGCTGGCGCTGCTGTTGTTGCTGCTGGGACTCGATGGTCATCCCAGAGGGGAAGTCGTAAGCCCACTTGTACTACTTCCAGTAAGCAATTGACTGTTCAACAGTCCTTTGCGAGGAAGATGAAATATCACAGCAGTCATCCTGCTGCAAAGCGGATAACTGAGGCCTTGACAACTATGTTGGTGTTAGACGTGCGTCCGGTATCCGCCGTTAGTTCACAGGGAACTAGACAATTTATTAAGGCAGTGTGCCCCCGTTACCAAATACCATCTAGGTTCCACTTCTCTAGGCAGGCGATACCGAGAATGTACACGGACGTCAGAAAAAGACTCACCAGTGTCCTAAAAAATGCAGTTGTACCCAATGTCCACTTAACCACGGACATGTGGACAAGTGGAGCAGGGCAGGGTCAGGACTATATGACTGTGACAGCCCACTGGGTAGATGTATGGACTCCCGCCGCAAGAACAGCAGCGGCGGCACCAGTAGCAGCATCTCGCAAACGCCAACTCTTTCCTAGGCAGGCTACGCTTTGTATCACCGGTTTCCAGAATACGCACACAGCTGAAAACCTCTTACGGCAACTGAGGAAGATCATCGCGGAATGGCTTACCCCAATTGGACTCTCCTGTGGATTTGTGGCATCGGACAACGCCAGCAATATTGTGTGTGCATTAAATATGGGCAAATTCCAGCACGTCCCATGTTTTGCACATACCTTGAATTTGGTGGTGCAGAATTATTTAAAAAACGACAGGGGCGTGCAAGAGATGCTGTCGGTGGCCAGAAAAATTGCGGGACACTTTCGGCGTACAGGCACCACGTACAGAAGACTGGAGCACCACCAAAAACTACTGAACCTGCCCTGCCATCATCTGAAGCAAGAAGTGGTAACGAGGTGGAATTCAACCCTCTATATGCTTCAGAGGTTGGAGGAGCAGCAAAAGGCCATTCAAGCCTATACAATTGAGCACGATATAGGAGGTGGAATGCACCTGTCTCAAGCGCAGTGGAGAATGATTTCAACGTTGTGCAAGGTTCTGATGCCCTTTGAACTTGCCACACGTGAAGTCAGTTCAGACACTGCCAGCCTGAGTCAGGTCATTCCCCTCATCAGGCTTTTGCAGAAGAAGCTGGAGACATTGAAGGAGGAGCTAACACGGAGCGATTCCGCTAGGCATGTGGGACTTGTGGATGGAGCCCTTAATTCGCTTAACAAGGATTCACGGGTGGTCAATCTGTTGAAATCAGAGCACTACATTTTGGCCACCGTGCTCGATCCTAGATTTAAAGCCTACCTTGGATCTCTCTTTCCGGCAGACACAAGTCTGCTGGGGTTGAAAGACCTGCTGGTGAGAAAATTGTCAAGTCAAGCGGAACGCGACCTGTCAACATCTCCTCCTTCACATTCTCCCGCAACTGGGGGTGCGAGGAAAAGGCTCAGAATTCCGAGCCCACCCGCTGGCGGTGATGCAGGGCAGTCTGGAGCGACTGCTGATGCTGACATCTGGTCCGGACTGAAGGACCTGACAACGATTACGGACATGTCGTCTACTGTCACTGCATATGATTCTCTCACCATTGAAAGAATGGTGGAGGATTATATGAGTGACCGCATCCAAGTAGGCACGTCACACAGTCCATACTTATACTGGCAGGAAAAAGAGGCAATTTGGAGGCCATTGCACAAACTGGCTTTATTCTACCTAAGTTGCCCTCCCACAAGTGTGTACTCCGAAAGAGTGTTTAGTGCCGCCGCTCACCTTGTCAGCAATCGGCGTACGAGGTTACATCCAGAAAATGTGGAGAAGATGATGTTCATTAAAATGAATTATAATCAATTCCTCCGTGGAGACATTGACCAGCAGCAATTGCCTCCACAAAGTACACAGGGAGCTGAGATGGTGGATTCCAGTGGGGACGAATTGATAATCTGTGAGGAGGGGGATGTACACGGTGATATATCGGAGGGTGATGATGAGGTGGACATCTTGCCTCTGTAGAGCCAGTTTGTGCAAGGAGAGATTAATTGCTTCTTTTTTGGGGGGGGTCCAAACCAACCCGTCATATCAGTCACAGTCGTGTGGCAGACCCTGTCACTGAAATGATGGGTTGGTTAAAGTGTGCATGTCCTGTTTTGTTTATACAACATAAGGGTGGGTGGGAGGGCCCAAGGACAATTCCATCTTGCACCTCTTTTTTCTTTTATTTTTCTTTGCGTCATGTGCTGTTTGGGGAGGGTTTTTTGGAAGGGACATCCTGCGTGACACTGCAGTGCCACTCCTAAATGGGCCCGGTGTTTGTGTCGGCCACTAGGGTCGCTAATCTTACTCACACAGTCAGCTACCTCATTGCGCCTCTTTTTTTCTTTGCGTCATGTGCTGATTGGGGAGGGTTTTTTTGGAAGGGACATCCTGCGTGACACTGCAGTGCCACTCCTAAATGGGCCCGGTGTTTGTGTCGGCCACTAGGGTCGCTAATCTTACTCACACAGTCAGCTACCTCATTGCGCCTCTTTTTTTCTTTGCGTCATGTGCTGATTGGGGAGGGTTTTTTGGAAGGGACATCCTGCGTGACACTGCAGTGCCACTCCTAAATGGGCCCGGTGTTTGTGTCGGCCACTAGGGTCGCTAATCTTACTCACACAGTCAGCTACCTCATTGCGCCTCTTTTTTTCTTTGCGTCATGTGCTGATTGGGGAGGGTTTTTTGGAAGGGACATCCTGCGTGACACTGCAGTGCCACTCCTAAATGGGCCCGGTGTTTGTGTCGGCCACTAGGGTCGCTAATCTTACTCACACAGTCAGCTACCTCATTGCGCCTCTTTTTTTCTTTGCGTCATGTGCTGATTGGGGAGGGTTTTTTGGAAGGGACATCCTGCGTGACACTGCAGTGCCACTCCTAAATGGGCCCGGTGTTTGTGTCGGCCACTAGGGTCGCTTATCTTACTCACACAGTCAGCTACCTCATTGCGCCTCTTTTTTTCTTTGCGTCATGTGCTGATTGGGGAGGGTTTTTTGGAAGGGACATCCTGCGTGACACTGCAGTGCCACTCCTAGATGGGCCAGGTGTTTGTGTCGGCCACTAGTGTCGCTTAGCTTAGTCATCCAGTGACCTTGGTGCAAATTTTAGGACTAAAAATAATATTGTGAGGTGTGAGGTATTCAGAATAGACTGAAAATGAGTGGAAATTATGGTTTTTGAGGTTAATAATAATATGGGATCAAAATGACCCCCAAATTCTATGATTTAAGCTGTTTTTTAGTGTTTTTTTAAAAAAACACCCGAATCACAAACACACTTGAATCCGACAAAAAAAATTCGGTGAGGTTTTGCCAAAACGCGGTCGAACCCAAAACACGGCCGCGGAACCGAACCCAAAACCAAAACACAAAACCCGAAAAATTTCAGGCGCTCATCTCTAGTATAAATATGTTCTCATTCAATAAATTGTATCTCCAGACTAGAAACTTTGTAGCTCAATGTCCATTGTAATTAATTATATTCCTTGTGCTGGAAACCAGTGCTGTTCAATGCACCGTTCCTATTTAATTAAGCCCTGAGAAAGAAACTGTAATGGGCTATGTTCTAATTACAACAAATGTCCTCCAGCAGGAGTGAGCAGTGTGCAGCCATAACTGTGATAATCTCCACTGCTGGCCAGGATGGGTGAGTTCCAACTGCCAGGTAACGCTTCTATATTGTAGCTGCGTCCGGCTTTAACACTCCTGCTCAGCTGACAGCTCCGGTCTCCAATACCTCCTTCACGATAAGCTCCTCTGGCATACAGCGTCTCAGTAGCAAACATGAATGCAGGAGGATTTTCTGAATATACTCACATGAATGACAGGTGTCCACAGCAGCTGTACAAGTCCTTTGGGGGGGGGTACAGGGGTAACTCACCGACGCGTTTCGCACCCCAGGGTGCTTCCTCATAGAATGATTCCCCCAATGTTCACTGAAAATCTTTATATCCCCATCTTCCTAATTGGACTCATATTCTCATTGGTCAAAAGGACCTACACAGGTGTAGTAGATCATGTATCACTGGATGCTTTTATATAGTAACCAACTGAATGCCAATCCTTACTTAAGATATACTTTTCATTATTTATTTATTTATTTATTTATTTATTTAACAATTCAATACTGTCAAGGAGGAGCTTTCCCATACTACACAACACAATTGCAGAAATATGATGTATATTCTCCCAAATAGATATGAAATAAAATATAAAACAACCAATATAAAACATTAATATAAAATTAAAAAAAGACAAATAGAAACTACCACAGGTCCTAAGTTGGAATTGAACCCAGAGCTTGTTTCCCAAGCGAATATCTAAACCACTAGCCCATATGATGGCTTAATACAGGAAAACAGTTTTTTAACATCCCTATAGTACTAATCTCATTTTGATCTTCATTTAAACTGAAATATCTATAAAACCTACAGAGATGGAAAACTTCCTACTTTTATTGCATATTTGTGATGATGGCTATAATAATTCTATACTTACATTTCTTGAACTTTCTTCAAAAATCTGTATAAACTATGAAATACTGTAGTACAACAATATGCCTAAAAAAATATATATATAATGTCCAACAAGAGCCCTCACTTACTTTAAATTCTTTTTACACGATCCATCTTAAACATCTAAAGTCTACACTACTCAATCCAGACATTTTTAATATACATAATATTGGATTCAACCAATTACCCTTGTGTCACTATCGTAGCTATATTTCAAGCAAACATTTTTGAACACCACCTCCTATACAAATACCCATGTGTCTATCCAAGATAAGATGTTATATTCTACCCTATTGTTTTCTACTCCATAACATACAGTATATCCCTCAGTATGTACCACCATCTGGTATCTGCAGTACTTGGAACTAGACCAAGTACCCCATGGTGCCTCTCTTTCTTGTAATGCCAAGCTAAAACCATCCCCTTAATCTCTAATATTCCACCAATATTGACCCTACATATTCCCTTGGTGGACTTTACGCAAATGACTCAAAATCTATGTTGTCATTTAGTCCATGTGGGTGTAAGGTGCCCAACTGGAAAATCCAGAAGGCTTCCCTACTACTAAGTATCTTGAATCGATCCCCCCCTCTTGCAGTGATCTTTATATGCTGGACTCCAATGTCCCTTAGTCCATCTATAAGTCCCTTGCAAGGGGAATTTTTTCATAATGTTAAGTCTGTGTTCTCGAAATCTAACTTTCAATGCCCGTGTGGTTCTGCCTACATACTGCAGACCACATGGGCATTGTAACACATAAATACAGAAGGTGGTGTTACAATTAATAAATTCTTTCATTTTAAATGTTTTTTTAGTCTGGAAAGATGTTATCTCATCCACTTTTTGTTTCATGAAATTACAAGTAATGCACTTCAGTGCTCCACACCAATGACATCCAAGAGGGATGGATGACTCTAACCAAGTTCTTTTATTGGACTTCTTCGTATCTCTTAACATACTAGGTGCTATGATATGGGGAGAAGAATTGGCTGCGCTTGTAATGTGGCCAAAAAAAACCAACCTGGTTAATGGAGAGCTGACAAACACAAAAATGATAATAAAAATTGTTTATTTAAAATATAAATATACCAGTGTGCTCATTCATCTCTTCACACCTGCCCATTCTGGAAAAACTTCGCTGCACGGCAAGTACTTTCTGCTCTGCTAATTAAGCAATTAACGGCAAGGGACCTGTTACTCCTAACTGCACGTAAGTGGGCACTTTAAAGGATTTCTACCAGCTCACGGGAGATCCCTGGAAATAAAGCCGGTTAAAGCAGAGCTATTTCCCAGCATACGGGAATAGCTCCCATTAGGGCAGTCTGCTAGAATCATTTATCCATCAAAAGGGCATTACTGGATCTTACCGGGGACGCCCGGTACAAATAGCCCTTAAGAGATAAGCTAATCATTTTTCCTCAAGCTAAACCATTTGCTGTTGGGACTCTCCTATTTCTCGGAGTACATGCTGCCTCTGTACTCCTAGATAATATTAATCTCATGAATTCTGTGAATGATTGATCTCAGTGAGAAGCCACATGTTTGTTACATTATTGTTATAACTTTCTCTCATAATCATCTAATAATTGTATCAATGCTGCTACTTGTTGTTTGATATTTAGGGTCAGCTCAGAGTACACCTATATAATCAATATTTCAGGATATTGTGCTAATTTCATTGGTATATTTATATTTTAAATAAACAATTTTTATTATCATTTTTGTGTTTGTCAGCTCTCCATTAACCAGGTTGGTTTTTTTTGGCCACATTACAAGCGCAGCCAATTCTTCTCCCCATGTTCTCAGTAATCAATTAAGCATATACACAATGCTTTTTTGGCAGCGCTCGTGATGTTGCTTTAAAAACTATCCGATTAGGCGCTTCTAGCAGATTTTGTGTAGTTTAGGTGCTATGATAGACTTCATATTTCTATTTTTCTTAAATACCACCTTAAGTTGAGGATCTATAGATAACATCAAGGTAAGAATAAAAAGAAGGTAGACAAAAAGGACTAAATCGAAGAAATGGTAAAGATAATCAAAATATTCTCTGCAGTAACTGATGCACAATTCACTCCAATCAATCTCATGACTCTAGCAACTACAATACAATCTATTTAGCACCAAATTACTTACAATATAGTAATTATTCCACTTATATGAGTCTGCACTTTAGACTTAAACATAAAGCTCCAATAGTCTCTCTGGTCAATAATAACCACAGCCACGCACTCTTTCACACTCAAAATTAAAGCATAAAACGAAATAGTACAATATAATATTGTCACAAGATCAATCTATCGGTGGGTACCATAGTCATTGGCGCACATACAATATAGAAGTACAACTGAAAACTTTGCCAAACAATGGGGGCCATTTCGACCCGTTCGCACGCTGCAATATTTCACATCCGTGCAAACGGGTCAGTACTGCGCATGTGCGCGGGTGGCAATGTGCAGGCGTGTTGCTACCCGGTGACGCCCGTTGCCATGCAGCGACAAAATGAATGAAGAAAGCGTTCGCAGCGGCGAATGCTAGAAGATTGACAGGAAGAGGCCGGCCGGGGGTGTCTACTCACCGTTTTGAAGGCATGTCCGGGCGAATGCAGGCGTGTCCAGCCTCCAGGGAGGGATACTGACGTCAGCTCCAGACAAGATAATCGCAGCAGCTGAGTAAGTCCTGAGCTGTGCAGAAACTGCACAAACTTTTATTTGTGCAGCTCTCTGCACAGCGGTTCGCAGCCCTGCACAGCGAATCACACCCCCCCTGTAGGTGGTGACTACCTGATCGCAGCAGTGCTAAAAGTAGCCTGTTAGCGATCAGGTCGAAATCACCCCCCATATCTCTTAAAGAAGATTGCTCCTTGAATACTCTGAGTGCACTTTGGCTTTTGTTAGTCACTCCTGCAATACTATATCTCAACCAGTAGGATCGGCACGCAGCTGTAAACGGGACATCACTATGGCGGCATGACCAGCACTACAGGAGATGCTAGGTTGTCCTCAGCAACTCTCACTTCACTGCCTGCTTCTCCTCATCACAGTATAGCGCCCGGCTGCCGGTCATTGAGAAAGAGACAGCATTTTGGTGTAACACCCTTGAGTGGTGACACCCAGTACGGTCCACAACCCTGCACCACCCTAGTGACACCACTGTTCTTAACTACTAGAAATTGCTATATATAAGTACAATTAAGTCATTCGTGGGTAAGTAACTTAAAATGGCAATAGTCATTATTTTCTTGATTGTAGATAACCTCTGGGACATTCACCCAGTATCGGAGTCTCCCTCAAGGTCCAGGGACTAGCTTTCAAACATGCAGTTCCGCAAATACTGGCCTGGCTCACCCAATGGCCCAGCATTAGCTCCACTTTACTGTCTGCACCATAGAAATGTGTGCTGCTCCTTACTACAGCCCACTAACCAGCCAACACAGGATTAATCTGCCCTGTTACCTGTTATGTTCAACATACTTGGAACCCAAGAGATTGGGTGACAATAGAAGGGTTCCGAGTACAGATACGTGAAGCTGCGATAGAACTGATATACGCAGCTTCCACTAACAAAAATCCCTGACTCCGTTGTCCTTCCCAGTGGTCGATTAACACTTGCAAGACTATGGTTTCTTGTGCCCACAGCAGCCACGTTTGAATGGGCGCATTAGGTCCGCCCAGACTCCGATGCCCCTTGGTCTTAATAGGAGACAAGATGTTAACCGAGACCAAGAAGAACAAGGGGAAAACTAACTAAGACTGACATGACTAAAACAGAGAAGGATAAAAAAAATAATAAAGTAGTTTATGTGCGGCGCAGCCACCTGGAACAACAGCAAATCAAGCAATGCAACCTAACTGCCAAATACGAACCCATCGTAATAAGGTGAGGACAGCAATGCAGAAACCTCCACAAAAATGACACAACCTAAAATAGATAAAGACAATACGGCTTCAGCCATAAAGTGCGGCAGAGCTGCTACTCACGACACCACGACAGGTGTGTGCAGGAAATGACCGGAACCCAGAAGCTTCGGATACCAGACCACTTTACTGGAAGGCCACTCGGAGGACAGCAGGAAACGATCCCTCAGACAGGACTTAGGAAACTGGACACAGGACACTGGAGTACACAAGCTGGACACAGGAACACACCAGAGGCAGAAAGACAGGCTTCACAGGAAGCTGCTGATAGGGACCAGGAACAAGCTTGTAGGAAGCTAACCAAGAACTGGAACATACAGGTACAACAACAAACTTCTATCACCGGCGCTGGACTGCAGGGCTAGCTGGGTAATAAGGGAAGCACGCCCCAATCAGGATGGCTGGAAGCCAGGCACAAGGTAATGGCCAAAATACTGGCAGTTGAGGCTACACAGACAAGAGCAAGACTGCAGTACACAGGCTCACCAGATTATAGTTAATATAACTAGTCCTAACATAAAAATAACTAGTCCTATAATAGACTGCATAGGTGACCACAAATAGGTTGAACTCGATGGACAATTGTCTTTTTTCAACCTTAGTTACTATGTTACTATGTTACCGCATAATGACTAAATTATCTGACAGGTGAGACTTAACACATAGAAAACAGGCTGCAGTTACACAGACTCACCACAGGTGGCCAATAAGAGTCTTCTAAACAAGTACATGAGAAATCCTGGCATGCAAACAGAAATATAACATAACATTCATGAACAGAAAGCAAACAGGAATGAACCACTGCTTGTGGTTCATAACACTACCCAACTCCTCAGTGTCCGTTCTCTAGCAGCCAGACAGGCTTGACCTTGTTAGCGCTGTCAGCATCCAGACTCCTTTTCCTCTCCAGGGTTTCAGTGTCTGTCTTTGGCACCAAATCAGCCCCTTTTATTGCCTCTGGAGCACTGCCAGTTACTATCCACCTCTCATTGCATCTCGATCTGGAGCTGTGGGTCTTCTATTGAACCAGCCATCTTAGGGAAGCCCACACCGGGAGTCTATTTATATATAGACCTGCGGTACTCTGGACATTACACGCCAGGGGCTACAGTTATAAATCTCTGATTGTTTACAGATGGTGATATGAGTTTTGTTTATACAGCTAAACTGGAGGTGCAGCTTCTAGTTATATTTGGTCATGAGTTTTTCTAATTTTTTTAACTTTTTCATACTTTACAATCCACCTGGACTACAATTGGGAATGTTAACCTTGCCCGAAGCATGGCGAGTGAAGCGAGGGGACACGGGTCACTAATTGGGGTTCCCCCTCACTTTCCGAAGAAAACAACACAAAAAACTGTTAAAAAACTCATGTTGACCTAGTATATGTCGACCTATTGACCATGTCGACCTACTGCATGTCGACCAATAGTGGTCGACCTAATGACGGTCGACCTAAGTGTGTCGACCTAATGACCCATACCCATTTGGGAGGCTTTGACGAGCCAAAAAGCATTTCATAAGATCAACTTGGTAAAAATTTATATACACAACATCCAATATTAAAACCTGTTCTTTATATTAGATTTTGCTGGTAATTATCCCCCATTACTTGACTGCTAATAGATTCAACCTTTTATTGTGACCTTTTTACTGTGATTCTTATCTCTACAAAATGTTGGATAAAGACTAAATATAACGCTTGATAAGGTTACTTAACTGCTGCAGCATTATATATTATTTGTTAATTATTTCCTGTATTTCCTGTAACAACTTTTTTGTACTTTTATGAGATGGAATAAATCTGTTATACGGCCTTTCTGAGTTTACATTTTTATTCATATTAATATATATTATTTATTCTCATTGACCACAGAGCCCACGTTTGTAAATATAGTTCTACTGCTGAAGGAATATCTCCTTTTTTAACTCTGGGCTGATGCACACTGGTACTAGAGATGAGCGGGTTCGGTTTCTCTGAATCCGAACCCGCACGAACTTCATGTTTTTTTTCACGGGTCCGAGCGACTCGGATCTTCCCGCCTTGCTCGGTTAACCCGAGCGCGCCCGAACGTCATCATGACGCTGTCGGATTCTCGCGAGACTCGGATTCTATATAAGGAGCCGCGCGTCGCCGCCATTTTCACACGTGCATTGAGATTGATAGGGAGAGGACGTGGCTGGCGTCCTCTCCATTTAGATTAGGAGAGAGAGAGAGAGATTGACCTGAGGCTGATACTGTAGAAGAGAATGCAGAGTTTAGTGACTGACCACAGTGACCACCAGCAGTGCAGTTGTTTTATTTAATATATCCGTTCTCTGCCTGAAAAAAACGGTACACACAGTGACTCAGTCACATACCATATCTGTGTGCACTGCTCAGCCCAGTGTGCTGCATGCCTGCATCATCTATGTATATATTATATATCTGACTGTGCTCAGCTCACACAGCTTATAATTGTGGGGGAGACTGGGGAGCACTGCAGTGCCAGTTATAGGTTATAGCAGGAGCCAGGAGTACAAGACAGTCACATACCATATCTGTGTGCACTGCTCAGCCCAGTGTGCTGCATCATCTATGTATATATTATATATCTGACTGTGCTCAGCTCACACAGCTTATAATTGTGGGGGAGACTGGGGAGCACTGCAGTGCCAGTTATAGGTTATAGCAGGAGCCAGGAGTACATATTATATTAAAATTAAACAGTGCACACTTTTGCTGCAGGAGTGCCACTGCCAGTGTGACTGACCAGTGACCTGACCACACTGACCACCAGTATAGTTAGTAGTATACTATATTGTGATTGCCTGAAAAAGTTAAACACTCGTCGTGTGACTTCACTTGTGTGGTGTTTTTTTTTTTATTCTATAAAAAACTCATTCTGCTGACAGACAGTGTCCAGCAGGTCCGTCATTATATAATATATATACCTGTCCGGCTGCAGTAGTGATATATATATATTTTTTATATCATTATTTATCATCCAGTCGCAGCAGACACAGTACGGTAGTTCACGGCTGTAGCTACCTCTGTGTCGGCACTCGGCAGTCCATCCATAATTGTATACCACCTACCCGTGGTTTTTTTTTCTTTCTTCTTTATACATACATACTACTACATCTCTTTATCAACCAGTCTATATTAGCAGCAGACACAGTACAGTACGGTAGTTCACGGCTGTGGCTACCTCTGTGTCGGCACTCGGCAGTCCGTCCATAATTGTATACCACCTAACCGTGGTTTTTTTTTCTTTCTTCTTTATACATACATACTACGACATCTCTTTATCAACCAGTCTATATTAGCAGCAGACACAGTACAGTACGGTAGTTCACGGCTGTGGCTACCTCTGTGTCGGCACTCGGCAGTCCGTCCATAATTGTATACCACCTAACCGTGGGTTTTTTTTCTTTCTTCTTCATACATACATACTACGACATCTCTTTATCAACCAGTCTATATTAGCAGCAGACACAGTACAGTACGGTAGTTCACGGCTGTGGCTACCTCTGTGTCGGCACTCGGCAGTCCGTCCATAATTGTATACCACCTAACCGTGGTTTTTTTTTCTTTCTTCTTTATACATACATACTACGACATCTCTTTATCAACCAGTCTATATTAGCAGCAGACACAGTACAGTACGGTAGTTCACGGCTGTGGCTACCTCTGTGTCGGCACTCGGCAGTCCGTCCATAATTGTATACCACCTAACCGTGGTTTTTTTTTCTTTCTTCTTTATACATACATACTACGACATCTCTTTATCAACCAGTCTATATTAGCAGCAGACACAGTACAGTACGGTAGTTCACGGCTGTGGCTACCTCTGTGTCGGCACTCGGCAGTCCGTCCATAATTGTATACCACCTACCCGTGGTTTTTTTTTCTTTCTTCTTTATACATACATACTACTACATCTCTTTATCAACCAGTCTATATTAGCAGCAGACACAGTACAGTACGGTAGTTCACGGCTGTGGCTACCTCTGTGTCGGCACTCGGCAGTCCGTCCATAATTGTATACCACCTAACCGTGGTTTTTTTTTCTTTCTTCTTCATACATACATACTACGACATCTCTTTATCAACCAGTCTATATTAGCAGCAGACACAGTACAGTACGGTAGTTCACGGCTGTGGCTACCTCTGTGTCGGCACTCGGCAGTCCGTCCATAATTGTATACCACCTAACCGTGGTTTTTTTTTCTTTCTTCTTCATACATACATACTACGACATCTCTTTATCAACCAGTCTATATTAGCAGCAGACACAGTACGGTAGTTCACGGCTGTAGCTACCTCTGTGTCGGCACTCGGCAGTCCGTCCATAATTGTATACTAGTATCCATCCATCTCCATTGTTTACCTGAGGTGCCTTTTAGTTGTGCCTATTAAAATATGGAGAACAAAAATGTTGAGGTTCCAAAATTAGGGAAAGATCAAGATCCACTTCCACCTCGTGCTGAAGCTGCTGCCACTAGTCATGGCCGAGACGATGAAATGCCAGCAACGTCGTCTGCCAAGGCCGATGCCCAATGTCATAGTACAGAGCATGTCAAATCCAAAACACCAAATATCAGTAAAAAAAGGACTCCAAAACCTAAAATAAAATTGTCGGAGGAGAAGCGTAAACTTGCCAATATGCCATTTACCACACGGAGTGGCAAGGAACGGCTGAGGCCCTGGCCTATGTTCATGGCTAGTGGTTCAGCTTCACATGAGGATGGAGGCACTCAGCCTCTCGCTAGAAAAATGAAAAGACTCAAGCTGGCAAAAGCAGTAGCACCGCAAAGAACTGTGCGTTCTTCGAAATCCCAAATCCACAAGGAGAGTCCAATTGTGTCGGTTGCGATGCCTGACCTTCCCAACACTGGACGTGAAGAGCATGCGCCTTCCACCATTTGCACGCCCCCTGCAAGTGCTGGAAGGAGCACCCGCAGTCCAGTTCCTGATAGTCAGATTGAAGATGTCAGTGTTGAAGTACACCAGGATGAGGAGGATATGGGTGTTGCTGGCGCTGGGGAGGAAATTGACCAGGAGGATTCTGATGGTGAGGTGGTTTGTTTAAGTCAGGCACCCGGGGAGACACCTGTTGTCCGTGGGAGGAATATGGCCGTTGACATGCCTGGTGAAAATACCAAAAAAATCAGCTCTTCGGTGTGGAACTATTTCAACAGAAATGCGGACAACAGGTGTCAAGCCGTGTGTTCCCTTTGTCAAGCTGTAATAAGTAGGGGTAAGGACGTTAACCACCTCGGAACATCCTCCCTTATACGTCACCTGCAGCGCATTCATAATAAGTCAGTGACAAGTTCAAAAACTTTGGGTGACAGCGGAAGCAGTCCACTGACCAGTAAATCCCTTCCTCTTGTAACCAAGCTCACGCAAACCACCCCACCAACTCCCTCAGTGTCAATTTCCTCCTTCCCCAGGAATGCCAATAGTCCTGCAGGCAATGTCACTGGCAATTCTGACGAGTCCTCTCCTGCCTGGGATTCCTCCGATGCATCCTTGCGTGTAACGCCTACTGCTGCTGGCGCTGCTGTTGTTGCTGCTGGGAGTCGATGGTCATCCCAGAGGGGAAGTCGTAAGCCCACTTGTACTACTTCCAGTAAGCAATTGACTGTTCAACAGTCCTTTGCGAGGAAGATGAAATATCACAGCAGTCATCCTGCTGCAAAGCGGATAACTGAGGCCTTGACAACTATGTTGGTGTTAGACGTGCGTCCGGTATCCGCCGTTAGTTCACAGGGAACTAGACAATTTATTGAGGCAGTGTGCCCCCGTTACCAAATACCATCTAGGTTCCACTTCTCTAGGCAGGCGATACCGAGAATGTACACGGACGTCAGAAAAAGACTCACCAGTGTCCTAAAAAATGCAGTTGTACCCAATGTCCACTTAACCACGGACATGTGGACAAGTGGAGCAGGGCAGGGTCAGGACTATATGACTGTGACAGCCCACTGGGTAGATGTATGGACTCCCGCCGCAAGAACAGCAGCGGCGGCACCAGTAGCAGCATCTCGCAAACGCCAACTCTTTCCTAGGCAGGCTACGCTTTGTATCACCGGTTTCCAGAATACGCACACAGCTGAAAACCTCTTACGGCAACTGAGGAAGATCATCGCGGAATGGCTTACCCCAATTGGACTCTCCTGTGGATTTGTGGCATCGGACAACGCCAGCAATATTGTGTGTGCATTAAATATGGGCAAATTCCAGCACGTCCCATGTTTTGCACATACCTTGAATTTGGTGGTGCAGAATTATTTAAAAAACGACAGGGGCGTGCAAGAGATGCTGTCGGTGGCCAGAAAAATTGCGGGACACTTTCGGCGTACAGGCACCACGTACAGAAGACTGGAGCACCACCAAAAACTACTGAACCTGCCCTGCCATCATCTGAAGCAAGAAGTGGTAACGAGGTGGAATTCAACCCTCTATATGCTTCAGAGGTTGGAGGAGCAGCAAAAGGCCATTCAAGCCTATACAATTGAGCACGATATAGGAGGTGGAATGCACCTGTCTCAAGCGCAGTGGAGAATGATTTCAACGTTGTGCAAGGTTCTGATGCCCTTTGAACTTGCCACACGTGAAGTCAGTTCAGACACTGCCAGCCTGAGTCAGGTCATTCCCCTCATCAGGCTTTTGCAGAAGAAGCTGGAGACATTGAAGGAGGAGCTAACACGGAGCGATTCCGCTAGGCATGTGGGACTTGTGGATGGAGCCCTTAATTCGCTTAACAAGGATTCACGGGTGGTCAATCTGTTGAAATCAGAGCACTACATTTTGGCCACCGTGCTCGATCCTAGATTTAAAGCCTACCTTGGATCTCTCTTTCCGGCAGACACAAGTCTGCTGGGGTTGAAAGACCTGCTGGTGAGAAAATTGTCAAGTCAAGCAGAACGCGACCTGTCAACATCTCCTCCTTCACATTCTCCCGCAACTGGGGGTGCGAGGAAAAGGCTCAGAATTCCGAGCCCACCCGCTGGCGGTGATGCAGGGCAGTCTGGAGCGACTGCTGATGCTGACATCTGGTCCGGACTGAAGGACCTGACAACGATTACGGACATGTCATCTACTGTCACTGCATATGATTCTCTCACCATTGAAAGAATGGTGGAGGACTATATGAGTGACCGCATCCAAGTAGGCACGTCACACAGTCCATACTTATACTGGCAGGAAAAAGAGGCAATTTGGAGGCCATTGCACAAACTGGCTTTATTCTACCTAAGTTGCCCTCCCACAAGTGTGTACTCCGAAAGAGTGTTTAGTGCCGCCGCTCACCTTGTCAGCAATCGGCGTACGAGGTTACATCCAGAAAATGTGGAGAAGATGATGTTCATTAAAATGAATTATAATCAATTCCTCCGCGGAGACATTGACCAGCAGCAATTGCCTCCACAAAGTACACAGGGAGCTGAGATGGTGGATTCCAGTGGGGACGAATTGATAATCTGTGAGGAGGGGGATGTACACGGTGATATATCGGAGGGTGATGATGAGGTGGACATCTTGCCTCTGTAGAGCCAGTTTGTGCAAGGAGAGATTAATTGCTTCTTTTTTGGGGGGGGGTCCAAACCAACCCGTCATATCAGTCACAGTCGTGTGGCAGATCCTGTCACTGAAATGATGGGTTGGTTAAAGTGTGCATGTCCTGTTTTGTTTATACAACATAAGGGTGGGTGGGAGGGCCCAAGGACAATTCCATCTTGCACCTCTTTTTTCTTTTATTTTTCTTTGCGTCATGTGCTGTTTGGGGAGGGTTTTTTGGAAGGGACATCCTGCGTGACACTGCAGTGCCACTCCTAAATGGGCCCGGTGTTTGTGTCGGCCACTAGGGTCGCTAATCTTACTCACACAGTCAGCTACCTCATTGCGCCTCTTTTTTTCTTTGCGTCATGTGCTGATTGGGGAGGGTTTTTTGGAAGGGACATCCTGCGTGACACTGCAGTGCCACTCCTAAATGGGCCCGGTGTTTGTGTCGGCCACTAGGGTCGCTAATCTTACTCACACAGTCAGCTACCTCATTGCGCCTCTTTTTTTCTTTGCGTCATGTGCTGATTGGGGAGGTTTTTTTGGAAGGGACATCCTGCGTGACACTGCAGTGCCACTCCTAAATGGGCCCGGTGTTTGTGTCGGCCACTAGGGTCGCTAATCTTACTCACACAGTCAGCTACCTCATTGCGCCTCTTTTTTTCTTTGCGTCATGTGCTGATTGGGGAGGGTTTTTTGGAAGGGACATCCTGCGTGACACTGCAGTGCCACTCCTAAATGGGCCCGGTGTTTGTGTCGGCCACTAGGGTCGCTAATCTTACTCACACAGTCAGCTACCTCATTGCGCCTCTTTTTTTCTTTGCGTCATGTGCTGATTGGGGAGGGTTTTTTGGAAGGGACATCCTGCGTGACACTGCAGTGCCACTCCTAAATGGGCCCGGTGTTTGTGTCGGCCACTAGGGTCGCTAATCTTACTCACACAGTCAGCTACCTCATTGCGCCTCTTTTTTTCTTTGCGTCATGTGCTGATTGGGGAGGGTTTTTTGGAAGGGACATCCTGCGTGACACTGCAGTGCCACTCCTAAATGGGCCCGGTGTTTGTGTCGGCCACTAGGGTCGCTAATCTTACTCACACAGTCAGCTACCTCATTGCGCCTCTTTTTTTCTTTGCGTCATGTGCTGATTGGGGAGGGTTTTTTGGAAGGGACATCCTGTGTGACACTGCAGTGCCACTCCTAAATGGGCCCGGTGTTTGTGTCGGCCACTAGGGTCGCTTATCTTACTCACACAGTCAGCTACCTCATTGCGCCTCTTTTTTTCTTTGCGTCATGTGCTGATTGGGGAGGGTTTTTTGGAAGGGACATCCTGCGTGACACTGCAGTGCCACTCCTAGATGGGCCAGGTGTTTGTGTCGGCCACTAGTGTCGCTTAGCTTAGTCATCCAGCGACCTTGGTGCAAATTTTAGGACTAAAAATAATATTGTGAGGTGTGAGGTATTCAGAATAGACTGAAAATGAGTGGAAATTATGGTTTTTGAGGTTAATAATAATATGGGATCAAAATGACCCCCAAATTCTATGATTTAAGCTGTTTTTTAGTGTTTTTTAAAAAAAACACTCGAATCCAAAACACACCCGAATCCGACAAAAAAAATTCGGTGAGGTTTTGCCAAAACGCGGTCGAACCCAAAACACGGCCGCGGAACCGAACCCAAAACCAAAACACAAAACCCGAAAAATTTCAGGCGCTCATCTCTAACTGGTACTGGGACTGAATTATTGTTATAAGAGTCTGAGATTGCTCAAAAGTGTTGTATAATTTTCGTTATGTGGAGAAACTTTGCCGCACATACATGGACTGCCGATACCCCGGTGATCCACACCTGTTAGTGCCATACTGCTAATGCCATATACCTTGTGACTTTATACATGTTGCTTGTAATGGTTTTAAATAAAATATGTAATCTACAGAAGTAGGTATCTTCCTACTGAAATCTGTATTTATTTATTTATTTATTTATTTATTTATTTACTTCTAATTTAGGGCCCTATTCAGCTCAGTTGCAGTTTTGCAACTGCTATTACTTGCAATGCTGGGTGCCGCCCAGCACAGGGCAAGGCTGCCCAGCATGCATATGGTGGTCATTGATGCAATTGCAATTCAATTGTGATTGCTTTGCTAAATAAGTGAAGCTCCTACCTCTGTAGCCTCGCTGCGAAGGCAGTCCAGACACCTTTATTTTCCTGTTCACAGTGGCCGCATGACATCACATGTGACAGCTGCACACTGGAAGCTGCGCACTGGAAAATAGCAGTGGCCGTCCTGTTTCCAATGCCACACCCCACAATGCGACCCCCCCCCCCCTGCAATGCTGCGGTGACGCCCCAGACCACCCCACAAATGCCTCTGCCTGTCAATCAGGCAGTGGTGTTCGCATCAATGCAATACTATTGCATTATCTGGGATGTGCACATGCAGAATTGGAGAATGCAGTTGCATCGCATTAGTGATGCAACCTGAATAAGGCCCTTGGGGCATAGTGTGTAAAAGGGGATTCTACCTGGCGTAGTGCATAAAAGGGGACTCTACCTGGTATAATGTGTAACAAGGGGGACTCTGCTATAACAGGCTCTGTTCTACTGTGGTGTAATGTGTGAAAGGGGGCTGTACTGTGGTGTAATGTGTGAAAGGGGGCTCTACCTGGCATAATGTATATAAGGGGTGATAATGTCGATATTATCTTAAACCATAAAGCTATACCTTTAAACACACTTTTACCATGGAGCCGCTGCAGCCGCTAGACTTAATATACACGCTACGCACTTTGTACGCTATTTGCGTACAGAGTCCCGTACGTTGTACGTACTTAGCGTACACACGCCGCGCTGGGTGTACAAAGTACGCACAGCGCACGCACACACTCTTGATAAACTTTAAACCTTATTCGTAATGCAATGCAATGTTATTCTTACACTCTAAACCATGTGCCGCAAAGCACTGTAATGATGTTACACCTTAAACCTTACGCAGCGCTGACGGTATAAAGTACTTGCTGTGCGTACACACCTTATCAATACACTCTTAAACCTTATACAGTTAAATTCACTTTGAACCCTAGCAGGGAAATGAGGACATAACACCGATTTGTAGTTAACCACTGGGTTCTGACACCACAGTGGATTAATTGAAAGGGGATAACAGTACAAGTTATACACTACAAGGCTAACAAGATAAATCTACAACAGAATAATGGCTACAGTCAATGTACATACGTGAGAATGTTCGCTTGCGCAACCTGGACCAGTCCTCCACTCATCAGGTAGATAGCGTTCAGAGTCTTCTGACCGGCCAGGCAGCAATGGGCTTTTTATACACAACTTCCATAAACAATACAATGGTTACAGTAATCCCTTTGTTCATTGGACACAGAGATGCATCTTTTCATTACAGGAGAGGTCATAGGTTGATTTGAAAAGGTGGGCGATGTCGTTCCCAACTGCTCTTGTGGGTGGTCTCCTCTGGATTCCTGCAGCATACATAATTTACAGTAAATACAGTTTATATCTATATTCTACTTCTGCACATAACTATACGCAGGAACATGCGATCTTTCTCTAACCAACACCGGAATGTTACCCTTAAAATACCCTACAGCTGGATACTAGACATCACCCTATAACCTTTGTCTGTCCCTTCCTATCATGCAAAGGTGAATCCCTTAGTCCTGGAATCATTTAAACTGTTGATACTTGCTGATGTGGTGCAGGGGAGCTATGTGTACAAAGTGCACTATTTGGGTTAAATATGTAATGGTCTGATAACCCTCTATGCGCTCACAAACTCCGCCGTAAATACCCATACCACGTGCAGGATCGCGGGAGCGATCATACGCAAATTGCGGATATGTGCACGCACGGCGGAACAAGTGTGTGTGTGGTTAGTACATGATGTATGCGTTACAATATTTTTCGATTTTGACAGTCCACCCTTTGGCAGTCAACAATAACTGCCACTTATCTAAACACTAAACAGAAAAATATATAATACAATATCTACAAATGATTGGACGGTATGAGGAGGGGTGTAGGTGGGAAATGTATAACCTAGTGGGATAGTAAAAGCATGTATGTATGTATGAATTCATGTCTGAGGGGCATGTATCATCGTGCCGTATATGTTCTAGATAAGCTTCGAGGTATTGCGAAGTATACATTAAATCCTTCTCATCCCGTATTAAGGGTCTGTAAGTGGGCCAACAAACACTACCGAGCTCTTTTCGGCTTCTTATTCCAACAAATGGGGTGCACATTTAGTTGATGATACATGGAGGGGGAACATATGTGAGTGCTAATATATGTGAATATCACCTGTCGACTATGTGTGTCACTAACTGAAGGTTGTAGAGATGAAGATAAGACACATATCTAAAATACATTCACATAACATTTGCATAATCATTCTTGGGTTTTGATCGAAGTCTTTTCCGGATGGGTGTATTTTTGCTGAGGGGGAAACACAGGAAAAACAGGTGAAAGAAACGGGCCATGGAATTCATTTGCAATCCTTATAACATTGTCTCTATGGATGGGTCGTAAATTAAATCTGTTGCTGTTACAATGCCCCCGATCCTTAGACTCATCAATTTTGTGCCGTGCTTGCGCCGCGTTAGAATTCGAACACACCTAAATATCAAGCCAATAATTATGACGACTAACAGGATACAAAGGAGAAACTTTCCTACACTCATAATGACATTTTGAGCCCATTCTCCTAAACCTGAGAAGAACCAATTGCGTGGCTTCAACCATGAGACCCAGCCGGTCAGTTCATTACTCACAGCAGTCAGGGTAAGGTTGTGTCTCCTTCGGAACTCCCACTTCAACTGCAAGATATCGTACATCTTTTGATCGATGATCTCGGTTGGGTCATCAGTGCTGTTTGTAATATACGTGCAGCACTTCACACCATATTGAGTAGCCAATGTGACACAGTACCCTCCCGTCACAGCTGTGATATAATTGAGGACCATCCTGTGCTGGATCAATTCTGTCTTGTAAGCTTGCAACTCCCTACCCGTATACCTGAAGGTGTCGTCATACATCTCAGTGATATTATCTATCAGGTTCGCTAGCGCATGGATATACCTATAATTTATAATTCCTCTGGCAGTACGGGTGATATCTAATGCGAGAAGGAATTGAATCCCGGTGGATTCGTGGATCAAATCAGAGGCTACGTGCTCTGTCCTATCTATGAGGTGTCTCTTAACGATGTATTCATAATGAGTATGAGTATAAGGAGCTTGAGCACTGCGGTGAACGTCTTTCATCTTATCATGGGTTATGGTCATGACCTCGGGCAACACTCTTCCAATGTAACACAATCCCTCTGAGTTTGGGGCAAGCCACTTATACGCCTTCTCCTACATATGAAATAAGCATCATCAGGGAGAACATATGGGACAGAATATGACATTACCATATTGCAAACTTTCCAAGTGAAAAATCCTATCCCTAACTCTCTCATCTGTTCAGTACAAGTATCAGGCTGTATGATATGAGCACAGTACCCTGGCGATACTTCTCCAACCCGCATGGTCTTGCTTCAGAGTCTACGGGTATCCTATCAGCTCTGTGCGAAAATGCCATGGTCTGGTTATTCCATGTCACCTCCCAATTTCCCGGCTTTCGGGAATTGGAAATGTTGAAACACACTAAGGATCTATCTACATGATACTGGTGGAGCTTCAAACTAGGGGACCTAGAAATATTAAATTTCTTGTCCACCGGTCTCCCACCCCGTAATTCGAGTACCTCATCTATTGCTAAAGGGTATGGTACTAATCCTGACTTGCTCTGACCTTGAGGTACTTGTGAGCACACCCAGCATTCTGTCTGGTTTAAGACCTTACCCACTAGTGAGTGGTAATCACTCAATGGATGACGGTCCATGTTGATATTAAGGCTGGACTGACATCTCTGGATGCACCCATCCTCAACTATGTTCTCACAATTCCTACAAATGCAATCTTCCTCAGCCAATAACCCTTCACAGTGCCTCCTAGTTTCCTGACTACCAGATCGTTTTCTGATACTCGCCTTTGCTCGATGGATGTGTTGCTCTTGGAATTCTACAAATCCGTCCTTGCCATCAGAACCCATTCCAGATCCTTTCTTGACCTCACTGGTACTCTCATCGAAACAGACTGCTCTGGTCAACAACAGGGTTAACAGGAAAACCCGGAATGCAGTCTCTTGGGGTAAGTCCATCTTGTTAAGGGGAGAGAAAGGGAACAAGAAGGGGGAGGAAAGGAGGGTAATGGGAGATGGAGAAAATAACAAAAAGGAAAAAGAAAACTGGTGCGACAACCGCCTCTGGTCTTGTTGTTCTCCGCGCTCAGGTGCCGTGACAACAGTCCTGCCTCTCAGCCTTCCCGGAACAGACACTCCAGTGATACGATGTTCTCTACACTCTGCTCTTTGTCACGGGTTCTCTCTGGGTCAGCGACCTTCTTACAGTGGGACGAGTGGACCCAAGTCTCTCTTTCGGCAACCTTTAATGCTGTTGTGCTGGTTAGTAAGACTTGGTATGGTCCTTCCCACCTGTCAATGAGGCAACCTGAGCGTAGAAAATTTCGAATCATTACATAATCCCCAGGTTCAATGTCATGACAATCACTGTTCGGTAGGTCAGGAATCACCAGCTTTAGATTTCTGTTTTGATTCCTCAGCTGCTGTCTCATCTTAACCAAATATTTTACAGTCACTTCGTAATTGCATTTCAAATTATCCTGGGGGTCAATCATTACATGGGGTTGTCGACCAAAAAGAATCTCAAAGGGTGATAGGTTAAGTGGGGACCTGGGAGTGGTTCTGATGCTGTACAATACAAGTGGCAAAGCTTCTGGCCACAACAATCCAGTTTCAGCCATCACTTTGCTCAGCTTGTTCTTAATAGTGCTGTTTACTATCTCCACCTTCGCACTCGCCTGTGGGCGGTATGGAGTATGCAGCTTGCTATTAATTCCCATCAGTTTGCACATAACCTGAAAGACTTCACCTGTAAAATGGGTACCCCTATCGCTTTCAATTATTCTAGGGATACCATATCTGCACACGAATTCCTGCACAATTTTCTTTGCAGTGAACGTAGCAGTATTTGTGGCAGCAGGGAACGCTTCTACCCAATTAGAAAACACATCAATACAGACTAACACATATTTTAAATTTTTGCAGGGTGGTAACTGTATGAAATCAATCTGTATTACATGGAAAGGGCCATCTGTCGGCGGGATATGGGATGGTTCTGTTGGTATTGACTTTCCAATATTCTTCCTCAAGCAGATAAGACATGTCATTGCTCTCTTACCCGCATGAGAAGAGAATCCTGGCGCACACCAGTAGGCTCTCACCAGCTTACACATACCCTCTTTACCCAGATGAGTCAGACCGTGTGCCGCCTCAGCTAAGCTTGGAAGATATGCTCTGGGGGCTACTGGCTTACCCTGTCCATCTGTCCAGAGTCCTGAGGACTCCTGGCCATATCCTTTTGACCTCCAGACTGCCTTTTCCTGTGGGGAACACAAATTTTGCATTTCACTTAATTTTTGTGTGTTGACGGTGTTGAAAATCATCAGTGATGTGATATCTGTTTGTATGGGGGTGCTGGCTGCTGATTTAGCAGCTTCGTCTGCCCGGCTGTTACCAAGTGACACTGGGTCTTGACTGTAAGTGTGGGCTTTGCACTTGATAACAGCCACTCTGTCTGGTTCTTGTATCGCTGTTAGAAGCCTTTTTATATGGGATGCATGCGCTACAGGTGTGCCAGCTGCCATCATTAAATTTCTGAGGCGCCATAGGGCCCCGAAATCATGCACTACTCCAAAGGCATACCTAGAATCTGTATATATATTGGCTGACTTACCCTTGGCCAGTTCACACGCTCTGATTAGGGCGACCAGCTCAGCAACTTGTGCTGAGTGCGGTGGGCCCAGGGGCTCAGCTTCTATGATACCTCTGTCATCTACGACTGCGTATCCAGTACACAGGTCTCCCGAGTCCGTCTGTCTGTGGCAACTACCGTCAGTGTAAAAAGTAAAATCTACGTCTTCCAGTGGGTTGTCACTAATGTCGGGTCTTGCAGTTAAAGTTTGGTTCAGATATTCCATACAATCATGTGTGTCAGTGTCTGTACTAAATCCTCCTTCACCATCATTCTCATCCTCCACCCTTTGTGCCTGTCCAGGCACACCTGGCAGATAAGTTGCAGGATTTAGTGCGCTGCATCTCTTTATGGTGATGTTTACAGGGGCCATTAGTGCTAATTCCCACCTTGTAAACCGTGCAGATGAGACATGTCTGGTTTGGGCAGAGTTCAGTTAGTCTGACACTGCATGGGGTGTATGGATGGTCAGGTTGTGTCCTAACACTACGTCTTCGCTTTTACTCACTAGCAAAGCTATCGCTGCAACACTTCGCAAGCATGTGGGGAGAGACCGCGCTACGGTGTCCAACTGTGCACTGTAGTAAGCTACCGGCCTGCTGGCATCACCATGTCTCTGGGTTAGGACACCTGCCGCGCACCCAGCACTTTCTGTACCGTACAATTCAAAGGGTTTCCCATAATCTGGCATGCCTAATGCAGGTGCCTGTGATAGGCACTGTTTGAGTCTCTCAAATGCCAGTTCGGACTCATCTCTGTGAGAGATCCGATCTGGTTTGTTCGAGGAGACCATTTCTTGCAAAGGTAAAGCCAGTATGGAGAACCCTGGGATCCAGTTTCGGCAGTACCCACACATTCCAAGAAAAGTACGGATCTGTTTCTGGGTTTGTGGCAGAGTCATGTTGCGAATTGCCTGTATTCTATCAGCGGTGAGGTGTCTAAGTCCTTGTGTCAAGCAATGTCCCAAATATTTTACCTTGGTCTGGCACAACTGCAACTTGTCCTTTGAAACCTTGTGTCCCGTATTAGAAAGATGAAACAGAAGCTGTTTCGTGTCTTTTAAGGACGATTCGAGTGAATCAGAACACAGCAGTAAGTCATCTACATACTGTATTAATACTGACCCGCTCTCAGGTTGAAAGGATTGTAAACAGTCATGCAAAGCCTGGGAGAAAATACTTGGGCTGTCAATGAAACCTTGGGGTAGACGAGTCCAGGTGTACTGTACTCCCCTGTATGTGAATGCAAACAAGTATTGGCTGTCAGGGTGCAGAGGGACCGAAAAGAAAGCAGAACAGAGGTCAATTACAGTGAAAAATTTTGCAGTAAGGGGAATTTGCATGAGAATGACAGCTGGATTTGGCACTACGGGTTATTGGCTCTCAACTATCTTGTTTATCCCCCTTAGATCCTGCATGAGCCTGTAACCCCTCCCCCCACTCTTTTTCACAGGGAAGATGGGACTATTGGCAGTGCTGGACGTCCTAACTAGGATGCCCTGTTGTAGCAAGCGCTCTATGACTGGGTACACTCCTAATTCAACCTCTGGCTTCAGAGGATACTGTGGGATTTTTGGAGCTATCCTACCATCTTTTACTTGCACTACTACAGGAGCTACCTTTGCCATCAATCCAGTGTCTTGTCCATCTTTGGTCCAGAGGGATTCCGGTATCTGGGAGATCATTTCCTCTACCTTGGATGGACACCTGTCTATAACAGAAGAGTGTGACATTAACCTTTGTGGGGTGTCTAACATATCCTGCACTTCCTGAACGTGATTCTCGGGTATATCTAAGAAGACACCCTCAGGAGTACAATATGTGACACACCTCATTTTACACAATAAATCTCTCCCAAGTAGATTAGTCGGAGCCGATGCAGCCAGCAAAAAGGAATGCTTGGTCTGCAAAGGCCCTATCGTAATCTCCGCTGGTCTACTTAAAGGGTAGTGTTGCACTGTTCCTGTTACCCCCATTGCTGAAATTGTTTTACCCGTGGTTTTCATACCTACCGTTGAATTTAACACTGACCTGGCCGCCCCTGTATCTACAAGAAAAGGTAGTGATCTACCAGCTACATCAACTGTGACCTCAAGTTCACTACCTAGGCTAGCAATCAACTTCACTGGCTGCAGACTACAAGTGTGGCCTAACCATAATTGTATATTGTGACTCTCCCGCAGTGCGCTGGCAGCTACAATATGTGAGGGGGGTAGCTGAGAAATTTCAGAGGTCTGCCAGTCCCTCCTAGGTGGGTACCTCCTGGTTTCCCCTGCATGTGGCTCATAACTCCTCCTATGCGATCCCTGGTCCCAATTACGTGTATCATAATGTGGTTCATATCCTGGTCTAGGGGGTCGGTATACCTTATGTGTGTCCTTATACCTACAATTCCGTGCATAGTGTCCTTCCTTCTTACAGTTATAACATACTACTACATGCAACTTACCATCAGGGGTCTGGGGTTTCGGCTGATGTGGTTTGGTTGTAAGGGCACTTATACTTACTGTCATCAGCTTATCCCCCCGTGACTCCCTGTGCTTAATGATGTTCCGATCGTGCTCGATAGCGGACTCTCTTAATGCAGCCACCGAGATACCTCTCCAGTTCGGCAGAGAGGTTTGTACCCTGGTTCTCAGTGTGTCTTTTAACCCGTCCATTAATACTGACACAGCTACCTCCCTGTGATGTACATTTTCCTTAATGTCCTCGACCCCAGTGTATCTAGCCATTTCCTGCAGTGCTCGATGGAAATATTCAGATGCCGTTTCACCTTCTTTTTGTCTTACGGAAAAGATTTTATTCCATTTGACAACAGTAGGGAAATATACTCCTAATTGCAGATTGATCTGTCGTACATTCTCCTGAGTGTATTCACCAGTGAGAGGTACTTCTACATCTAATTTACAATCAGTAATGAATTTTACGGGGTCAATATTGGAGGGTAAACATGCCCGTAGCACTGTTCGCCAATCTTTGTTTGTGGGTTCGGTGGCATTACCTAATTCTTTAATAAACCTCTTACATGCGGCTAGATCCTTTCTGGGATCGGGAAATTCAGACATAATTGTCCTCAATTCTGTCCGGGACCAAGGACAATGCATGGCAATGTTCCTGATGGGGGTGATTCCCTGAGCGTCAGTCCTCCCATTGGATCACCCTGACAGGATTTAGTTCAATTACATCATTCTGAGTTGCTTCTACAATGTGAGATGCAATTGTCTCTGCATAATGTACGGTACCGTACTTACCTGTGGACACGACCTCACCTACTCCTCCGCTAGGGGCCTTTACTACTCTTATTGGTTGGGCCGTGCCGACCTGGGTGTCCTGTATGGTGGCTGCTAGAGAAAGTGCCGATATCATGCTGGGCTCATCTTCTTGCTCGCTGTCCTGAGAGAAGTTTAAAATGGGATACAACTTGCACGGGTTAGCATTAATACATTTATCAACTTTACTCTTATCATATATCAGTATGCCATTGTCTGTAGCCACTTTCTCCCCTGTAATATACGGTGGTGGTGTTGCGGTTGCCATCAGTTTCCTGCTAGGTTTTGAACCGGCTGCGTGAGCTAGTTCCCTCTGCATATCGCCCTCTTGCTGCCATAAATTTAAACAGTTTGTGTGTCTGACCCTTTGCTTTTGGGATTTTATCAGACATATCCTAAACCTTAAATTCTGCATCACCTCTGGTTCAAAACTGCCTACCCTAGGGGATGGTTCCCTATCTTCCGCAGTCATACGTTCCCATTCATTGCAAAAAACTTCAGTGTGTGATCCATGCTTCTCACACATTATGTACCTCGCTGACCCCCTGGGCCGCGGAATGTCAACCTGAACCCTGGTTGCACGTCCCTTACTTGAGCAACTGGCCCCCATATTTTGCAGGTATTGCCTTCTCAGCTAATTCCCACAAAAAAACAAAATACTCAATATAAGGCAACAGTGAAAGTTCAACGAGTGCTCTCACCCACTCACACCCACGTTGGCCAATACCCCCAAACACTGTCATCATCGCCGGTACGTACCCAACCTAGGGCCCCTATGTAACCTCTATTCACTGGAAGTATGTGGGAGTGACTTACCCTTTCCAGTAAATATTGGTTGTTGGAGATTTCCTGAGTGACCAGCGAAACTCCATTAAAACAAAACAAAAATTTACACAAATTACGCTTGCGTATGCTACACCCAGCGCTAATGATCCCGCGATTTTATGCAAAGCTCGTAAAAAGGGTATCACCTTGCGCTAAGTATTGCACTCACGAACGCGCGGTCCAATCGCACAGCGTATAGGTAACTGTTACTTATCTGCCGTACGACCAATGGAATCGATTTTTCAGGCTGCGAAACCTCAGCTGGAGCATATCGAAACGGGCCTATATGGGTTCTTCGCTAACCCCCTGGGCTGCGGTACCTAAACAAAAACCTCGCTGACCTTTGGGCTGCGGTACTCTCAACCTTCGCTGACCTTCTGGCCTGCGGTATCTGCTACCTTGCTCCTTTGTACTTTAATCTATGTTAACGTGAGCAAGCCACTCTCACGCCACCAAGTCTCCACTCACCTGGTGTGGTCTCCTACGGGATCCCGAATTCCCTGGGTCCACAAAACCTTTATTATGTTGGCACACTCACGTTCGTTCACTCAAATACACTTTGGTTTTTCTGTACAGAAAATTAACTTTCATTCAGATGAACAGCCTTAGTACCAGATGTAATACAGTACAAAAGGTTTTATTTAAACTAAATCTTGGACCCTGAGCAATTTGTGCTATTATCGCGTGGCTACCGTTTCGCCCCTAAACTAAACACTGCTATTGTGCAATTTGTACTTGGCGGCCGTACCTTTACGCACGTTGCGTAAACACGCGACCGTGCGTATGTCTTTATGTTGCGTACGCAGTCCCGCTTTGTCCGAGACACGTGTACAAAGACCGTACGTCCGCAGTAGTACAAATCCCACACTTCTATAAATGTAAGCGATATTACCTATAATCGTTTACTTAACACAACACAGTATCCTTCTGTATAAACCTGTTTAACTAGGCAAGACTGTATTTGTGTTTTACGTTTCACTTCCTTAATATCTAGTTTATGTTTTAACTAAATAGCAACAAAATGAATTTAATAATCACTACTTATGGCAACAATGCGAGCAGATATGCATAGTACAAAATACAGGTGTATGCGTGTGTTGTGTGCGCATTTGGCGCCAAACAGGAATTTACACTTTAAAAAAAAAAATAGCTTTGCGTATTTACCTTACGGATCCCACCAGCATCCCTACAAACCATGCAGAGCAGACGCTTATCTTATCAGCAATTGAGATAGGGTTTACCAGTGTATCCACCAACCAGGAGAAGGCTTACGTGGATACCTGTCCGCCCTTTGCTGATAGATAAAGTCTGCTGTAACCTGCTAGGCTGTGAGTATGAGGAAAAACCGGACGATGCCCCCAATTGATAATGTCGATATTATCTTAAACCATAAAGCTATACCTTTAAACACACTTTTACCATAGAGCCGCTGCGGCCGCTAGACTTAATATACACGCTACGCACTTTGTACACTATTTGCGTACAGAGTCCCGTACGTTGTATGTACTTAGCGTACACACGCCGCGCTGGGTGTACAAAGTACGCACAGCGCACGCACACACTCTTGATAAACTTTAAACCTTATTCGTAATGCAATGCAATGTTATTCTTACACTCTAAACCATGTGCCGCAAAGCACTGTAATGATGTTACACCGTAAACCTTACGCAGCGCTGACGGTATAAAGTACTTGCTGTGCGTACACACCTTATCAATGCACTCTTAAACCTTATACAGTTAAATACACTTTAAACCCTAGCAGGGAAATGAGGACACAACACCGATTTGTAGTTAACCGCTGGGTTCTAACACCACAGTGGATTAATTGAAAGGGGATAACAGTACAAGTTATACACTACAAGGCTAACAAGATAAATCTACAACAGAATAATGGCTACAGTCAATGTACATACGTGAGAATGTTCGCTTGTGCAACCTGGACCAGTCCTCCGCTCATCAGGTAGACAGCGTTCAGAGTCTTCTGACCGGCCAGGCAGCAATGGGCTTTTTATACACAACTTCCATAAACAATACAATGGTTACAGTAATCCCTTTGTTCATTGGACACAGAGATGCATCTTTTCATTACAGGAGAGGTCATAGGTTGATTTGAAAAGGTGGGCGATGTCGTTCCCAACTGCTCTTGTGGGTGGTCTCCTCTGGATTCCCGCCGCATACATAATATACAGTAAATACAGTTTATATCTATATTCTACTTCTGCACATAACTATACGCAGGAACATGCGATCTTTCTCTAACCAACACCGGAATGTTACCCTTAAAATACCCTACAGCTGAATACTAGACATCACCCTATAACCTTTGTCTGTCCCTTCCTATCATGCAAAGGTGAATCCCTTAGTCCTGGAATCATTTAAACTGTTGATACTTGCTGATGTGGTGCAGGGGAGCTATGTGTACAAAGTGCACTATTTGGGTTAAATATGTAATGGTCTGATAACCCTCTATGCGCTCACAAACTCCGCCGTAAATACCCATACCACGCGCAGGATCGCGGGAGCGATCATACGCAAATTGCGGATATGTGCACGCACGGCGGAACAAGTGCACGCGCAGCGGGCATGTGTGTGTGGTTAGTACATGATGTATGCGTTACAATATTTTTCGACTTTGACAGGGGCTCTACCTGGTGTAATGTGTATAAGTGGCACTACTGTTTGGTGTAATTTGAATAATGGAGACTACTGTGCGCCATAATATGAATTGGTATTATTTTGTGACCACGCCCCTTCCCCATGAAGCCATGGGGAGGTTAGGTATAGGCATGAGAAGGGGAATTAGGGTTAGGGTGCATGGATGGGAAAGGTATGGTTAGGTACCGGGCAGGAAGGGTTAGGTTTAGGTACTTGATGGTGTAATGGTTAGCGTTACTGCCTCACAGCACGCGTTACTGCCTCACAGCACTGAGGTTATGGGTTCAATTCCCACCATGGCCGTAACTGTGTTTAGTTTGTATATTCTCCCCGTACTTGCGTGGGTTTCCTCCGGGTACTCAGGTTTCCTCCTACAATCCAAAAATATACTGGTAGGTTAATTGGCTCCCAACAAAATAAACCAACAAATTAACCCTAGCATGAATGTGTGTGTGTGTACATGTGGTTGGGAATATAGATTGTAAGCTCCGCTGGGGCAGGGACTGATGTGAATGGCCAAATATTCTCTGTAAAGCGCTGCGGAATATGTGTGCGCTATATAAATAACTGGTAATAATAATAATAAATAATAGGTACTTAGAAGGGGAGGTAAGTGTTAGGCACCAAGCGGAGGGGGTTAGGTTTAAGCAGCAGGGAAGGGAGGGTTAGGGTTATACACCACCGGGGAGGGTTAGGGTAGAGGGCAGGGTACTTTACAGGGGGCTGTCAGGATTCTGATGGTCGGGATGCCATTGTCAGTGTTCTGATCGCCGGCATCCCGTCTATCAGGAAATCATACTGAATCCGAATAAGGACCTTTATTACCAATGTTTTGTATGCTGAATGCACAGTTTTTCTGTGTTCCAGCCAGCCAAGTGTCTCCAGAGTCAGATTAAGAACCCATGGGGAATATGAGGGATGCGGTCTAACAAATAAAAAAAGCAGTGCCTGCAGTTCTGGCGATGCTGTACTGCAATTGTCAGTATAGCTGTCTGGCCTGCAGCCTGACGACTCAGAGGTACACTCTGCAATCCGTTCCAAACTGGTCTCTAAGGCCTTTTTGCTCAATAGAATAAAAGAGTTTCATAATCTGGTACACTGGTGCCTACAACACCCAATGGGTAATCCGACCCCATGCATTCACTTTATGATAATGAGTAAGGGATCATTTCATTCTCTGTTTAGCATCTTGAGTATATTATGTCTTGCTGCAGATACAATGCATAATACAGTATCTAATAACTAGCTACATCCATGTAACTATCCATATGTAGAAACAATGTATAAAAGGTAGGACTAAAAACGTTGGTAAAATCTAACATTTATTCCACATAACATATAACATATACAAAGAAAGCACATATAGGACATCATATAAATTGATACATAAAAATAGAAACTTAAATATTTAGGACCACATAAATATATCTACAAAGGTGACACTTATTAATCACAAGTAATATTCCTCCTTAATGTCATAAAAAATAGTCCCACACAAATTATATAGAGAACAACATTCAATATATATAACCAAATATTGCAACTTGAAAAAATTAAAGATTGTTTGTTTTTACGCAATGTATGCGGCAAAAATAGAGAGTACAATAGTGTTCCTATGGACAGTAGATTCACTTCATATCATACTCCTGTTCGTCCTATACCTGCCAATTGACCTGCTGGGGCTTAGGAAATTTCCTACATCGCCTACCAGTTAATTCACGCCTGAGGTCACTTTGGTCGCACATGAGCTGGAGTTATATTTACACCACTGAACATGTCCAGGGACATCACATTCTACATTCTACATGGAATTTCAAACTTCTTTTTCATATACCTTGTGTTTTATTACTTTTTTTCCTAGTTCCTGATCCTGACTCCTGGCTTCTCACTTACAGTAACTTAGCAAACTTCCTGCCTCATATTGGCTTCACCTTGTTTATAACTTCACAATTGTATTGCCCGTTCTGACCTTAGCCTGCTACCCCTTATGTTCTCTGGTCCTCACTGGACACTTTTGCTGTTCTACACAGCTTGTACACATCTAGTCACAGGGATTGTTTGTCTGTTTTTTACTTGGGTGACAGGTTGGAAAGGGAATAGTCTATGGTGAAAGGTGACACATATGTGACGCATTTGGCTTTGACATCTAGGTTCAAAAAGTACTTTTTCTAGGGCACCATGAGATATTAGTTCCGTTCTGTGAAGAACCTATGGAAACATTATTAATATACATTTTACAGCAGTATAATCATAATATACCACACTGTATAGCATAAGACACAGGGAAATGTGATTTGTTCTTTCCAATAACTGGGAAAAGCACACTTTGAACAAATACTCATCTGTGTCAGACTAAAGCAAACACAAATTTGATGCATGAATTGACCCTTGTCGCTCTCAGTGATAAGGTGAGCCAATATCTGTTACATGGATATAAAAACATAAAAAGCCTCTCATACCCATATGTAATAGCAACCCAATAACATGTTAATAAAGCAGAGGCATATGTGATTTTTCAATGATAGATTGAAATAAATAAATAATTAAATAAATAAGTTAGTTAGTACTATCTATATGAGGCCACTGTTTTTTTCCAGAGCAACTTTAAGATTCCATGCATCCCTGCCCATGAGAATGTTGATGCCTGGCCATCTGTTTTTGTAACTTGCCTTCTTATTTATTTCTGCAGTGCCGTCTCAGAGGTCTCTGTGCACTGCAGAAACTTTCGCTTTATTTTGTTCAGCTCCACAGGTTCCCTAAGTGTCAAGATGCCCCTTATAGCACTGGCCATACCTACATGGCACTGGTAATGCTGACATGCACTGTCTACGCCATCATAGTTTCTCATGGTTGTTAAAAATATATTTTTTGGAGAATAATAAAGGTTATACTTCAGATTAGGTTGAGTGTCCCAACCCTGAGAGTACTCCTCTCTTTACCTGAACATATTATGCTGTGTCTCAGCACTTCCACTTTGATGAATGAATATTCCTAAATGTGTCTAGCATTTAATTCAGTCAAGTCAGACATGTAAACCTATAAATCCATTGCCAACATCTCCTTTGGGCCTCCCCTGTTTCAGAACCTCTTTTTCTCACCCTTACTCTCCCATGGTGCATTCAACAGTGAATAACATGTAGGGGACACATGGCATAATGAATGACATATGCAGTAACACTAGTGGTCTCGATATTGTGTTGTCACATGTTATGATTACACTCAGTTCCGTAGGTATATAGGTGGTGCCTTGTGATGCTCTTGCAATTACCCACTGCCCAGCAGTCTTTTAGTCTCCTGCAGCCAAAGACTTTGCCTATAGCAGCCGCCTTTCCTGGGTGAATTAGGTCCACCCCGTACTCAGATGCCCCCAGGTTTTATGTATATGCAAGGTGACTATCGGAGGCTTGGCAGGGGTAAATGCAGTATGAACTACAGAAAAAAACAATTTGGGTGCTATATAACTGGTGTGTTCTATGCAAAATTAATTATTTCTTATAATCCAAGCTGCAAAACCAGTCCAGCTGCGTCTGTGTTCACACAGCTATTTATTGATGAGCAACAAGCTCAACAAGCAGGGAGCTAAGGACGGCTAAATGAGACTCTATATACCTGAACCGCCGGCTGGGTCTTTAACAACGAGGACGCGGCCAACCAGCTGATGGGGTGAGTCAGATTTGCCAAAACGTCCACATACAAGCGGCTCCAGCATCCCAAGCTCCTGTAAGCTGACACAGACGGGTGAGAGACGGACATCACATACCGCTGAGTGCTGCGCAAGATCCCGCCAGCAGCTGAAAAAGGCTAGAGTGGTAAGCTGCATACACACGGCACTTGAGCAGCAATAATATTGCGGGACAGTGCTTTAAAGCCTATTTGTATTCCTATACAAGAGATCTCATTCTGAACTTGGGAATCAATCAGAGCGTGCAAAGTTTCCACACTGTGCACAGGAATATAGGTCACGTGACTTTTTATTATATTGCAATATTGGATGTCTAAATTAGGAAAATTGTTAGATGACATGTATACATGAATTTTATATAGTATAAAAAAGCGAAAGCAAGCTTTTGTGATATTTTTATTCATATAATTGATATTTTTTATTGAAATAAAACCAGATGGTTGTTTATTATACAAGTGTTTTCATTCATATATGCACCTTGTAATATTATAGCGCAAACAGTCATTCTTTTCTCTGTAAATGCAGTATGGTGAGATGTTCTTCTGACACAACCTTACTACTGTGCCAAGGCACAACTGGGGAATATATGAGGAATGTACGTAAGTGCAACAATGCACAGGTTGGAATATAATCAAAACACAATAACTTTATACAAGCAACAATGCACAGGGTGTTATAATAATGAAACTGTATATACAAATGATTTGTAAATGAAACAATGCACAAGGTGGATAGTATAAAGAAAAGTAGGCAAGACAGTGCCTGTGTGGAAACTCCACACCAAAAGCTGAATACAAGGCTAGCTGGACCAGATCAGGAAATCAGTCAGGCAGGGTCCCAGAATCACGGATGCTTCACAGGCAGACAGGTTCACACAAGAGCAGGACAGGTTCTCACAAGAGCAGGAACTATCACCAGCAATTTGGGAGAGGCCAGGAAGGGAAGATAAATGGTGCTCACCAATCACTGCTGAAACCCTAATTAATAACTAAGTGCAGCTGCCCTACTGCATGTACTAAACAGCTTAAGCAACAGGGACCGCCTTCTGCTTCTGGCGTCCCCATTGCCAAGGAGTGCGGCAGCCCCCAGCGCCCAGTGTCAGCCTGTTGCTAGGCGCCGGGCGAGAACCACGAGACCTTGCGCCCAGTGTCCTCATGTTGCAAGGTGCCGGGCGGGGGTCAGCGGGCGGTTCGGCATCCTGGCTCCTAAGCAACGGCTGGGACACACGCCTCCCGGCGCTAACATCATAATGTGTCCTGTATTCACGTGCCTGTGTCCATGATCCATTAGAATTCTTAGAACACACACTTGTAGCTTTTTGTAGCAAGTATATTAGCTTGTGCTTTAAACTATGCATATTTGTAATATTTGTAGCAATATGGCGTAGAGATTTCCATGTTTTCATTATTTTTATTTCTCCTCTGGAATAATTTTTATATAGTGTATTTCACAGTTCCTTTAGACAAGTGCATAAAATTAGACAAGGACTGACACAAATTATCACAAAAAAGTATATGTTGCTGCTTTATTACAAGAACTTTATTTTTAGCTTTTACAAAACCCAACATTTGGAAACTTCTGCTCTAGAAATCCTGAGCTAGTCACTGGGCAGCAGTGGTGCCTGGGCAGCATTGTGCATAAGGTAGCAGGACATCTAGAGGGATCCAATCAGGATCCCAGCATTTGGAATCACAGCAGTTGAAATATTGACACTGGAATCCTGACACTGCTTGGGACGCCAACGCTGAGAGGGTTAGGGTAAGGCTGTGGCCAATGAGTGTTAGGGAGGTTAGGAATTAGGTTTAGCATAATTACCAGCTAGGTGTCTGGCTCCTGAGCGTGGGGAAGCCACTGTCTGTATTTTGACTGCTAGTATTCTAAGTGCCAGGATCCCGATACCATCCCCATGTGGATACCAAGGCATTTGGACTCAGCCTTTCCAGCCATCTTTGAGAAGGTTACAGTTCCAGTTTTATTTTACAAAGTAAAGTGTTCTAGGGATTGGGTAGTTGGCATGGGGAGTGGAGGTATAGTAAGCTGAAGCTTTGTATAGTGCACCAAGAAACTTTGTAATGGACCTGAGCATAGTGTAGTAAAAGCCTGTCATAAAGGGACACAGAGCCTAATTCAGACCTGTTCGCTGTAGTGCAAAATCGCACAGAAGCCGATTATCGAATAACTGCGCATGCATATGCACTGCAATGCGCGCGTGCGAGGCCAAACAGCGACAAAATTGTATGAAAATTTTGATTGCTAGGCTTATGTATTGTGGCTGGTAACTGGCCTGTCTTCTGGGAGTGTAAGGAAAAATGCAGGCGTTCCCAAGCATTTTCAGGGCAGGTGTGTGACCAGGGCCGGATTAACAATGGGGCGGATGGAGCTGCAGCTCCAGGCCCTCCAAGAAAAAAGGCTCAGAAGATGTTGTTAGACATGGTGACAAGAATTTTTTTTCTGTCACCATTAGTGGCTTTCCAAAGCCATGCCCACTCACTCCCTCACCCTCTCCACCCCACCTAATGCCCACATAGTACATACTGTACACTACAGTGGCACTTGTTGCAGAATGCAGATCCATCATCCAGTAAAAAGAGGCAAGCCATGGGCCAAAACATAACAGGAGGCAATCCAGCCCCTTATCTCACTTTTCCTCCCCCTCCTCTGCTGACTATTGCTGGGGCTCAACGTCACGATGTAGTGACCGAACCTGGCGCAAAAACCTATAAGACAAGGGACCCGCAGCTGCGGTGCCGATGGTGGGGAGACCTGCAGCTGCGGTAATGATGGTGGGAGGACCTCGCTGCTGCAGCATTGATGGCGGGGGACCCACAGCTGTGGTGCCGATTGCGGGAGAGACTTGTGCTGTGGTGCTGATGACGTGACCCGCTACTGACAAAGGTATATAGTGACACCTGTAAGAGGTGGGGTGTGTGTGAGGGAGGGGGTACATAGTGGTGCCTGTACTAGGGGGAAGGGGGGATAGGGGTGCCTGTCTCAACCCTTTCTCTCTAACGCCCACTTCTTCCGTATCTCTCCTCCCTTCTGTCTCTCTCTGCCCCCCTTCTTTCACTCTGTCTCTCCCTCTTCTCTCTCTACCCCCACTTTCACTCTCTCCCCTCTTCCCCTTCTCTCCCCGAGTTCCCCTCCATTTTCTTTTACAGTCTCCCCCTCCTCTCTCCCCTTTCCCTCTACTCTAACCACTCTCCCCCCTCTCTCTGTCTCACCCTTCTCTCTATCTCCTTGTCTCCCCCTTCTCCCTCTCTCCCTTCTGTTGCCCCTTTCTATTTCTGTCTCTGTCTCCCCCCATCTCTCTCTCTCTTTCCCAGTTCCTCTCTCTGTCTCTCACCCTTCTCCCTCTCTTTTTGTGTTTCCCCCTTTTCTCTCTGTGTCTCCCCATTTCTTTTTTTCTGTCTGTCTCTATGTCTCCTCTCCCTTTTCTCTCCTCTTCACTCTCTCCCCTTCTTTTACCCCTCACAGACATCTCTCTCACTCTCTCTCTGTATCCCGCTTCTCTCTCTCTCTGTATATTACCCCTTCTCTCTCTCTCTCTCTCTTTGTCCCCCCTTCTCTCTGTCTCTACCCGTCACTGTCTCTCTGTCTCCCCTCTACACTCTCTGTCTACCACTGTTCTCTCTCAGTGTCTCACCAGTGCCTCCCCTTCTCTTTGTCTATCCCCTTCTCACTCTCTCTCTGCCCCCCATCTCTCTCTCTTTCTCCCCTTTACTCATTCTCCCCTCTCTCCCTCCCCCTCTCCCCTTTCTCTCCCACTCTCTCTTCTCTCCCTCTCTCTTTTTCTGTCTCCCCTTTCTCTCACTCTCTCCCTGTCTACTCCCTTCTCTCTCTCTGTGCCACCTTCTCTCTCTCTTTCTCTCTCTCTGTCTCCTCCTTCTCTTTCTTCTCTTTCTCTCTCCCCTCCTCTTTGTCTGTCCCTTTTGCTTTCTCCCTCTTTTCTCTCTCATCCCCTTTCTTTCTCCCCCCTTTCTCTCTCTCTTATCCTCTTTATTTCTCTCTTTACCCTTTTATCTCTTTCTCTCCCCCTTTTTCTCTCTCTCTCCCCTCTCACTCTCACCCCCCCTTTATCTCTTCCTTTCTACCTCTTTCTCTCCCCCTTTCTCAATCTGTCTCCCCCTTACCTGAACGCAAGTATGCCAGGCAGGGTTAGTGTTATGCCAGGGAGAAGAGGTTACAGTTTTGAACTAAGGTGAAGTTTAAGGTTAGGCAGTGGGAGGTTAGAATTAGGCTGCTGGAGGGGAGGGATTGCCTGAGGGTGGGTTAGGGAGAGGGTAAGGATTAATTTACGTACCAAGAAGTGTCAAGATTCTTATCGTCAATATGCCGCTGTCGGGATTCTGGCTGCCGGCATCCTCACTGTTGGGATCCCATATACAACCCATAGAGAAGCACATATAGACACAGGTACATACATACATAGGCACATACAGACGTAGATGAGCACATATGGATATACAGGAGCACAAACAGGAGCACATATACAGGAGCACATAAAGACATAGAAGAGCACATATAGGCATACTGTAGGCACATACAGACATAAGCACATTCAGACATAGAGACATGGGCACATAAAGACAGGGGAGCACATATAGACATACTGTTGGCACATATGATCATAGAGGACCACATGAGCTCCAAATTTTAACTTGCCACTGAAATGACTTTCCATCGCTGGATGCTGCACCACAGCCCAGGACCCACACACACACACACACACACACACACACACACACACACATATCCCTATTCACACCACCACAGCACTGGCACACAATAGGTCCTTCATCAATATCAGCTCCAGGCCCATGTGGACCTTAATCTGGCACTGTTTGTGACATCAGCTCCGGCTGGGCCCAATCAGCCTGTTTCTTTTGCACCATAGGAGTAAGGGCCTAATTCAGACCTGATCGGTGCTCTGCGTTTTTGCACAGCAGCCGATCAGGTCTGAACTATGCATGCGCCGGTGCAGACAGCTGTCTCAGCCCAGATCCAAAACCAAAACACGAAAGGGTGGTTTTGGCAAAACCAATCCAGATCACATCATTTGGGGGTTATTTTCATTTTATGGTATTATTGACCTCAATAACATTCATTTCCACTCATTTCCAGTCTATTCTGAACACCTCACACCTCACAATATTGTTTTTAGGCCAAAAGGTTGCACCAAGGTGGCTGGATGACTAAGCTAAGCGACACAAGTGTGCGGCACAAACACCTTGCCCATCTAGGAGTGGCACTGCAGTGGCAGACAGGATGGCAGATTTAAAAAATAGGCCCCAAACAGCACATGATGCAAAGAAGAAAAAGAGGTGCAATTAGGTAGCTGGATGGATAAGATAAGCCACACAAGTGTGCGGCACAAACACCTGGCCCATCTAGGAGTGGCACTGCAATGGCAGATAGGATGGCACTTTAAAAACCTAGGCCCCAAAAAGCACATCATGCAAAGAAGAAAAAGAGATGCAATGAGGTAGCTGTATGACTAAGCTAAGCAACACAAGTGTGCGACACAAACATCTGGCCTATCTAGGATTGGCACTACAGTTGCAGCCAGGATGGCACTTAAAAAAACTAGGCCCCAAACAGCACATCATGCAAAGAAGAAAAAGAGGTGCAATGAGGTAGCTGTATGACTAAGCTAACTGACACAAGTGTGCAGCACAAACAACATGGGATGTGCTGGAATTTTCCTACATGTAATACACACACAATATTGGTGGCACAGGAGAGCATACACCTAAACCACACACACACACACACACACACACACACACACACACACACAGACGGCAAAGCTCGTAAAATTAATTTGGATAATAATAACCCTTTTATGTGGAGCTATTATAATAATATGTAGCACAGGCGAGCTTACCCCTACACCACACAGAGCAAACCCTGTAAAAATTATTTGGATAATAATATAAGTAATGTATATAACCCTTTTATTTGGAGTAAATAATATACAGCACAGGACACCACCACTGGACTTATGGCAGCACAAGACACCACCACTGGACTGATGCAGCACAAGACGGCACCACTGGGCTGGACTTATACGGCAGTACCTCTGTACTTGTACGGCAGTGTCAGACAGGATGGCACTTCAAAAAACTAGTCCCCAAACAGCACATGATGCAAAGAAGAAAAAGAGGTGCAAGATGGAATTGTCCTTGGGCGCTCCCACCCACCCTTATGTTGTCTAAACAGGACATGCACACTTTAACAAACCAATCATTTGAGCGACAGGGTCTGCCACACGACTGTGGCTGAAATGACTGGTTTGTTTGGGCCCCCACCAAAAAAGAAGCAATCAATCTCTCCTTGCACAAACTGGCTCTACAGAGGCAAGATGTCGACCTCATCCTCATTCTCTGATTTCTCACCCCTTTCAGTGTGTACATCCTCCTCACAGAGTATTAATAGCAGATCATCATAATAATGATTTTTGCTCAGTATTCACTACTGAAAGAGAGGGGAAGGGGCCACAGTTAAGTTGCAGGGATATTCAGGAAAATGAAACAAATACATTTACCCAGGAGACGGTCCTAACAGAACTCTCAAAGCTGAAAGTGGACAAATCTATGGGGCCAGATGGGATACATCCAAGGATACTAAAAGAACTTAAAGAGGTGCTGGAAGCACCATTGACAGAATTATTCAACCAGTCATTAGCTACAGGATTAATTCCAGAAGACTGAAAAAGAGCAAACGTAGTTCCACTGCACAAAAGTGGAAGCAAGGAAGTGGCAAACAACTACAGACCAGTGAGTCTTACATCAGTAGTAGGGAAATTGATGGAAACACTATTAAAAGAAAGAGTTGTAGATTATCTCAAATCCAGCAATTTACAGGATCCCAAACAACATGGATTCACTGGGGGGAGATCATGTCAAACAAATCTTATTGACTTTTTTGACTGTGTGATTAAAGTGGTGGATAAAGGTGGAGCAGTTGATATAGCTTATCTAGACTTTAGTAAGGCTTTTGACACTGTTCCACATCGCAGACTGCTAAATAAACCTGGAAGCTTGGGATTTGATACTAGGATTATTGAATGGATAAAATCTTGGTTGCAGGATAGAAAACAGAGTTGTGGTAAATGGAGTGCATTCACAGGAGGGAAATGTCACCAGTGGAGTACCCCAGGGATCTGTACTTGGACCAGTGCTTTTTAATATCTTTATTGGTGACATTGCAAATGGCATTAAAGGGAAAGTATGTCTTTTTGCAGATGATACAAAGGTATGCAACAGGGTAGACACACCAGGTGGGGTAAAACAAATGACTGAGGATCTAGGTAGACTAGACGAATGTTCAAGTGTGAGGCAATTACAGTTTAATATAAAAAAATGCAAAATCATGCACTTGGGTCTAAAAAATCTAAAGACCAAATATACTATTAATGGCACTATACTAGAAACTACTGAGGAGGAAAAGGATCTAGGATTCACTATTTCAGGTGACTTAAAGACAGGTAAGCAATATAACAAAGCAATAAGGAAGACTAGTCAGATGCTTGGCTGCATTTGGAGAGGAATCAGCAGCAGTAAGAAAGAAGTAATAATGCCATTGTATAGGTCATTGGTACGGCCTCATCTAGAATACTGTGTTCAATTCTGGAGGCCATATCTTCAAAAGGATATTAATACATTAGAGATTATACAAAGAAGGGCAAATAAAATGGTGCATGGCCTACATAACAAAACTTACCCGGAAAGGATAAAGAATATCAATATGTATAGTTTGGAGCAGTGAAGGGAAAGAGAGGACATGATAGAAACTTTCAAATATATCAAGGGTTTTAACAAAGTCCAGGAGGGAAACATTCTCGAAATGAAGAGAAGCAATAGGACATGAGGACATGCACTGAGACTGGGGGGGGATCAAATAAGTTTTGAGATAAAAATATGGTTAAAAAAAGGGCAGACTAGATGGGCCAAGTGGTTCTTATCTGCCATCAAATTCTATGTTTCTATGTTTCTATGTCCCCACTGAAATCCACAGGTCCCTGTGTACTTTCTGGAGGCAATTGTTGGTAAAGGTCTTCCCGGAGGAATTTATAATAAAGCCAGTTTGTGCAAGGGCATTCAAATTGCCTCTTTTTCCTGCCAGTATACATACGGACTGTCTGACATGCCTACTTGAATGCTGTCACTCATATAATCATCCACCATTCTTTCAATAGTGACAGAATCATATGCAGTGACAGTAGACATGTCAGTAATCGTTGGCAGGTCCTTCAGTCTGGACCAGATGTCAGCATTTACTCCTGACTGCCATGCATCACCGCCAGCGGGTGGGCTTGGAAATCTTATTCTTTTCCTCGCAGCCCCAGTTGCTGGAGAAAATGAAGTAGGAGCTGTTGATGGGTCACATTCTGCTTGAGTTGACAATTTTCTCACCAGCAGGTCTTTGAACCTCTGCAGACTTGTGTCTGCCGGAAAGAGAGATACAATGTAGGCTTTAAACCTATGATCTCGCACGGTTGCCAAAATGTAGTGCTCTGATTTCAACAGATTGACCACCCTTGAATCCTGGCAAAGCGTATGAAGGGCTCCAGCCACAAGTCCCACATAGTTAGCGGAATCGCTCCATCGTAGCTCCTCCTTCAATTTCTCCAGCTGCTGCTGCAAAAGACTGATGAGGGGAATGACCTGACTCAAGCTGGCAGTGTCTGAACTGACTTCACGTGTGGCAATTCCGAAGGGTTGGAGAACCTTGCACAAAACAGAAATCATTCTCCACTGCGCTTGAGTCAGGTGCATTCCCCCTCCTTTGCCTATATCGTAGGTGAATGTATAGGCTTGAATAGCCTTTTGCTGCTCCTCCATCCTCTGAAGCATATAGAGTGTTGAATTACATCTCGTTACCACCTCTTGATTCAGGTGATGGCAGGGCAGGTTCAGGAGTGTTTGCTGTCACTTCAGTCTTCAGCGCACAGTGGCTAAATGTCGAAAGTGGCCGGCAATTTTTTCGGGCCACCGACAGCATCTCCTGCATGTCCTTGTTATTTTAAAGAAAATTCTGCACCACCAAATGAATTCTATGTGCAAAACACGGAATACGCAGGAATTAGCCCAGATATAATGCACCCACAATATTGGTGGCGTTGTCCGATTTCACAAATCCCCAGGAGAGTCTAATTGAGGTAAGCCATTGCGATGATGTCCCTCAGTTTCCGTAAGAGGTTGCCAGTGGTGTGCCTTCTACAGAAAGTGGTGATACATAGCGTAGCCTGCCTAGGAACGAGTTGGCATTTGCAAGATGCTTCAACTGGTGCCGCTGCTGTTGTTGCTGTGGGAGGCTGATAGTTTGCCCTGTTCCACTTGTCCACATGTCCGTGGTAAAGTGGACAGTGGGTACAACTGCATTTTTGAAGACACTGAGGACACTTTCTGATGTCTCTGTACATTCTTGGTATCGCCTGCCTAGTGAAGTGGAACCTATATGGGATTTGGGGTGTAGTACGGTATGCCGGCGCTCGGGCTCCCGGCGAACAGCATACCGGCGGCGGGAGCCCGACCGCCGGCATGCCGACAGCGTGGCGAGCGCAATGGAGCCCCTTGCGGGCTCGCTGCGCTCACCACACTGTGGGCACGGTGGCGCGCTACGCGCGCAATAATATTTTATTCTCCCTCCAGGGGGATCGTGGACCCCCACGAGGGAGAATAGTTGTCGGTATGCCGGGTGTCGGGATTCCAGCGTCGGTATACTGTGCGCCGGTATCCCGACATTCGGCATACAGAAGACCACTCTGGGATTTGGTATCTTGGACACACTACCTCCATCCATTCTCTATGTCCCACTGAACTAATTGCGGATACCGGACGCACGTCTAACACCAACATAGCTGTCAAGGCCTCAGTTATCCGCTTTGCAACAGGATGACTACTGTCATATTTCATCTTCCTTCTCAAAGGACTGTTGGACAGTCAATTGCTTACTGGAAGTAGTAGAAGTGGTCTTCTGAATTCCCCTCTGGAATGACGATCGACTCCCAGCAGCAACAACAGCAGCAGCAGCAGCAGCAACAGCAGGCGTACCACTCAAGGATCCTCCGGAGGAATCCTGGTTTGGAGAGGACTCCTCAGTCTTGCTAGTGACATGGCCTGCAGGACTACTGATGTTCCTGACTGAGGAGGAAGTTGACGTTGGAGGCATTGGTGGTGTGGCTTGCAGGATCTTGGGTACAAGAGGAAGAAGGGATTTAGGTGTCAGTGGACTGCTTACGCTCTTACCCAAAGTTTCGCAACTTACACTGACTTCTGATGAATGTGCAGCAGGTGACGTATAAGGGAGGATGTTCCTAGGTGGTTAACGTCCTTACCCCATTCTTATTACAGATTGACAGAGGCAACACATGGCTTGAAACCTGTTGTCCAGATTTGTGGAGTAATAATTCCACACCCAAGAGGTGGCTTTTTTTGGTATTTTGCCCAGGCATCACAAGGCCTCATTTAAACATACAGCATCACCGTCGGAAACCTCATCGTCAACTTCCTCCTCAGCACCAGCAAAACCCATATCCTCATCCTGTTGTACTTCAACAGTGACATCTTCAATTTGAATATCAGAAACTGGACTGTGGGTGCTACTTCCAGCACTTGCAGAGGGTGTGCAAATGGTGGAAGTAGCCACCTCTTCCCGTCCAGTGTTGGGAAGGTCAGGCATCACAAGCGGGAGGTGTCATGTGAAGCTGAACCACTAGTCATGAACATAGGCCAGGGCCTTAGCTGTTCCTTGCCACTCCTTGTCGTAAATGGCATATTGGCAAATTTACATTTCTCCTCAGACCATTTAAATTTCTTTTTTTTTAATGAACTCTGGCTTTTTGGATTTTACATGCCCTCTACTATCACATTGGGCATCGGCCTTGGCAGACGACATTGATGGCATTTCATCATCTATGTCATGACTAGTGGCAGCATCTTCAACACTAGGAGGAAGTAGTTCTTGATCTTTCCCTATTTTATCCTCCAGATTTTTGTTCTCCATTATTTTTCTGGAGTTATATAACAAAATACGGTACAGGAGAGCGTACCTCTACACCACACAGGGCAAACCCTGTGAAAATTATTTGTATTAAATATTAATAACCCTTTTATTTGGAGTAAATAATATACAGCACCACTGAACTTATATAGCAGCACCACTGGACTGGATTTATACAGCAGTACCACTGGAATTATACGGCAGTATCACTGGATTTATATGCAGTACCACTAGACTGGATTTATATGGCAGTATCACTGGACTTATACGCCAGTACCACTGGAATTATACGGAAGCATCACTGGAATTATACGGCAGTATCACTGGAATTATATGGCAGTACCACTGGATTTATACGGCAGTACCACTGGACTGGATTTATATGGCAGTATCACTGGATTTATAGGCCAGAACCACTGGAATTATACGGCAGTATCACTGGAATTATAGAGCAGTATCACTGGAATTATACGGTAGTACCACTGGATTTATACGGCAGCACCACTGGACTTGATTTATATGGCAGTATCACTGGACTTATACACCAGTACCGCTGGAATTATACTGCAGTATCACTGGATTTATACCCCAGTATCACTGGATTTATACGGCAGTATCACTGGACATATACGACAGTGTCACTGGAATTATATGGCAGTACCACTGGACATATACGGCAGTATCACTGGAATTATATGGCAGTACCACTGGACATATACAGCAGTATCACTGGATTTATACGGCAGTACTGCTGGACATATACAACAGTATCACTGGACATATACGGCAGTATCACTGGACATATACAGCAGCACAGGGACACCACCACTGGACTGATGCAATACAACACAGCACCACTGCAATGGACTGGAATTATACAGCAGCACTGGACATATGGCAGCAAAGGACCCCTCCACTGTGACTGGATTGATGTAGCACAAGACACTACCACTGTACTGATGCAGGACAACACAGCAGCACTGCAATAGACTGGACTTATACAGCAGCACTGGACATATGGCAGCAGAGGACACCACCACTGTGACTGGATTGATGCAGCACAATACATCACCACTGAACTGATGCAGCACAACACAGCACCACTGGACTGGACTTATACAGCAGCACTGGACATATGGCAGCAGAGGACACCACCACTGTGACTGTACTGATGCAGCACAATACACCACCACTGTACTGATGCAGCACAGCACCACTGGACTGGACTTATACAGCAGCACTGGACATATGGCAGCAGAGGACACCACCACTGTGACTGGACTGATGCAGCACAAGACACTACCACTGTACTGATGCAGGACACTGAGGACGGGGACACGTCCTCTCGCTACACTCTCCAATGCTGGAGTGAAAATGGCGGCGACGCGCGGCTCCTTATATGGCATGCAAACCCTGCGAGAATCCGACAACGGGATGATGACATTTTGCCTCGTTCTGGTTTTTGAGTAATGCACTGTGGTAACAAGAACAAAAATAACACCTACTTACTAAATGGGGTAAAATTAGGGGATTCTGTACTGGAAAAGGACTTAGGTGTCCTCATAGATAGCAAACTAAGCAGTAGTACCCAAAGTAGGACTGCAGCAAAGAAGGCTAATAAGATATTAGCTTGCATAAAATAGGGAATTGATGCTAGGGACGAGAGTATTATACTCCCGTTATATAAATCACTTGTGAGGCCACACCTTGAATACTGTGTACAATTCTGGGCACCTTACTACAAAAAGGATATCCTGGAGCTAGAAAAGGTTCAAAGGCGGGCGACCAAACTAATTAAGGGTATGGAGACGCTGGAATACGAGGAAAGGCTTGCAAGACTAGGCATGTTTACACTGGAAAAGAGGAGATTAAGAGGGGACATGATCAACATTTACAAATATATAAGGGGACATTATACAGATCTTGCGCAGGACCTGTTTTTGGTTAGATCAACACAGAGAACTCGTGGACACTCGCTCAGGTTAGAGGAGAGGAGATTCCGCACAATACGGCGTAAAGGCTTTTTTACGGTAAGGACGATACGTGTTTGGAATTCCCTGCCTGAGGGAGTTGTAATGGCAGACTCAGTCAACACTTTTTAGAATGGGTTAGATAAATTCCTAATGGATAAGGATATCCAGGGTTACGGGGCATAGTCACTCACTATGGGTATTATAAAAAAGAGGGGTAAAACGTAACGCAGTCATCAACTTTAATCAAAATTTTCTACAAAATAATCGTGCATAGGAGACCACAAATAGGTTGAACTCGATGGACAATTGTCTTTTTTCAACCTTAGATACTATGTTACTATGTATGAGTCAGGCGTGAAAACCCGAGCCTGACTCGGATCCGGGCTCCGGTAGTGAAGTTCTGGGGGGTTCAGTTCTCTGGGAACCGAACCCGCTCATCTCTAATTATTTCATAGGTACCCCATTTTATGGATTTCCCTCTTATAGTATGGCCATTTCAGCTTGTAATTGCAAAGCTTTTCTGGTGCTTGGACCACTTTGCAGGGGAGGGTGGGTAGGTAAAGGAGACATGTCTTTTTTTATTTTATTTTTTTACAAAAAAAGAATAATAATATTATATGTATTTTTACTTTTTTTTCTTAACAACAAAAGTGCTATTCATCATTTTCAAATGCCACTTCATGTTGCTAGACCTGGAAACATTTCCATGCAGTACAGCACCTAAATTGGAATTCTATAAATAGATTCCTCTTGACTGTGTCACTGCAGTGTTCAGAGAAACTACAAAAAATGTTTTTATGAATAATACATAGAAATTATATTTAAAACATAAAAAAATCAATCTGCTTAAAGCATATATTTATCACTTTTATATTAAATTATATCCCAAGCTCCACTGCCACAAATTAGTTTCAGCATATAGGGAATTAATTCTATAATTCTACTCGGTATGAAAATTGCAAATCAGAAATGATAACAAGCATATATTAACATGTCTTTGGAATAAAAGCTGCTGAATGTATGTACAGTAAGTGCGTTTATGTCTATAAGGAGTTGTTGTGTTTTAAACCACATGTATTTGTTCTAATAATCTTTTGTGACTCTTGTCGATTGTAAAAATAAAACAAATTAGGATTTTGATAACCTACCGGTAAATCCTTTTCTCCTAGTCCATAGAGGATGCTGGGGACGACATCAAGACCATGGGGTATCGACGGGATCCGCTGGAGACATGGGCACTCTAAAGACTTTTCATTGGGTGTGAACTGGCTCCTCCCTCTATGCCCCTCCTCCAGACCTCAGTTGTAGAAATTGTGCCCAGAGAGACTGTCATTTCGAAGAAAGGAATTACTTAACTAGTGGTGAGATATCTACCAACTCACACCCTCAACCATGCCGCACACATGGCATTCAACATAACACACGCCAACAGGCATGAACTAATTGCAGCAACATGCTGAAACCAAGATAACAAAACTTGTGTAACTCTAATAACTAATCTGCAGGTAAAGTACGCACTGGGACGGGCGCACAGCATCCTCTACGGTCTAGGAGAAAAGGATTTACCGGTAGGTTATCAAAATCCTATTTTCTCATACGTCCTACAGGATGCTGGGGATGACATCAAGACCATGGGGTCTATACCAAAGCTCCAGGACGGGCGGGAGAGTGCGGATGACCCTGCAGCACCGATTGACCAAACTTGAGGTCTTTATCGGCCAAGGTATCAAACTTATAGAATTTTGCAAATGTGTTTGACCCCGACGAAGTAGCTGCTCGGCAAAGCTGTAATGCTGAGACCCCCCGGGCAGCCGCCCAGGATGAGTCCACCTTCCTAGTGGAGTGGGCCTTTACTGATGTCGGTAACGGCAATCCAGCCATAGTATGAGCTTGCTGAATTGTATTTCTAATCCAACGTGCAATAGTCTGCTTGAAAGCAGGACAGCCAATCTAGTTGCGATCATACAGGACAAACAGAGCCTCTGTTTTCCGTATATGAGCTGTTCTAGCAACATAGATTTTCAAAGCTCTAACCACATCTAGAGACTTTGAATCAGTGAATGTGTCAGTAACTACTGGCACCACAATAGGTTGGTTTATGTGAAAAGCAGAAAACCACCTTTGGAAGAAGATGTTGGCGAGTCTGCAACTCTGCCCTATCTTCATGGAAAATCAGGTAAGGGCTCTTGTGAGACAAGGCCCCCAATTCAGACACCCGCCTTGCGGATGCCAATGCCAAAAGCATCACCACTTTCCAAGTGAGAAACTTCAACTATATCTTTTGTAAAGGCTCAAACCAATCCGATTGAAGGAACTGCAATACCACGTTAAGGTCCCATGGTGCCACTGGAGGCACGAATGGAGGCTGGATGTGCAGAACCCCTTTACGAAGGTCTGAACTTCTGGAAGAGAGGCCAATTGTTTTTGGAAGAACACTGATAAGGCCGAAATTTGGACCTTGATTGATCCCAATTGTAGGCCCATCTCCACACCATCCTGCAAAAAAATGGAGAAAACGTCCTAAGTGAAACTCTTCTGTAGGAGCTTTCTTGGATTCACACCAAGACACATATTTTCTCCAAATACGGTGGTAATGTTTTGACGTTACTCCCTTTCTGGCCTGAATAAGGGTGGGGATGACCTCTTTAGGAATACCCTTCCTGGCTAGGATACGGCGCTCAACAGCCATGCCGTCAAACGTAGCTGCGGTTAGTCTTGGTACACACACAGCCCCTGCTGCAGCAGGTCCTCCCGAGGAGGAAGAGGCCAAGGATCTCCTATGAGTAACTGCTGAAGATCTGGGTACCAAGCCCTTCTTGGCAAGTCTGGGGCAATGAAGATTGCTCAAACCCTTGTCTTTCTTATGATCCTGAGTACTTTTGGGATCAGCGGAAGTGGAGGGAAAACATACACTGACGGAAACACCCACTGGGTCACCAGTGCATCCACTGCTACTGCTTAAGGGTCTCTCGACCTGGAACAGTATCTCTGAAGCTTCCTGTTGAGACGAGACGCCATCATGTCTATTTGAGGAACTCCCCAAAGACTTTTCACCTCTGCGAAGACTTCTTGGTGGAGGCCCCACTCTCCTGTATGGAGATCGTGTCTGCTGAGGAAGTCTGCTTCCCAGTTGTCTACTCCCGGAATAAATATTGCCGACAGAGCTTGTAGATGTTTTTCTGCCCAGCTGAGGATTTTTGTCGCCTCTGCCATTGCCGCTCTGCTTTTCATTCCGCCCTGCCTGTTTATGTATGCGACTGCTGTTAACTTACATTGTCCACCTGGATCTACACTGGACGGTCTTGAAGAAGATGTACCGCTTGTTGAAGGCCGTTGTAAATGGCTCTTAGCTCCAGTATGTTTATGTGAAGGCAGGCTTCCTGATGTGACCAATGTCCCTGGAAGTTTTATCCCTGAGAGACTGCTCCCCAGCCTTGGAGACTTGCATCCGTGGTTACTAGGACCCAGTCCTGAATGCCGAACCGGCGTCCCTCTAGCAGGTGAGAGCTGTGCAACCACCACAGGAGCGAAATCCTGGTTTTTGACGACAGGATTATCTTTCTGTGCATGTGTAGGTGTGACCCCGACCACTTGTCCAACAGGTCCCACTGGAATACTCTGGCATGGAACCTGACAAACTGTATGGCCTCGTAGGCTGCCACCATCTGCCCCAACAACTGAATGCACTGATGGATCGACACACTTGATGGTTTCAATATCTGTTTTACCATTTTCTGGATTTCCAGAGCCTTTTCCAGCGGAAGAAATACTCTCTGAACTTCTGTGTCCAGAATCATCCTGAGGAAAGACAACCTTGTCGTCGGTTCCAACTGTGACTTTGGGTAATTTATGATCCACCCGTGTTGTTGGAGTATTGACAGGGAGAGGGATATGTTTTGTAATAACTGCTCCTTGGATCTCGCCTTTATCAGGAGGTTGTCCAGATAAGGGAATATATTGACTCCTTTCTGACGAAGGAGGACCATCATCTCCGCCATTACCTTGGTGAATACCCTCGGCGCCGTGGAGAGACCGAAAGGTAACGTCTGGAATTGGTAATGGCAATCCTGAATCGCGAATCTCAGATAAGCCTGGTGAGGAGGATAAATGGGAGCATGCAGGTAAGCATCCTTTGTGTCCACCGACACCAAGTAGTCCCCCTCCTCCAGACTTGCAATCACCGCCCGAAGTGATTCCATCTTGAACTTGAACCTTTTCAGGAAGAAATTCAGATTTTTTTGATTTAGGATCGGTCTGACCGATCCGTCCGGCTTCGGAACAACAAAAAGGCTTGAATAAAAACCCTGCCCTTGTTGTGACAATGGTACCAGGACTATGACCTGGTCTTGACATACATTTTTTGATTGCCGCTGTTACTGCTTCTCTCTAAGCTGGCAAGGTCGATTTGAAAAATCGGCATGGGGGAACGTCTTGAAACTCTAGTTTGTATCCCTGGGATACTATTTGCAACACCCAGGGGTCCAGGCCAGACAGAATCCAATCCTGGCTGAAGAGTTTGAGACGTGCCCCCACCCGAGCGGCCTCCCGCAAGGGAGTTCCAGCGTCATGTTGGGGATTTGTCAGAATTAGGGGTAGACTTTTGCTCTTGGGAGCAGGTGTGGGCTTCTTTCCCCTTCACCTTCCTGTAAAGAAGTTGGAACCTCTCATCTTTTTGTATTTATTGGGCCGAAAGGACTGCATTTGCGGGTGACAGGTCCTTTTTGCCGGTGCAGGCGCAGAGGGCAAAAATGTTGACTTACCTGCGATAGCATCCGAGACGAACGCATCCACGCCATCGCCAAATAAGGCCTCACCTTTATATGGGACAGCCTCCATGTTTCTTTCGGAATCTGCATCCGCGTTCCACTGGCGAATCCATAACGCCCGCCTAGCCGATACTGCCATGGTAGCGGCTTGTGAACTCAAGAGTCCAAAATCCTTCATTGCTTCCAGCATGTAGGCGGCAGCGTCCTTGATATTCCCTAACTTAAGGAGTATCTCATCTTTATCAATCATGTCAATTTCTGATGACACGCTTTCTGACCATTTTTCAATAGCGCGACTCACCCATAGTGGGCCTGAGCAGTGTACCATTGGTAACATAAATGGATTTCAATGTCGTTTCCATTTTAAAAGAAGCCGTGCCAGGAGCAGGGAGAATTACCTTCTTTGTCAATCTGGAAAGTGCACTGTCTAACACAGGGGGTGACTCCCATTTTTTCCTGTCTTCAACCGGGAAAGGATAAGCTATGTGAATCCTTTTGGGAATACAATTTTTTTTTTATCAGGATTCACCCACATCCCTTCAAACAGAGCATTTAGTTCATGTGAAGGAGGGAACGTGACTTTGGATTTCTTTTCCTTACATAAATAAGCTTTCTCCTGAGGTACAGGATTGCTTTCTTTAACCTCCAACACGTCCCTTATAGCACAATCATATATTGTATACTTTTTGCCAATTTATGATCTATCTCTCTGGACTCACTATTGTCGACACAAGAATCAGAATCCGTGTCGGTATCAGTGTTTACAACATTTGCAAATGGTCTCTTATGTGATCCAGGGGGGCAGCCCGCATAAGGAATAACAGCATCCTGAAAAATCACATCTTCCACAGATTTTCTCCAGCATGCAACCTTAGATTCAGACTTATCTAATCTACGTTTAATCAGAGGCATACTGTCAGGTAGCTCTTTCACCCAGGCAGGCTCTTGGTGTGCCGGTAGCGCCACCACATTACAACTCTGTGTCCCTAAAATGGCTTCCTCCAGCGAGGAACTCCCTATGGAACTCCCTACCTCAGACATGCCTCACACGTGTACACCACACTCACAGACACACTGGGACTTATTTTGGGGACAAACCCACAGTAAAATCTGTCAGAGGGACACAGGATAGGAGCAGCCAGTTCACAAACCCAGCGCCAGTATTGCCTGTGAACACAGTATGTCCACAGCCCAAAAGCGCTTTTAAATAGTAATATACACTATCAAATGCACCACAATCACTTTGTGCTCCCCCCTTTATAGCACCCTGTACTTGTCAGAAGTGGAGGAGAGGACCAGCGTGTTCTCTGCAGCCTGAGGAAAGAGTGTGTAGTGTGCTGGCTGCCTGAGGAAGAAGCTCCGTCCTTTTTACCTCAGAAACTTTTCATAATATTTATACTGGCGGGGGTAGGGCTGTGCCTGGTCATCTTATGTCCCCTTTTAGCCAGTTTGAGGTATTTTTCTTGCTGCCCAGGGCGCCCCCCCCCCCCCCGTGCCCTGCACCATGCAGTGCCTGTGTGTGTGGGCAGCAATGGCGCGCTGCGCTCCCGCCAGCCGCGCTGCACCTCAGCCGTCACTTACTTGATTGAAGATCATTCTTCTCATACTCACTTGTCTTCTGACTTCTGGCTCTGTGAGGGGTGTGACGGCTTGCTGTGGGAGTGAGCATCTAGACACGGCTAGCGTTCAGTTCCCTTCAGGAGCTAATGGTGTCCTGTCAGCCAGAAGCAGAGCCATGAAAATCTGAGGAAGTTGGTTCTGCTTCTGCCCCCTCAGTCCCACGAAGCAGGGAGTCTGATGCCAGCAGATCTCCCTGAAAAAAAAAAACCTAACATAAGTCTTTACAGAGAAACTCAGTAGAGCTCCTCAGAGTGCATCCAGTCAACCTGGGCACATTTCTAAAACTGAGGTCTGGAGAAGGGGCATAGAGGGAGGAGCCAGTTCACACCCAATGAAAAGTCTTTAGAGTGCCCATGTCTCCTGCGGATCCCGTCTATACCCCATGGTCTTGATGTCATCCCCAGCATCCTCTAGGACGTATGAGAAAATAAAAAATGAAAGTTAGTACAATTGTATAATTGTAGATTGAACTGGTTTTGTGCTTTTAGTTACTTTGTGTCACTCAAATTGCCCCTTGCCCACTGTCCAGCAGTATCAGAATCAACTGTGCCTTCCCATTCTCTCAATACTATCCCCATCTAACCCACATGGGGCCTGATTCTGTTTCATGCACAAAAGCACATGTAGCAGCGTCTATTGACAGTCGCCCGTCTGCAAGTTTATGCCACTGTGTCACGATCCGGGTATCTGGACGCCATTTCTTACCCATCAGATGCCTCCTAAGGCTGGCTCAGCGCTCCAGGACCGGATTCCATCTGTTATCCTGATGTGTACATTCCTGTATCCTCTCCTGTCACTCTGGGACGCTGTCACAGTAAACGCCATATTACACCTGGCATGGCGTCTCCCGCGGCCTCCGCCGCCGTCCCTGAACTTCTGCATGCAGAGTGTCTGAGTGGCGATTACGTCAGCCGCGGCCTCCGCTGTGTCCGCGTGGTTGGATGTGCATCTGTCAGCCTGGCGCCTCCTGTCTCCGGTGGCCGGCGCCGCCATTACTGTTTTCATTACCACATGGATTACAAACCAAACTTCCCTCCAAGTGTCTGCATGGGCGCAGCCATCTTGGATTCTGTCAGCTGATCATGTCCACCAATCTGTTCTCAGTATTGATAATCTGCATAATTGCCTAGCCAATCCCTTCCTTGCTGCAGGTATAAATACACTGTGCCTGAGCAAGGAAGGCGTCAGTGCTTTGGTTGTCAAACCTAGTTCCTGTTTGTCTCTCTCCTGTGATTGTCTTCCAGGTTCCAGCTCCTGTCTCAAGACTTCCACCATAGAGACCCGCACCAGCATTCCACCTGCGGTGTAGCCTGACTCTCCAATCCATTGTGGATTCATCTGTTTCCAGCTACAACATTACCTGCTTCCAGCTCAGCTTCCAGCAGAGTACAGCTTCCCTTAAAGGGCCGGTGTCCTTTCTACACTTTACCACTCTCCACCGGTATTATTATTTCTCCGCTCTCAAGTTCTACATTTCAGTTCATATTTCATCGCTCCCAAGTTCATTTATTATTTAACTGGTTCCAGCCAGTATCCACTCCGTGCTAACAACAGTCTGGTTCCAGCCAGTATCCACAGCAGCTGTTTTATCTTCAGCAACCCAGCTTTTCCTGGAACACCAGCTGGCACAATCCTGGGTTATCTCCATTGCTACAGTCGGGCCTGGTAAGGACTTTCCATCTAGAAGATCATAAGAACTATCTCACACTACCAGTGCCCTGTGGCTCCTGCCATCCTGTAGTACCCAGGAACTGTATTTATTCTTTGCTGACTTTTACGTTTTCTTTTACTGCTGCTGTGTTGCGGAGTTGTCATAATAAACATCATTGACTTTTATCCAAGTTGTCGTGGTCACGCCTTCGGGCAGTTATTATTCATGTTACTTACATGTCCAGGGGTCTGATACAACCTCCCAGGTTCCGGTACATCTCAGCCCCTACAACTGAGGCTGCCTCCCGTCAGCTCAGGCCCTCAGTTGTGACAGTAAGCACTGACCTAATGAATCCAGCCGGAGACCAGGATCAAGCGGCCAGGCCGATGCAAGAACTGGCAGCCCGACTAGAACATCAGGAGGCTGCACAGGGCCACATCATCCGCTGTCTCCAGGATCTCTCTACTCGGCTGGATGGGATTCAGACAACTCTCCGTGGATCAGGCGCGTCTGGTGCGTCAACCACAGTGACTCCAGCTATAACCCCACCCACCTTACCCATTTCTGCTCCACGTCTTCATCTTCCAACGCCAGCAAAATTTGACGGATCTCCAAGATTCTGCAGGGGATTTCTCAACCAGTGTGAGATTCAGTTTGAGCTACAACCTGGCAATTTTCCCAGTGACCGTACAAAAATTGCCTACATTATTTCTCTTCTCAGTGGCTCAGCCCTTGATTGGGCATCACCGTTATGGGAGAGGTCCGACACCCTGCTATCTTCCTACACTGCCTTCGTGTCAACATTCAGGCGCATCTTCGACGAGCCAGGCCGGGTAACCTCAGCTTCATCCGAGATTCTCCGTTTACGCCAGGGGTCACGTACTGTAGGACAATATCTGATACAGTTCCAGATCCTGGCATCCGAACTGGCATGGAACGACGAGGCCCTGTATGCTGCATTCTGGCATGGCTTATCTGAGCGTATTAAAGATGAGTTAGCTACCAGAGACTTACCTTCTAAGTTAGATGAGCTAATCTCACTCTGCACGAAAGTTGATTTACGTTTCAGAGAGAGAGCAACTGAGCGTGGAAGATCATCTGCTCCAAAATCTTCTGCTCCTCCTCCTCGTCAACTGTCACCATCTAAAGATGAGCCCATGCAACTTGGCCGTTCCCGTTTAACTCCTGCTGAGCGCCGAAGACGTCTCTCCGAGTTTCTCTGTCTCTATTGTGCAGCTCCGTCTCACACCATTAATGCCTGTCCCAAACGTCCGGGAAACTCCAAATCCTAGCTCGCCAAGGAGAGGGCCGGCTAGGAGTAATGATCTCCTCTCCATCTCCTCAAGATTGTAATCTCCCAGTCTCGCTTCAAGTTGCTCAACGTTATCGGAACGTCATTGCCCTCCTTGATTCCGGAGCGGCTGGGAACTTTATTACCGAAGCCTATGTTAAACGGTGGTCCCTACCCACCGAGAGACTTCCTTCGTCCATTTCTTTAACTGCCGTGGATGGCAGCAAAATTTTTGATGCAGTTATTTCTTTAAGGACTCTACCAGTTCGTCTGAGAGTGGGAGTTCTTCATTCCGAACTTATTTCTTTTTTAGTGATTCCAAGAGCCACACATCCTGTGGTCCTGGGCCTTCCATGGCTCCGTCTTCACAATCCTACAATTGATTGGACGACTACGCAAATCCTGGCATGGGGTTCCTCCTGTGCTGAGACATGTTTGTTTAAAGTATTGCCTGTCTGTTCTTCCTCCCCCAGGTCGTCTGATGTTCCACCTCCTCCATATCAAGATTTCACGGATGTGTTCAGTAAAGCATCTGCTGATATCCTTCCTCCTCATAGAGAATGGGACTGTCCGATTGATCTCGTTCCAGGGAAGGTTCCACCTCGAGGCCGAACTTATCCGTTGTCTCTGCCTGAGACGCATTCTATGGAGGAATATATTAAAGAGAACCTAGCAAAGGGGTTCATTCGACCTTCTTCTTCTCCAGCCGGCGCAGGCTTCTTTTTTGTAAAAAAGAAAGATGGTGGTCTGCGGCCGTGCATCGACTACAGAGGTTTGAACGACATTACCATCAAGAACCGTTATCCTTTACCCCTGATTACTGAGCTCTTTGACAGAGTTAGCGGAGCTACCATCTTTACAAAGCTGGACTTGCGAGGTGCATACAATCTCATCCGGATCCGTGAGGGTGACGAGTGGAAGACCGCCTTTAACACCCGTGACGGACATTATGAGTACCTCGTCATGCCCTTCGGATTGAGCAATGCTCCAGCTGTCTTCCAGCATTTTGTCAATGAGATCTTCAGAGACATTCTATACCGTCATGTCGTGGTCTATCTAGACGATATCCTCATTTTTGCCAACGATTTAGAGGAACATCGTTTTTGGGTTAAAGAGGTTCTGTCCCGTCTCCGTGTCAATCATCTCTATTGCAAATTAGAAAAATGCGTCTTTGAAGTCAAGTCCATTCCGTTTCTAGGGTACATTGTGTCCGGTTCCGGACTAGAGATGGATCCTGAGAAACTACAAGCAATCCAAAATTGGCCGGTACCCTTAACCCTCAAAGGGGTCCAGAGGTTCTTAGGGTTCGCCAACTATTACCGAAAGTTTATACGAGACTTTTCCACCATTGTGGCGCCTATTACTGCTTTCACTAAGAAGGGTGCTAACCCGTCCAAGTGGTCTGAAGAAGCCATGCAAGCATTTCATCTTTTAAAACAAAGGTTCATCTCTGCGCCTGTTCTGAAACAGCCTGACATCGACTCTCCTTTCATCTTAGAGGTGGATGCCTCCTCCGTTGGAGTAGGAGCGGTGTTATCTCAGAGGGCTAAAGATGGCCATTTACACCCTTGCAGTTTCTTCTCCCGGAAGTTCTCCCCAGCTGAGCGCAACTATGCCATTGGCGACCAGGAGTTGCTAGCCATCAAGCTCGCTCTAGAAGAGTGGAGGTATCTGTTGGAGGGAGCTTCTCATTCAATCACCATACTTACAGACCACAAGAACCTTTTATACCTGAAGGGCGCACAATGTCTCAACCCTCGTCAGGCCAGATGGGCACTTTTCTTTTCCAGGTTCGACTTTAAACTCCAGTTCTGTCCGGGCTCTCAGAATCGCAAGGCCGATGCCCTTTCCCGCTCATGGGAGCAAGAAAATGAGTCAGAGTCTTCAGACAAGCATCCTATTATAAATCCGTTGGCATTCTCCACGGTAGGGATGGACTCTACGCCCCCATCAGGGAAAAGTTTTGTGAAGCCGATGCTAAGGAAGAAGCTCATGCATTGGGCCCATGCTTCCCGTTTTGCCGGACATACAGGTATCCAAAAAACCCTGGAGTTTATCTCTAGGTCCTATTGGTGGCCAACTCTGAAAAAGGACGTCTTGGAGTTTATTGCATCTTGCCCAAAGTGTGCCCAACATAAAGTATCCCGCCAGTCGCCTGCGGGGCAACTGGTTCCACTATCCGTTCCCCGTCGACCATGGACCCACTTGTCGATGGATTTCATTACAGACTTACCCATGTGCAACAAGTTCAATACCATCTGGGTGGTAGTTGACCGGTTCACCAAGATGGCACACTTCATTCCTCTCACCGGTCTTCCGTCAGCTTCCAAGTTGGCTCAAGTATTCATACAAGAGATCTTCAGACTCCACGGTCTTCCTGAAGAAATTATCTCAGATCGAGGAGTTCAATTCACAGCCAAATTCTGGCGAAGTTTATGTCAAGTCCTCCAAGTCAAGCTAAAGTTTTCCACGGCTTACCATCCTCAGACCAATGGTCAAACCGAGAGGGTGAATCAGGACTTGGAGGCCTTCCTCCGCATCTATGTGTCCTCCTCTCAAGATGACTGGGTTCAATTACTTCCCTGGGCCGAGTTCTGTCATAACAACCAGTATCATTCTTCATCTGCTTCAACACCATTCTTCACTAACTTTGGATTCCACCCTAAAGTCCCTGAGTTCCAACCGCTTCCAGCAACTTCTGTTCCCGCAGTGGATATCACCTTGCATCAGTTTGCCAATATCTGGAAGAGCGTACGTTCAGCTCTGCTCAAGGCATCGTTCAGGTACAAGAAGTTTGCGGATAAGAAGCGTTGAGCAGTTCCTGCTCTCAAGGTGGGTGATCGGGTATGGTTATCCACGAAGAATTTGAGGTTAAGAGTTCCCAGTATGAAGTTTGCACCTCGCTATATCGGTCCTTTCAAGATTGAACAAGTCATCAATCCTGTTGCTTACAGACTCCAGTTGCCTCCCTTCTTAAAAATACCCAGGACATTCCATGTTTCCCTGTTGAAACCGCTGATCTTGAATCGGTTTCATTCCTCACTTCCTCCAACTCCGAAAGTCCAAACTCAACGAGGCGTTGAGTATGAAGTGGCCAAGATCCTGGACTCACGTCACCGTTACGGTCAACTACAATATCTTATTGACTGGAAAGGTTATGGTCCTGAGGAACGTTCATGGACCAATGCTTCTGATGTCCATGCTCCTGCCTTGGTCCGGAGATTCCATTCCAAGTTTCCTCAAAAGCCAAAGAAGTGTCCTGGGGCCTCTCCTAAAGGGGGGGGTGCTGTCACGATCCGGGTATCTGGACGCCATTTCTTACCCATCAGATGCCTCCTAAGGCTGGCTCAGCGCTCCAGGACCGGATTCCATCTGTTATCCTGATGTGTACATTCCTGTATCCTCTCCTGTCACTCTGGGACGCTGTCACAGTAAACGCCATATTACACCTGGCATGGCGTCTCCCGCGGCCTCCGCCGCCGTCCCTGAACTTCTGCATGCAGAGTGTCTGAGTGGCGATTACGTCAGCCGCGGCCTCCGCTGTGTCCGTGTGGTTGGATGTGCATCTGTCAGCCTGGCGCCTCCTGTCTCCGGTGGCCGGCGCCGCCATTACTGTTTTCATTACCACATGGATTACAAACCAAACTTCCCTCCAAGTGTCTGCATGGGCGCAGCCATCTTGGATTCTGTCAGCTGATCATGTCCACCAATCTGTTCTCAGTATTGATAATCTGCATAATTGCCTAGCCAATCCCTTCCTTGCTGCAGGTATAAATACACTGTGCCTGAGCAAGGAAGGCGTCAGTGCTTTGGTTGTCAAACCTAGTTCCTGTTTGTCTCTCTCCTGTGATTGTCTTCCAGGTTCCAGCTCCTGTCTCAAGACTTCCACCATAGAGACCCGCACCAGCATTCCACCTGCGGTGTAGCCTGACTCTCCAATCCATTGTGGATTCATCTGTTTCCAGCTACAACATTACCTGCTTCCAGCTCAGCTTCCAGCAGAGTACAGCTTCCCTTAAAGGGCCGGTGTCCTTTCTACACTTTACCACTCTCCACCGGTATTATTATTTCTCCGCTCTCAAGTTCTACATTTCAGTTCATATTTCATCGCTCCCAAGTTCATTTGTTATTTAACTGGTTCCAGCCAGTATCCACTCCGTGCTAACAACAGTCTGGTTCCAGCCAGTATCCACAGCAGCTGTTTTATCTTCAGCAACCCAGCTTTTCCTGGAACACCAGCTGGCACAATCCTGGGTTATCTCCATTGCTACAGTCGGGCCTGGTAAGGACTTTCCATCTAGAAGATCATAAGAACTATCTCACACTACCAGTGCCCTGTGGCTCCTGCCATCCTGTAGTACCCAGGAACTGTATTTATTCTTTGCTGACTTTTACGTTTTCTTTTACTGCTGCTGTGTTGCGGAGTTGTCATAATAAACATCATTGACTTTTACCCAAGTTGTCGTGGTCACGCCTTCGGGCAGTTATTATTCATGTTACTTACATGTCCAGGGGTCTGATACAACCTCCCAGGTTCCGGTACATCTCAGCCCCTACAACTGAGGCTGCCTCCCGTCAGCTCAGGCCCTCAGTTGTGACACACTGCATAAACTCTTCTCCAGTTTTCATCTGTACGGCCAAATGTGCAAGGATTGAGATACCCACTTTAAGCGTTCATGTACGTTTTAATACCGTCCTTATATGCCACCATTTGTCGCAGAATCGAAACTAGCTCAGCCCTATGGCTGGTGCAGTTTCAATGACTGTCCATGCCCTCCTCTGCTTGTGACTGTGCATCTGTGAAGGGGGTTGTCCCCCGTCTCCGTTCGGCGCGGCGGGCATCGGCGCGGCGGGCTTCGGCGCAGCGGCGGGTAGGCCCCAGCTTGGAGGGACTTGCATCCGTAGGGATTCAAGCCCCTCCAATCAGGTCGCCGCATTTTGAATGGCGCGCCAAGCGCGAGCCAATCGGAGCTCGCGCCTTGGCCGCCAATGAGAAGACGCCATGGCGAGCCAATCAGAGCTCGTCGTGTCATAGCTCCGCCCGCTCCCAGCGTCATATAAGAGACGCTGCGGAGCGGGAGAGCTCAGTCGGACGCCGGACGCGGAAGAGAGAAGAGCTCCTGCAGAAGAAAGAAGATCTCCTACAGAAGACTGAAGACCGGGCGGCGGCAACGACGGCGGCGGCGACGGAGTCTACAGAGTCGGCGGCGAGGACGACGAAGAGGAAGACGCTGGCGGAGGAAGGCGCCCAGCAGCGGAAGTCCGGCGGAGAGTGCTGCAGCGTGTGGAAAGCAAAAGAGCCAACAAAGCTCCCCGCTGCAGCCTCTCCCACCGAGACAGGTAGGCGGCCCTGGGCCACCTACACTTATATTTAGTCCACCCTAGAGCACCAGGGACAGGCACTAGGCCTGCGGGGATAACCATGCCCTCTCGGCCTGTGCCCACGGTAGTCAGGCCTCCTGCCTGTGCCCACAGTCCAGGCCTCCGGCCTGTGCCCCCACAGTTAAGGCCTCCGGCCTGTGCCCACAGTTCAGACCTCTGGCCTGTGCCCCACAGTTCAGGCCTCCGGCCTGTGCCCCACAGTTCAGGCCTCCGGCCTGTGCCCCACATCAGGCCTCCTGCCTGTGCCCACAGTTCAGGCCTCCGACCTGTGCCCCACTTCAGGCCCCCCAGGCCTGTGCCCACACGTCAGGCCCTCCAGGCCTGTGCCCACACATCAGGCCCTCCAGGCCTGTGCCCACACATCAGGCCCTCCAGGCCTGTGCCCACACGTCAGGCCCTCTAGGCCTGTGCCCACACGTCAGGCTTCCAGGCCTGCACCCTCACCCAGGCTTCCAGGCCTGCGCCCTCACCCAGGCTTCCAGGCCTGCGCCCTCACCAGTGGCGTCATGAGGGGGGTGCGGGGGGTGCGGCCCGCACCCGGGTGTAACCCTTCAATGCGGTGACACCAAATAGAGCCCAGCACTCCCAGCTGCACCCTAATCCCATCCAAAGACCTGACAGAGACATGTCAGCAGAGACGTCCACACCTCCTCCTCCCCGGCACTAAGTGCTGCAGGCGCTGCTTTCTGCGCCTGTCAACAGCTGACAGGCAGCGGCAAGCTAGGTGACAGCACAGGACGGGGCACTGACTGTCAGCACGATCCCACTAGCCGGGTCTTCAGACTCTTAACTCCGAGTCCCCTCCCCTCAGAGGCGCGGCTCCCATCAGCGCTATGTGGGGCAAGGCAGAGGGCAGCTATTTACAAGCTGGCGAATGCTGGCATTGCTGAGGGGCAGGACTGTGTGGGGGTTACAGGAAGTACAGTGTCACTGTGTACAGGGGCCATGCTGGTGCTGATGATCGCGGCTGCAGGCAGGCAGATGTCTGTGAGGAGGAAGCAGCCCAGGGCTGGGATCATCAGTGCCAGTGGCCCCCACTGGCAGCATTTTATCTTTACATCCAGGTTGTAGTTACCAGCATGGGGGTTGTGTGCCCCCCTCCCCCGCTCTCCAGTCACAGCAGCCTTACAGGGCATTCACTTCAACCTCTCCCGACTAGTTTAGTAGTTTCCTCTCTTCAGTATTTACTGCACTGCATGTTGCCCCACCCCCAGGTCTCCTGCTGCTCCTCTGTTCTCCTTCTCCTGCTTCTTCTAGCTCCCACAAGTTTCCCAGGTATGCTTCATTCCCCTATATCCCCATGTGTGCCTCTTTCCCCTGTATCCCCAGGTGTGCCTCTTTCCCCTGTATCCCCAGGTGTGCCTCTTTCCCCTGTATCCCTATGTGTGCTTCTTTCCCCTGTATCCATGTGTGCCTCTTTCCCCTGTATCCCCAGATGTGCCTCTTTCCCCTTTATCCACATGTGAGCCTCTTTCCCCTGTATCCCTATGTGTGCTTCTTTCCCCTGTATCTATGTGTGCCTCTTTCTCCTGTATCCCCAAGGGTGCCTCTTTCCCCTATATCCCCAGGTGTGCCTCTTTCCCCTGAATCCCCAGGTGTTCCCCTGTATCCCCAGGCGTACCTCTTTCCCCTATATCCCCAAGCGTGCCTCTTTCCCCTGTATCCCCAGGCGTGCCTCTTTCCCCTGTATCTCCATGTGTGCCTCTTTCCCCTGTATCCCCATGTGTGCCTCTTTCCCCTGTATCCCCAGGTGTGCCTCTTTCCCCTGTATCCACATGTGTGCCTCTTTCCCCTGTATCCCTATGTGTGCTTCTTTCCCCTGTATCCATGTGTGCCTCTTTCCCCTGTATCCATGTGTGCCTCTTTCCCCTGTATCCCAGGTGTGCCTCTTTCCCCTGTATCCCCAAGGGTGCCTCTTTCCCCTATATCCCCATGAGTGCCTCTTTCCCCTGTATCCCCATGTGTGCCTCTTTCCCCTGTATCCCCATGTGTGCCTCCTTCCCCTGTATACCCATGTGTTACTCTTTCCCTATATCCCCATGTGTGCCTCTGCTCCTACTCGCCCAAGTGAACCTTTCACCTATATCAGCTGTGTTTTTGTCACCCCTCCGTCTTTGCCTCTGCCCCTCAACCCTTCTATGCCTCATTCCCCTTTCCCATAAGTGCCTCGCTCACTTTCCTATATACTGTACAATCTGTATATCTTTGGTATTTTCCCCATCTGTGTCTCTGATACGGCGAGGGTGCGATCGTAACTGCACTGCTCTATTTGCCTTACGATCGCACCCCCGCCAACTCAAAATCATATACCCCCGCCTGCAACAAGAAGACTCCGCCGCGGCTCAGTTTTGATCGCATCCCCATCCCCCCCCCCGCTGGAAGAGGAGGACTCCGCCGCGGCCGGGTCTGAACGTCATCACGCCGCCGGGACTCTAGGAGGGAGAAGTGTGAGGATGCTCTTGCGGCTTGCTATTCTCCTCACCCACGCCAGCCACATTCTGCACACTGCCGCTGCCCACGTCCTCCGCTGCCCAAGGCCTTCAACTCCGCACCGCCTCCAACTACACCCCCTTCCACTGCTCATCTCAGGTGCTCTTACCCTGCTTCCCTATGTCCCTGTCCCTCTCTCTGTCACTGTCCCTGCTGTCAATCTCCCTGGCCCTGAATTGTGGATCATACTGTGTGGCATATGTGAATTTTGTCTTCATCTACTGTATGTTGCGTAATGTGATTTTCAGCTCATTCTGTGTGCTATAATGTGAATTTCTGCTCATACCGTGTGCTATATTGTGATTTTCAGCTCATTCTGTGTGCTATAATGTGATTTTCAGCTCATTCTGTGTGCTATAATGTGATTTTCAGCTCATTCTGTGTGCTATATTGTGATTTTCAGCTCATTCTGTGTGCAATAATGTGATTTTCAGCTCATTCTGTGTGCTATAATTTGAATTTCGTGTCATACTGTGTGCTATAATGTGAATTTCAGCTCATTCAGTGTGCTACAATGTGATTTTCGGCTCATTCTGTGTGCTACAATGTGATTTTTGGCTCATTCTGTGTGCTATAATGTGATTTTCGGCTCATTCTGTGTGCTATAATGTGAATTTCGGCTCATTCAGTGTGCTACAATGTGATTTTCGTCTGATTCTGTGTGCTATAATGTGAATTTCGGCTCATTCAGTGTGCTATAATGTGATTTTCGGCTCATTCTGTGTGCTATAATTTGAATTTCGTGTCATACCGTGTGCTACAATGTGATTTTCGGCTCATTCTGTGTGCTATAATGTGATTTTCGGCTCATTCTGTGTGCTATAATGTGAATTTCGGCTCATACTGTGTGGTATAACGTCACCCGGCTCCATAGCAGTGCATGCTAATATGGATGAGATTGTCCATATTGGCCTGCATGCATAAGTGACCCAGCACCAATGATGAACGAGTGCGGGGCTGCACATCATTCATCGCTGGTGCCTACATACTGAACGATATGAACTAGTTCTCGTTCATTAAAGAACGAGAACGTTCATATCGTGCAGTTATATCGCCTATTGTGTAGGGTCCATTAGCTGTTTATGGACCTAATTCTTGTCGCATTTCATTTTAGCAATAATCGCAAACGAGCAATTTTTGCAAAAATATGCCACGGTAACTGTGCATGCAGTCAAAGTGCGTTTGCATCCCTGAAGGATGCACTTTCATTGACAGCGGCGGGGAGTGCCGTAACTATGTGTGTGTCAGGTGTGTCTGGCACACAGCGCAGTCGCCCTGAGGACGCAATGGCCCCCATTCCCTAAAGTCAGCAGCTTGTAATGAGTCAAATTGACTCATTACAAACCGCCTGTGCCGGAGGAGGAGAGGAGCAGCAGCGGGAGCAGCGGAGAAGGAAGAGGAGGGAGGGGGTGGAGGGAAGGAGCCGCAGCAGCGCTATGTAATTGGTGGCAGCACCGCTGCAGCTGTCCCTCTCATTCCACATAGGCTGGCCGCCGCTGCTGTGAATGCTGGGATGCGCTTCCCTCATCCCAGCACACACAGCAGTGGCGGCCAGCCAATGCGGAAGGATAGGGACAGCTGCAGCGGCACTGCCAGCAATTACAGTGCACTGCTGCGGCTCCCTCCCTACTCCCCCTCCCTCCTCTTCCTTCTCCCCTGCACCTGGAGCTGCCAGCACCGAGGAGCCTGACTGACTGAGCCAGCAGAGAAATGGTAAGTATAATTTATTCTGTCTGCCTTAATGTGTAAAAAGGGGGATGCTGTCTGCCGTAATGTGTAAAAGGGGGACGCTGTCTGTCGTAATGTGTAAAAAGGGGGACGCTGTCTGCCGTAATGTGTAAAAGGGGGACGCTGTCTGCCGTAATGTGTAAAAAGGGGGACGCTATCTGCCGTAATGTGTAAAAAAGGGCTCTACCTGGTGTAGTGGCGCTACTGTGCGGCGTAATTTGAATAATGGAGACTACTGTGCACCGTAATATGAATCGTTATTATTTTGTGGCCACACCCATTCCCCATGAAGCCATGCCCCTATATTTTTTGTGCGCGCCTACGGTGCGCCCTGCCCCTATTTTGCATACAGGTTGGCGCCAATGCCCTATCTTGCACACAGCACTAAAATGTCTAGTTACGCCACTGGCGGCAGGCATTGGGGGCCGGCGTAGCTGCGAAAGGGGGTCAGAGCTTTTTTGGGGTGGCTACGTGACATCACACGCGCCCACTGCAACCCAAAAATTGGCGGTGCATCGCCTGCATACGCAGCCTAGCTACGTCTGCAGGGGGACATCCTTAGTTTCTGCTTCAGCGATGGGATCTCAGTTATTTTGTGATCGCATCGCTGGATGCCAATTAGCATGCTGGACGGACCCCAGCATGCTACAAAAACGATTGCAGATACTGCTTTTTAGCAGAATATGCAAACCAACCTGATTAGGGTCCTATGTCACTACTATTGCCATCGCATTCAGTGATATACAGGAATTCTGATTTACAAGTAAAACTAGTACAAAAACATTACTAAGGATGTGTGTGGTGTGATATGGGAGGAAGTCCATGGGGGGTGACACCATGAGTTACCACACCGGGTGACACCAACCCTAGTGACGCCTCTGGCCCTCACCCAGGCATCCAGGCCTGCGCCCTCACCCAGGCTTCCACCTACTGCATCTTACAGGACTCGGGGTGGTTTTGTACAGACCGGCCCGGACAGGATCGGTTGGAAGTGGGTCATGTGGCAGCTTCCGAGGGGTTCGTGGTCGGGCGTGAGGAGCCGGCTGGCCCCACGCGGTGTACACTACAGGGGATTAGAGAGTGTGGAGTAACGTTCCCGTCCCACGCACCTCTATTTCCCGGTAGTCTGGAGTGGACGGCCGTCCGCTCTGGACCCCCGCTCACTTCCTCAGTTAAGAGCGGAAGGAAGTAGCTAGTGACACCAGCATTCGGTAAGTGGAATTGGTTATTCGGGGTTAACCTGTTGTGCCGGGGAATTGTTCTACCGACTTGTTGGTTAGTGACTATATTTAGTTAGTCCGGTCTCTGCTAGTTCGGAATAGAACCAGTAGCCTCAGTTGCTGAAGTTATTTTGATCAGGTAGGCGTAGTTGGCTGTAATTTGTTGTTTGCCGTTAGTGTAGCCTGCAGTTATGGAGGCTGCTCTTCTTGCCCCAACAGAAGCAGAGAGGTGCGACCATCAAGGTGACCAGCGAGTCGGGAGTGAGTATTACTCTGTGTCTGTTTGTCATCGTCCCCGTTTACCGGTCAGGGGTTGTGCTCACGGACGTGAGGACCCCTCTCACCACACAACGTGCGAGAGTGCAAGTGTGTGAGAATTGGGTAGCTGAGGCCTTTTGGCCAGTGATGACCTTCCGCCCAGCCGGTGAAGGTCGCAGCTACCCCTGACGCGCCCTGCACTTCCGACGGAGGTCGACACGCACGTCTCAACCGGTACGTTCCTTCCTTCTAGGTTCTTCGTCGACCGCTGCAGGGAGGTGTTCGTACCGGCGATCGATCCGGAAGGCGGAGTTCCCTGACGCTTCTGGGTATCGTTTGTGACGGGAGTTGCCACAGGTGGGTGGAGGGACGACACCTGCACGGCAGCAGGCACTATATCACTGTCCGGCCCTGTTACACATCTGTTAATGCAGCCACTTGGAATAATATGGCCATAACACTTCCATAACACGTTCACTGAAGGGACCATTTTTGTGTGCACTACTAACTACCTTTCCAGTCACCGACTAGGAACCCCCATCACTTTTCCGTCCCCCCATCTGTTACCTTTTGAATCAGACGCTACAGGTTTTCAGAATTTTTTGCGTGTGTCCAGCTGCAAATTATCGCTAAACTATGTGAACCGTTGAGTGTTACTCGCGCCCATTATCTCATATCATATCACCATGCGCCTTCTAAAGCTACCTTCTATTTTTTGCCTCCCCAATTTCATCATTCTTCATAATGCTCCTCTTCCCCTTACTACGTCTATCCTCACTTATCTGGACCCACGACCCATTTGGCTACCATTTCGACTCCCTTTCAGACTGGCGGCAGGACTCGGCTAATTGCTGGGTCAGCGACTTCACCGCAGACAGGTGCAGTGCTGGCACTTGTGATATCATGGCTCTTCCTGTAAATGGGTCCGGACTCTGCAAGGTACCTGGGTTGGATTCTGTCACTTTGACCCAATTTAACCCTTTTTTCATGTCAATAACCCGGGTTTTAGCAGCAATGGAGAAGGTATATTATACTTCTTTTCCACTGAAATAAAAATGCCAGGTTATTGTAGATGAACTCAGGGTTTTTATCAGTGACAAAGAGTCAACCTGGGTCCAGTCATCTGGGTGACCTGTAGTGTAATCTGGTAACCCGGGTCGTCCAACCCGGGACCCGTTTACAGGATGAGGAAAGTCCAGCGCAAGGAGGTGATATCATCTCCAAGCACTGGCAGTGCACCCGTGTGCATTGTGAATGGCACTGATCTGGGAGCAGAGGCATCAGTGGGAGTGATGACACCCAGTGAGCACTCAGCATTACTCTCCCACGTCAGAGGCAAGGCCATCGAAAAAGGATGCGTGGCCTAGCAAAATAGGGGCATGGCCTCCTAGGGATCTGTGTTCTGTCACTCTGGTGGCGAGTTCAGCATCTCTGGAGATTCTGGCTGCCCCTGGAAACTGAGCTGTGTGTAGTGCAGGCTCTTCTCCTATGGAAGGAGCCGAGTGCTGCAGGAGTATGTCCCACTGCAGCACCCAAGCTCCTGTCACTGCAAAAGAGCGGGCACTTTGGTGTCACCCCTTCTGAGGGTGACACCTGGGTGCAGTCTGCACCCGGCTTATAATGCCACTGTCTGGGAATAACCTGGATCGGCACTGCGGTGGAGGTAGAGCTGTCCTGGGTCTGATCCGGTTTGGAACAGTGTTCCAAATCTTGGGTCAGACCCTGGAATTCAGTGGAAAAGAGGTATAGGTGATATTCTTTATATACACTATAGTGCATAATGACATACTTGTCATCTTTTAACCCCAGTTTAACAGCTCCAGCCACCTGCTTCCTTGGAACATCTGCAACATACCCATTGAGGTGCAGCGTCAATATATCACATTACCTGTGGAACTGGCCATTTATCTGCTCCTTTCATTACTGGAGTGAGGATGAAAACAATATTGCTACTGTATATATGCTGCTGGTACCTTACTACTCTAACTACTTCGCTAGGACACTTATTTTTGGCAGAGTGTTGCGGTGTCGGTTAGGGATATTAGTCCAGACAACAGCACTTAACATATAACAGAGAGAATAGCTTGTAATATACAGAAGATGTTCTGCAGCAGCAGGAACTCACAGTATACATGTGAAGCAGTACAGCGGTAACACAGCATCTTAGTACACACAGGATGTGTGCAGTGTGAACGGGTAAGCCAGGTCAAGGCGACCCGGCACTCGTTCTCTGCATAGGTGTAGGCAGTGAAGTAAATGAGGTAAATTTTGTATGTTAAATTTTAAATAAAATGGTTCATTGTGTTCTATTTAGTGGATGACTTGGAGCTAGAGAAATCATGTTAATTATCCGTGCAATTAAAGCCACAAAAGTAGCTTAATAGCATAAAAAGAGTAATCAGCTGAACACCCTTCTGCCATCTGGAGAAGTTTTTCTCCTTCATTTAATTTTTCAGGGAGTCATTTAGTGTGAATGTGCTGGTCTTCCGTAGAATCATTCTATGTTTTTACCTTGCAGAACTGATATTCATTTGAACAAAACCCTGCATATTTATCATACTGAAGGCAATTACAGACAAGAATGAATTGAAACTTTGCAGTGTTATTAATTTTGTACTAATGCATCATGCACTCTGAGACCATTCACAAGATTCTGGGTCCAGATGGAGATAATGCTTTGAGGGAAAACGAATCACGTCCTGCTTGCTCTCAGTTTATTATCACTTCCTACATTTATTGCAACTTTTTACATTCACATTTCAGTTTCATCTTATTTATGTCTTGAATCAATCATGAAAGTACAGAAGTATCAGGACTGTCTTTATTATGTGTCACTATCATACATTTCAATGTATCTATAACATTGTTCAATTTGTGCCTTTCAACGATTTTTCTCATATAAAGAGCACTTCAATTGCTCACAGCTAGTTTCATAAATTATTGTGATGACTTTTCCATTTTAATATATGCACAAGCAATGTGTTCCATTACTAAGATACTAAAATCAGAGTATTCAATCTCCACTAATCCCGAGTATAGTTAATTCACTGCTCATTTGACCCTAATTTTCATGTTAACTAGAGTGTCCTCCCTTTAAACTGTCGGTTTGATCCTCATCCACTATAACACTGATTGCTCTGCTTTACTTTCATGAAATGTTTGATCCTGTCCATATATGAATTATTACACTACTCTGCTGTATGTGGACAGTCTAGCTGTTGAAAACTAATACAATATAATAAAAATGTTAATCTTATCCTACTGCAGGGATCCTTAATCCAAAACCTCATGCAGAGATTTAGGCCCAGCATAATAAAGTAAATCGTCATATTGGGAATATTCCCTGGCCATAGCTGTGTTATTTGGGGCTGGGAAACTACTGATGGAGTAGGGAGAAGTGTCAAGGCTAACACAGGAAATAGCAAATGCCATCTTCCAGTAGAGTGGCTATGGAATGGAGGGGAGTGTGCATTGCATTCTAGGGTTGGTGACAGTGTTGGACTGGTGCATTAAGGGCCAACCGGGGGGATGTTGTTCTAGAGGCCCATGTTTGGGGCTGTGGTCAGTCTCCACAGAGGGTGTGGTCAGCTGCCACAAAAGCTTAGATAACCAATAAAAAGGGCATGGTCTGGGCCCCTTGATAAATAGATATAGTCAATAAATACTGCTAGTGCATCATGAAATGTACTAGATTAATAACAGTAATGCACTGTAGAAAAATACACCATAGTCCTGTGCCATAACATGTATAATGCATACCTCCCAACATGACCCTCTCCAGGAGGGACAGAATGCTCTGCTCCTGGACTTTCCTCTTAATTTATTATTGACATCACCTGTGCTGAAACACCTTTCTTATCCATTAACCTGTTCAACACATGTGCCGGCAATCATACATTAAGAGAAAAGTCCAGAAGCAGAGCATTGTGTCCCTCCTGGAGAGGGTCATGTTGGGAGGTATGATAATGTATAATTCAAGTTCACAGTCTGAGGTGGGGGCCAGGCAGTGGGGCCCACCGGGGATTTCCCCTGTACCTCTGTGGGCCATATCAACCCTGGTTGGTGATCCTACCATACAACCATGTATGGGTGATTGTGGAAAAGAGTACCACCCTTTTGTCTAGTAGTGGATGCTCATCCTATAGTCCTGTCCCTCAGTCTAGTGATATTCTTAGCACATTTTCTTTTGAAAATGGTCATGAGTGGTTGGGAAAACACAGAGTGACAAAGCAGCCCAGAGAGTCAGCACCTTTGAATAGCTGACAAATATATACCAAAGTATAATTAATAAGGCGCTACTAAGGTACTTTGACAACAAGCAGCTGTTAAATGGGGATTGTGTCAGTCCCCCAAAGAAATATAAAAAAAAATTAGAAAACAACACTCCAATCAGCATAGGCTAATAAAGCGTTATCTCCTATATATTAGCCCAGATCTGTGACTCTGTGCCTCATTTCCTAGTGCTGGGCGTAGTCACAACGCTGGGCAGAGTCACAATGATGGGCGAAGTCAAGGCGAGATGTACTAACGTCTATCACTGCGATATCTGGCTTAACACATCCTATGTGTTGTCCTCGGTAATAGGATCGCTGCCCACTGTCCATCGCTGCGCACTTGTCTCTACTGTGTGCCATAACCAGTGTGCGCATGTACGACTGACAGGGGGAGCGCAGCGCTAATCGGCAGTGATGAGGCGGAATCGCAGTGAGGAGAAAACAATGGGCAGAGACGGGCAGCAGGCGGCGATCCTATTAATGAGGAGACCACACAGGATGCAATAAGCCAGATACCACAGCGGGAGAGGTTAGTACATCCCGCCCCCTGAGTCATAGAGTCACAGATCTGCCCAAATATATAGGAGAGGTGGCTGGATGCAGGCCATGATCTTTTACTTTCTGGTGAGTAGTTGATGCACTTAAGTTGCCTGTCCACATTCTGAACCAAACACCCGCCCCTCCGGTGCCAGCCCCTCCCCCACCCACGGCACCCCTGCGCCTGCCCCTCCCTCACATGTGGCACCACCATCCACAACAGCCCCGCACTTGCCCCTCCCCCACCCGTGCACCCCCACCCCTCCACCACCCGCAGCGCCTCTGGAAACCTTTCCCCATCCATGGCACCCACAGCACCGATCAGGTCTGAATTAGGCCCTATATCTCTCTTCACCTTGTCTCTCCAAGATTTGATACATCTCCCCCAGAGTCTCCGGCAAGGGTGATTGCTGCTCTCATCCACAGCTCATCTCTTTAATTCTGGACACATATTAATTACATAACATATTTATTTTATTATTTTCCTATAGGCTGGTCAACTAAATGTAAATTCCACAGGGATGAGATCTTTTCAGCCTTTCCCAGTTATTTGCCAAACTCACCAGCTCTGTTTGAAACTGATCTTTCATTATTTGCATATCAGCCTTGACAAGTACTTCACTCAGCTTTTGAAGTGCATCACGAGGCAATGAGGTCTCTCCAAACTATACAGGAGACAAATAGGTTAGATCGCTATTCAATTTCACATTCTGCTCAAAGCTTGCTTTAGACTTTTGGATGGTTGTGTGTAGTATGCTGTTATTTATGCTGTGACCGGATGCTTCCTAGCCCTCACTGACTGCGTCCAGAGGTCATGGAATGGGTTTGGGTCACACGGGACATGGCCAATTAGGGAATTCCCGCTTACCATCAGTATCCACCTGTTACTGACTCCACCCACTGCGCAGTGGGCAGGTACAATGAGGCCACCACCATGCCTCTTATTCCTGTGGCACCTGGAACCACGTTTCTGCTCAGGCTCCTACTGCCGGAACCTGAATAACCGCTTGCTGCTGGGTATGCATCGACACATTAGCCACACCTCCTGTCTGGTGTCAGTTGACCTCCACTGGTCGTAGACCTAGACCAGATCTAGTATGGTAGCCTGGAAGAGGGCTGAACTTGGAGCCAGAGAACAGAACTGCTATTGGGCATTCCTGGGTGTCGCAAGATGGAAGGCAATCGTCGTCTCGAGGCAAAGTATGTTTATTCGCACAAATCAAGTCCTGAGAAGGACCCTCTCTGTTACCAGGGGAATATCATACATTAAGATGTTCACAGCAGAATGACATAAGATGGTATACACTTTTCTGAGGCTCACATGCCTCCTTTTATCCCCCCCAAAAAAACACAGTACCTCAGGATCATAGTCCCACCCTGAGTCTTTTAAACCAATAAGGATATAAAAATATAAATAAATAAATTACATTTTAAAAGGAGATAACGACTGCAGGAATCAATTTCCTCCTTCCTGTCACTCACAGACAAAGTTTGGTGTCATTTAAACAGAAATCTGCAACCTATTTAGTGCAGCCCAGGAAACCGTAAATCAGATTATCTTTACACGAAGCTACTGGCAGTGGCAAGACGACTTAGTTTGCTTTCCTAAAACCCAATTTGATTTAGCATCCTTTTCATCACACAGATTCATCATACTATATAGTTTATACAGCAGTGTCTGTATTTGTAACAAATGGCACAAGAAAACACCTTAGACAAAGTATACAACTTGTTTCCCCCTGCCATTCATGTATCTGTAGCAAATATACAGGAAACCATTGAAAACAAACTGGTTTCCCCCAAAACATAGACACACCAGGGACCACCTAGGGGCCATTTCACAGGAAGTGCTGTAATTAAAGTATTGGTCATTTCACTCTTAGTCTCTTACACCTTCTCACAGGAACTGCAGAACCCAAGCACATTACCCGCTGTGCCCTGACCAACATCAAAAGGTCTGATCACACATTATTGAACATACATTTAGTCATTTACAGTGCATGGTGCCTAGAGCCAATTTGTCCATTTAAAATTGGCACCTAGCACCAATTGTCTATTAAACCTGGCGCCGGGCACGAAGGGTTAACCCCTTCAGTGCCGCAGCCACCAGTAACCATGTGCTTGAAGAGGGTGTCTCACGCGTACCTCAAACTCTTTAAATGAATCAACGATTGGTTCTTTGTGTGCAGCTGCTCCAGGCATGCTTTTTCAGTTCCATATTCTTTTTGGAGGAAAGAACACCCAGATGACAATAAGTGGGATGACAATAAACGGGATGCCACCCGAGTTCGGTGGCCATGGGGCATGCCAGCCGAACTCAGACTTTTTTTTTAAGGGTCAATTACTTACAAGGCATGGTATTGCCTTGTAAGTGATTGCCCCTTTAAAAAACACATCCGAGTTTCGCCGGCATCTCGCTCCCCGCCTAACTCAGGCAGCATTACATCCTGTCCCAATGTGTTGTTTTTGCTCCTGATTCTAAAGTTGCTCTGCTGTCCAGTCAATAAACTTAGAGACCCTAGTTTTATCTCTTTGATGTCATATTGTATTTTTTGTAGCTAATCCACAATGCCCATCACCATCTGATGTGCTTTTAGCAGATTAATACCAACAATTTAGACATATTTAGATAATGGGGTTGTCAATTTAAAAATGCGTAGATAAACAAATCCTGTGATTCTGGTTTCATATTGAAGAATTGCTTCTTTGTAAGTTTTAGATTTTGCTCCTAAAATCTGTAGAGTTGTTTTCAGATTTTTCAATTGCACTGAGTGAAAGAAGGACACCGACATACAGGGCTGGACTGGGACTAAAAATAGGCCCTGGCATTTTTGAAGCACATAGGCCCACCTCGGTGTCAGCATTTGACTCCTCCCCTTACTATTCCTGACTCCTCCTACTTCTTAGTCTATACTCTTACAAATATAATTAATATTATAACAAAATACAAGAGTACATCATTCTCTATTAAAATACACACAACCAGTGGTTGAAGTGGAAATGTTGAAGTGGGGGTATGGAAAAGTAAAGGTTGTAACTAAGCGCGCGCCGAAGGAGACTCAAAAGGGGGCAGGTCCTTTAGTGTAGTTTACCACACCATATACCCCTTATACACATTATGCACCACAATAGTAGGACCCCTTATACTATCTAGTACTGATGCCCCTTTCACATTATACCACATGGAATGAGCCGAAATTCACATTATAGCACATGGTATGAGCCAAAATGTACATTATAGCACACGGTATGAGCCGAAATTCACATTATAGCACACAGTATGAGCCGAAATTCACATTATAGCACACGGTATGAGCCGAAATTCACATTATAGCACACTGTATGAGCCGAAATTCACATTATAGCACACGGTATGAGCCAAAATTCACATTATAGCACACGGTATGAGACGAAATTCACATTATAACACACGGAATAAGCCAAAATTCACATTATAACACACGGAGGCTGAGGGCAGCGCCGATGCAGTGGAGGAGGAGGCAGACAGCGGCAGTGGTGCAACGGAGGAGGCTGTGGTTGGCGGCACTGCAGTGTGGCCCCTATGACCGCGGTGCTACTATTTCAAATCTGCCGCGGACCAGCAGCCAATCAGGAGCGGCCGCACAGACAAGAGAGAGAGAGGAGTGAGGACGAGAGAGAAGGGATGAGGACAAAAAGAGGGGGTGAGAAAGAGTGAAGGGATGAGGAGAGAGAGAGAGAGAGTGAGTGTGTGTGTGAGAGTCAACCAGGGCATGTATACAACCACACTCACCCTGGCCAGGGGGGCAGCCGCAGCACTCTCCTTGCAGTGCTGAAGCTGCAGATGTCTGTCTGCTGTACTGTTGCAGGGGCCGGGATCCAGGGACAGGGGCTCAGGCAGGCGGGCGGGCTCGAGCGGCCGTATGTAGGTGGGCAGTCGCGTGCCACCATGCTGGGGCTGCTGCTGCTCCTTGTTCTTGTCCTCGCTCCTTCTTGCTCCACACTACCGCGGCCGCTCCCAGAATGGTGTGCGGCCGAGCGCGATGACGTCACGCTCACACTTGCATTCTGGGAAGGTGGGAGGGAAGAGGAGAACAGCTGCACTTTTCTCCAGAGTGCAGCGGCCAGACGTAGACGCCGGGAGTTTTGAAAGGGGTGCGGGGCTACTCGTGCAGGCAAGCAGTCAAACCGGCCCATCTGGTCATCGGCCCTTCTGGCATTTACCAGAAGTGCCAGATGGCCAGTTCGGCCCTGCCGACATACATGGACAATATTATTGAAGGTGACAAGTTTGGATATAGGAGCATTCCATCCATCAGTTGCAGTATACTATTTGTTGTGACAGTTTTGAGCGCATACAATATGTGACCAATGTTTTTTTATATGTCAAAGAGGCAACAAGTGGTCTCTGGCGCTAAGGTGAGTAGTGTAAATATCAAGTCTGTACAGATGGGTCCACGTTTATCATGGCCTTTAATAGGATTAACTGAGCCAGGGCAGTCGGACTTAATCCCCTGCTGTAATGACTTAGGCCCTCATTCCGAGTTGTTCGCTCGGTATTTTTCATCGCATCGCAGTGAAAATCCGCTTAGTACGCATGCGCAATGTTCGCACTGCGACTGCGCCAAGTAACTTTACTATGAAGAAAGTATTTTTACTCACGGCTTTTTCTTCGCTCCGGCGATCGTAATGTGATTGACAGGAAATGGGTGTTACTGGGCGGATACACGGCGTTTCAGGGGCGTGTGGCTGAAAACGCTACCGTTTCCGGAAAAAACGCAGGAGTGGCCGGGGAAACGGTGGGAGTGCCTGGGCGAACGCTGGGTGTGTTTGTGACGTCAACCAGGAACGACAAGCACTGAAATGATCGCACAGGCAGAGTAAGTCTGGAGCTACTCTGAAACTGCTAACTCGTTTGTAATCGCAATATTGCGCGTACGTCGGTCGCAATTTTAAGAAGCTAAGATTCACTCCCAGTAGGCGGCGGCTTAGCGTGTGTAACTCTGCTACATTCGCCTTGCGAGCGAACAACTCGGAATGAGGGCCTTAATCCCCTGCTGTATTGTTCTCTGTATTGTATTGTATCTGAGAACAATAGATGAAGCGTTTATGTAAATAAACCATGGTGTGCCTAGGCGCAGCAAAGAAGCCAACATAACCGAGGATCTATCTGTATATCAAGTCTACATATAAGAGCTGGAGATGCCAATTCCAGACAAAGGAAAACAACACAAATAGATATTCCAAGTGGCACTAAATAATATATATAAGATATGTTTAAAAAAAATTCTGTATTTATTTTTAGTAAAAAATAATTATACAATGATTTCACAAAATTCCCGGGAGTCGATAATCATGTAACAAACAATATGCACTTCAATAAAAATGTATATATTAATAGAACTGGGCAACCTTAATATCCATGCCACATTAATGAGCCTAATTAGGACTCAATATATCATATGCTGGCTGTGCTTTTGGTAAGTAGATGCAGCACCGCAACTGATGTTTGATAAATGGTGCAGTCGTTCATCATGGATTTAAAATGAAGCACAGAAATTAAAATGAAAATAGGAGGTTCTAAATGTTAAATTCACTCACATATATACCTGCCTTTGGATAAAGATGCCCTGTAGTGCGTTGAAACTAGAGATGAGCGGTTCGGTTCCTCGGGATCCGAACTCCCCCGAACTTCACCTATTTTACACGGTTCCGAGGCAGCCTTGGATCCTCCTGCCTTGCTCGGTAAACCAGAACGCGCCCGAACGTCATCATCCCGCTGTCGTATTCTCGCAATATTCATATTCTATATAAGGAGCCGCGCATTGCCGCCATTTTCATTCGTGCTTTGGAGATTGAACGGAGAGGACATGGTTGCGTTCTCTCCCTGAAAAGCTCCGTAATCTTTGCTCAGTGTGCTGAAAATATCTGTGCTCAGTGTGCTGAAAATAATCTGTAAGAGACAGGGACGTAAGACCACAGTGTGATGCGCTAAAAAGAAGACAATGTGCAGCCAGATATGAAATGCCACCAATTGGAGGATTCCTCCAACCTCCACCACAAACGTGTACAAAGAAATAAATATGGGTATAACTTATCCGGCGCTATTGCTTTAAATGCAGGTCATGTGAGTACAATTCTGGTTAGGCTTTCCCTTCAGGCAGTGTTCAATCATTCAAATGATACATGGGAATGAAAAAGAAATGTAATATAGTGAAGTACAATTTCATATGCTTTTAATGTTTAAAAAAAAAGGTTCTCGCTCCACACAATGCATATACGGCAATCTATCCAGCACAGGTGAAATGAAGGTAATTACCAGAGTCCTTTGAACTGAATAAACAGTTCAAAACAGCATGTATAGAGTGAGTCCCGGGCACCCTTGATGTTAGGCAATGCTGCAATGGATATTCCGGTGTCACAGTCACACATCCGTCCTGGATTTGCCGCCGCTGCCGCCTCCAACGCGTTTCCACCCCCTGCACTGGGGTCTTTCTCAAGGAGTTTGTGTATGGAGCTTCCAAAGTCCTGGATATTTAAATGGCCTCTGTCCAATAAGAGCGCTCTGGTAGCAGCTGATCACTATTACAATAATTCCCTAATTGTCCCACGATCAGCTGTAGCAGTAGCGCGTAACCATGGTGATGTGATGTCACTTCCTTTTTCTGTCTCTAACGTACTACATTTCCCATAGTATTTGGTAAGGTCGCTGTAGCTGTCTGTGTGTTGCCATGGAGACATTTTCTTACTTCCGCTGACGGACCAAAACGACACTACATCTCCCGCAATGCTCCACGCGGTTGTTGTATGTTTCTATAGTGATCTCGTATGTCACTTCCGGTCCGCGGCTCCCGCATCTAAGGATGAATCTTACACTAAATGTCTTGGGAGACTGTTTTATAAAATTGCGGGCTGATGGTTCCAGGAGCTGTTTAGTAAAATACACAGTATATAAGAGGGCAATATTCATAGATACAAGTTAAAATGCACATTTTGCAATGTATTTAAAAAACCTTCCCCATACAGATTTTGTGCTGCAGCTTAATTCTCAATATAAAGTGACAGTGCTTATAATGAGGTGCAAAGTGCTATAAAATGTTGATGTCAATAAAAGGCGGTGAGGTTATATTCTACAGAGATTTACAGTATCTATAAAAACCATTTGATTTCAAAATCTGAGTTGAGGCCCCCAGGCTTTAAAGTCCCCAACTCAAAAATAAATTTCATTTCAGACTTTGCTAATTGAGCCGCTAGGTCCCTTTTCCTACGGTGGCCCTGTACATGTCTTAGACCAAAAAATCTCCTAATTTCAGACGTTTTATTATTGTGTTTTAGTCTGAAGTGCTCAGATAGGGCGTGGGTTTGTAAACCCTTCTTTATATTTCGGAGATGCTCGCTTACTCTCACTTTAAGCGGTCTGGATGTGCGGCCTATATAATATAGGCCGCAAGTACACTCTATTCCATAAATTACCTTCTTGGTATTGCATGTAATGAATTCTTTAATTGTTTCTGTCCTGCTATTAATTGTGACTTCAGGAAGTTTTCTGTTATCCCCTTTGACTTCTTTGCAGCCAACACAGGAGCCGCATCTGTAGAAGCCTTTTGATTTTATAGAACTGGGTTGAATTGTATTTGATGGGAGTAAACTCTTTATCACCTTAGATCCAATGGTGGGAGCCCTTCTATAGATACACTTCGGTCTGGTGGGTAGCAGTTTTCCAATGATGGGGTCTTTCCTTAAGATCCCCCAATGTTTTGATAGGATTCTTTCCATATGTTTGTATTGGCTATTGTAAGTAGTGATGAATGCCCAATTCTGGAATGATGGGTTATTTTTTGATTTGGTTTTTTTTTGTTAGTAGAGATTTTCTTTCAATTTTTTCTACTTGGTGAGTGGCTTCCTCAACGACACTTTCTTTATATCCTGAGGCTACAAATTTCTTCTTCATAGATTCTGCCTGTTGGATATAGTTTTCGTTTTTTGAGCAGTTACGTTTCAATCGTCTGAGTTGTCCCCCAGGAATTGATCCCAACCAATTTGGGTGGTGGCAACTCATTGCCTGGAGAAATGTGCCCGAATCGGTCGGTTTTGTGAAACATCTTGTTTGAATATGGCCATCTTCTATGAAGAGTGTGATGTCTAAAAAATCAACTGTGGTTTCACTGTTATTAAATGTGAATTCGATGTTAAAATCATTGGTGTTAAGATAGAGGCAAAAAAGGAAAAAGAACTAAGCGCTCAGGTGAGAAGCACTGCACTTTGATTGTCAGCAGCCTCCTGATGAAGGGAATTGCCAGTCCCTTAAAACGAGAACTAACCAATAAATAACAAGTGGCGCTTGACAATCAGACAAGTAAAAGACATTTATTTATATAAAATGTATATAAGTTACAACAACCTCCCGGGAGTGTAAAATAATGATATAATTATCACAACAATAAAAATGTGCACTGTATTATAGCTTCATTATCAATTACTCGAAAACCATTAATGGTAAATGATCTTATTTGCACGTGACTATTTGTTAACAACACCTATAAGGTTTTCAACCGTGCTAGGTTCACTTAGTACACACAAATGATGATATGTGGAGAATATATGTGGCTATTAAATAATGAATCTACACATAAGTCACTCACGGCTGTATGTATCAGAAGGATTGCGTGTGTCACAAATCCGTAGCAGTGAACAGCTGGTGTAAAAAGTTAATTGAAGAATTACCTCCGCTGGGCAGGAGCCTGTTCTGTCCTTGCTCCCTGGTGTCGTCCCACCGTCCCGTCAGAGACGTACACCAGAGCCTCAGCGGGTATGACTGATGCTGCGCCGTGCAGGGAGCTCCAACAAGCCGTCCCCGATGGTCCACGCCACCTCCGGTACCTCCGCACTGTCAAAAGGAGGCTGTTAGCTGGTTATCCGGAGTTTACCGGTCTGCGCCGGGCTGGGAAGGAGCGGCACCCGCTGCTTCCACTTCCCCAAGTTGGGTGGACGGCTGTGGCTACAAGGATTGGAGCTGCAGTGTAGATGTTCCTAATTGCGGTGATGAAAACCGGGCTCCTGTGCACGGGTGGGAGATCAAAGGCAGCTACTGGCAGTGTAGATCCTTGAAGAAAAAAGGCCTTTTTAAACTCCGGATAACCAGCTAACAGCCTCCTTTTGACAGTGCGGAGGTACCGGAGGTGGCGTGGACCATCGGGGATGGCTTGTTGGAGCTCCCTGCACGGCGCAGCATCAGTCATACCCGCTGAGGCTCTGGTGTATGTCTCTGACGGGACGGTGGGACGACACCAGGGAGCAAGGACAGAACAGGCTCCTGCCCAGCGGAGGTAATTCTTCAATTAACTTTTTACACCAGCTGTTCACTGCTACGGATTTGTGACACACGCAATCCTTCTGATACATACAGCCGTGAGTGACTTATGTGTAGATTCATTATTTAATAGCCACATATATTCTCCACATATCATCATTTGTGTGTACTAAGTGAACCTAGCACGGTTGAAAACCTTATAGGTGTTGTTAACAAATAGTCACGTGCAAATAAGATCATTTACCATTAATGGTTTTCGAGTAATTGATAATGAAGCTATAATACAGTGCACATTTTTATTGTTGTGATAATTATATCATTATTTTACACTCCCGGGAGGTTGTTGTAACTTATATACATTTTATATAAATAAATGTCTTTTACTTGTCTGGTGTTAAGATAGAGGAAGAACTCCTCAAGGGATTCTTTACCGCCTCTCCATATAAAAAACACGTCATCTATATAACGTGACCAGGACACCAGGTTCGCTCCGAAGGGGTTATTATTCCATATTCTTTCATTTTCCCAATGCCCCATAAAGATATTAGCGTAACTCGGAGCGAACCTGGTGCCCATGGCGGTGCCCACCTTCTGCATGTAAAAATCATCATCGTAGAGGAAATAGTTGTTCGTTAAGATAAAATGTACTCCTTCGCCAATAAATTCCTGTAGTTTAGTGTCAAGTGGACTTCTTTCTAGGAAATTTTTCACCGCTCTCTCCCCTCTTTCATGGTCGATAATTTAATATAAGGAGCGGACATCCGCTGTTACCATTATGAGGCCCTCTTCCCAAGTGATGGTTTCTAAAGAATTTAAGAACTCTGTGGTGTCTTTGAGATGGGATCTATTCTGTAGGACCAAGGGCTGTAAATGAAAGTCGATAAATTCAGATAGATTGGCAGTGGCCGAATTAATACCTGAAATTATAGGTCTTCCCGGTGGATGGGTGGGGGTTTTGTGAATTTTCGGGAGGATGTATAGTACCGGAGTCATGGGCTCCCTTTGAAATAAGAATTTAAATTCTTTCTCCCCTAATACGTTGATCTTCCTGTATTTGTCCAGCAAAGCCTCCAAATTATTCAGTATGCCCTCAGTTGGGTCAGCACGGAGTTTGTGGTATGTTCCTCTATCGTCTAGTTGTCTCAAGACCTCTTGATTGTACCATGCTCTGGTCATGATAACAATGCCCCCTCCCTTATCTGCTGGCTTGATAACTATTTCGGAGTTTTCGCTCAGATTTTTTAAAGCCAGTTTTTCTTTCCGGGTTAAATTGGTTTGATGTTATCACTACTGAGGGTCTGTATCTCGTCAGTACAGAGACTTAAAAAGGTTTCTGGAATTTATGGAATAGAGTGTACTTGCGGCCTATATTATATAGGCCGCACATCCAGACCGCTTAAAGTGAGAGTAAGCGAGCATCTCCGAAATATAAAGAAGGGTTTACAAACCCACGCCCTATCTGAGCACTTCAGACTAAAACACAATAACAAAACGTCTGAAATTAGGAGATTTTTTGGTCTAAGACATGTACAGGGCCACCGTAGGAAAAGGGACCTAGCGGCTCAATTAGCAAAGTCTGAAATGAAATTTATTTTTGAGTTGGGGACTTTAAAGCCTGGGGGCCTCAACTCAGATTTTGAAATCAAATGGTTTTTATAGATACTGTAAATCTCTGTAGAATATAACCTCACCGCCTTTTATTGACATCAACATTTTATAGCACTTTGCACCTCATTATAAGCACTGTCACTTTATATTGAGAATTAAGCTGCAGCACGAAATCTGTATGTGTTAGGGTCTCCTGCCCTGTGCTGCCACGTCATCATGGCAACCGGGAGACAAGTGCTAGCGGAGTAACCTGAGCGCAGCTGATACTCCGGTTCGGGTCTTTTGCTGTGCAGTGGTTACAGGCATGGGATCCGGTGCTGGTTTTTGTGCTCACAGTCTGTGAGGTCTGAGGGGGGCGTGGACAGCACCTGCTTTATAAGGCCTCTTCTCAGATTAAGCAGATGCTGCTGAATCTTTGTTGGTTAGTCAGTTCCTGAAAGTTAGCCAGTACTGTGTAGCTTTGTATTTTGTTATTGCTTACTGCAAATAGGCCTGGGCATTTGGTACTACACTCTGCCAATCCAGACCTAGCAGTAAGACTGGAGTCAGTCGTTTAGCCTGCTGAGGTTCTTTTGCTATTCTGTGAACCCAGCAGGTTTGTGGCTGTACTTTCAGACCTGCCTGCATAATCCTCTCTCACTGTGCAGGGCGTCCATGTGTCAGTTTAGTGGCAGTAAACTGAACCTGGGCCCTGCAAGTGAGAATTAGGATTGTGGAGACTCTCCTTGTGTCTATTATTCCATCTCTGACCAAGGAGTTTACTGCCACACCCGTTGGTAACCCTTTAGGGTTTTGCTGTTGCCCTTAGCAACAGCATTTCGGGTTCTCTACGTATTAAAACACAACATCTTGCTTTTTCCATCTGAGCATTTCTAATACTAGGGAGACACCCAGTTTCTTAGCCTCTGGGCTTCTCTGTTCACTCTGTGTTGGTTTTGTTACCCTATCACCTTCTGTGTACGTTATGTCATATTTCCCAGTCTGTCTGTGAGTTCATTTGTTTTGCATCCCTCTCTGTTCAGACACCAGTACATTCCTGCAGGCACTGGTGTGTATAACAGTTCAAACACCAGTACATTCCTGCAGGCACTGGTGTGCATAACATATTCAGCAGCCCAATACGCCTGTTGAAATTTTGTGGGAATATGGAGCATACCCCTCAAAATACGTTGCAACAGGTGGTCGATCAGGTGCAGGTCCTGACTCGTCAATTTAATGATTTGTCCATTAAAATGCACACCTCCCAGGCCGCTGGCGGAGCTCCCGCAGCAGCAGCACCTTCAGGGGTTAAGGAGCCGAAAGTAAATCTTCCGGATCGTTTTTCTGGAGATCGCTCGCAGTTCTTTTGTTTCAAGGAGAGCTGCAAGTTATATTTCCAGCTTAGGCCTCAGTCTTCTGGGCCAGAGATTCAGCGGGTGGGCATAGTGATTTCCTTGCTACAAGGAGACCCACAGGTCTGGGCATATGGGTTGCAGCCTGACTGTCCGTCGCTTAAAAGTGTTGATGCTTTTTTTACGGCATTGGGCATGTTGTATGATGACCCTGACAAGACGGCCTCAGCCGAGGCTCAGATTTCGATCCTTAAGCAAGGGCGAAGGCCAGTTGAGGTTTACTGTACGGAGTTTCGGAGGTTGGCCCATGATACCCAGTGGAATGACCCAGCCCTGAGACACCAGTACCGAAGAGGTCTTTCTAACCAGATAAAAGACCAACTGGTACAATATCCCTTGCCTGATAGCTTGGATCAGCTCATGCAGTTATCCATCCGGGTGGATAGACGGCTGAGAGAGCGTAGGCTTGAAAGGGAGACCGAGGTTTCCTTCTTTCCCAAGGGAACCTCAGACTCTGAGGAATTTTCCGAGGAGCCTATGCAGATTGGGGCTACCCGCCTCTCCTCGCGTGAGAAGACGCGGAGGAGACAGCAGGGGTTGTGTTTGTACTGTGGGAATAAGGGTCATGTGGTAGTATCATGCCCAGAAAAGCCGGAAAACTTCAGGGCCTGAGGGTGATGGGAAATATCCTGTCAGGCCAGAAGTCAGAATTTCCCAAGAAGACTTTTATCATTCCGGTGACCTTGAAGATCCTTGGTCAAACTGTCAAGACTGAGGCCTTTGTGGACAGTGGGGCCGACGGGGTTTTTATGGACCGCCAATTCGCCCTGAAACACTCTGTTTCCTTAGTACCCTTGGCGTCGGAAATTGAGATTTGTGGGTTAAACGGGGAACCATTATCCCAGGGTAAAATTACCTCTTGCACTAGCCAGATTTCTTTGTTTATTGGAGCCACACACTCTGAAAAATTGTCCTTTTATGTGACTGTCTGTACTTTTGCCCCATTGGTGTTGGGGTTACCCTGGTTAAGGGCCCACAATCCTCAATTTGACTGGGTCTCTGGGGAGATTCTTAGTTGGGGTACTGATTGTTTCAGGAGTTGCTTGAGCCTTCCAGTCAGGCTCTCGCAGCTAAGTTTGCCAGGATTGCCAGGGTGTTATGCAGATTTTGCGGACGTGTTCTCCAAAAAAGTTGCAGAGGTACTACCTCCCCATCGCCCCTATGACTGTGCCATTGATTTGTTGCCGAATGCTAAGCTTCCCAAGAGCAGGTTGTACTCCCTGTCACGTCCTGAGACTCAGGCTATGGCAGAGTACATTCAGGAGAACTTGGCTAAAGGATTTATCAGACCTTCACAGTCTCCAGTTGGGTCGGGGTTCTTCTTCGTGGGTAAAAAGGACGGTTCATTGCGACCCTGCATCGACTTCAGGGAATTGAACCGTATCACGATTAAAAACTCATACCCACTGCCTCTCATTTCGGTCTTGTTTGACCAGCTTCGTACTGCCACCATTTTTTCTAAGATTGACCTACGCGATGCGTACAATCTAATCCGAATAAGAGAGGGGGATGAATGGAAGACTGCCTTTAATACCCACTTATGAATATTTGGTGATGCCTTTTGGGCTCTGTAATGCCCCGGCAGTCTTCCAGGATTTCATGAACGATGTGCTCAGGGAATATTTGGATAGATTCTTAGTTGTATACTTAGATGACATCCTAATCTTCTCCCATTCCCTGGAGGAACATCGGAAGCATGTACGCTTAGTCCTCCAGAAACTCAGAGACCACCGGCTTGGGGCGAAGCTGGAGAAGTGCGAATTTGAAGTTCAGCAAATCGCATTTCTAGGATATATTATCTCCCCAGAAGGTTTCCAAATGGAGGGTTCCAAGGTACAGGCAGTCCTGGATTGGGTGCAGCCCACTAGTTTGAAGGCGCTTCAGCGTTTCCTGGGCTTTGCAAATTTTTATAGACGATTTATCGCTGGATTTTCGTCCATAGTGGCGCCCTTGGTGGCACTCACTAAGAAAGGGGCGGATGTTGCTCACTGGTCTCGTGAGGCCAAAGCGGCTTTTGCCCGTCTCAAAAGGGCATTTGTCTCGGCCAAGGTGCTGCGACACCCAGATCCAGAGCGTCCTTTTGTGGTGGAGGTGGATGCCTCTGAGATGGGTATTGGGGCAGTGCTCTCTCAGATGGGAGTGTCTGATAATCGCCTTCATCCCTGTGCTTACTTTTCCCGTAAATTTTCACCTGCCGAGATGAATTATGACGTGGGTAACTGGGAATTGTTGGCTATTAAGGATGCACTCGAGGAGTGGAGACACTGGCTTGAGGGGGCTAAGTTTGTGGTCTTAATTCTCACCGACCATAAGAATTTGGCATATTTAGAGTCAGCGAAGCATCTCAATGCCAGGCAGGCACGATGGGCTTTGTTTTTTGCTCGCTTTAATTTTTTGATAACATATCGCCCTGGGTCAAAAAACATCAAGGCTGATGCGCTCTCGCAGAGTTTTGCTCCAATCCAGGAGACCACCGAGGAGCCGTTGCCCATTGTGTCCCCATCATGTATTAAAGTGGGCATTACCCAGGACCTCTTGTCATTAGTCCTTAGAGCACAGGAGCAGGCTCCTCCAGACCTTCCGGTAGGTCTTTTGTTTGTGCCTCCTAGGTTAAGACAGCGAGTGTTCCTGGAATTCCATGCCAAGAAGTCGGCAGGTCACCCGGGTATTGCCAGAACTCGGGAGTTGCTATCTAGGGCGGTGTGGTGGCCCTCGGTGGCTAAGGATGTGGATCAGTGGGTTCGGGCATGTGACATCTGTGCCCGAAATAAGACTCCTAGAGGGGTTCCTGTTGGCCCATTACATCCACTCTCTATTCCATCTAAGCCATGGACCCACATTTCAATGGATTTTGTTGTGGACTTGCCCAAATCCTCTGGGATGACAGCCATCTGGGTTGTCGTTGACAGGTTTTCGAAGACGGCGCACTTCGTTCCACTGGTTGGGCTGCCATCGGCCAGACGCCTGTCTGAATTATTTATGCTGCATGTTGTGCGCCTCCACGGGTTGCCACTTGATGTGGTCTCTGACCGCGGATCCCAGTTTGTGGCCAAATTCTGGAGGGCATTTTGTTCCGATCTCCAGATTTCTGTCAGCTTGTCGTCAGGCTACCATCCGCAGTCTAATAGGCAGACTGAAAGGGTGAACCAGACCTTGGAGCAGTTCCTCAGGTGTTATGTCTCCAAGTGTCAGACTGACTGGGTTGCTCATCTGTCAATGGCGGAGTTTGCCTATAACAACGCGGCTCACTCTGTTACAGGGATCTCTCCCTTCCTTTGTGTGTATGGGAATCATCCTAAGGCCAATTCTTTTGACCCCCTGGACTCCACGCCTGGTGGTTCCTCTGTCGTTTCGGTCCTTAGAGGTATTTGGAGGAAAGTGAAGAAAGCCCTTGTGTCTGTGTCATTAGTGACCAAAAGGGTTTTTGATAAGCGGAAAAGACCCTGCAGCTTCAAATTAGGAGACTTCGTCTGGTTGTCTACCAAGAATTTGAAGTTGAAACAGCCATCTCATAAGTTAGGCCCCCGGTTCATCGGCCCTTATAAGATCACCAGGGTTATCAATCCGGTGGCATTTCAGTTAGATCTGCCCCGTTCTTTGGGTATCAATAAAACATTTCATTGTTCCCTTTTAAAACGGGCGATTAGTAATCCTTCTTCCAGAGGAAGACCTTCCCCTCTTCTGATACGTGGCCAGAGGGAGTTTGTTGTTGAAAGGATTCTTGACTCTAAGATGGTTCGGGGTCGGCTGTCATTTTTGGTGCACTGGAAGGGGTATGGCCCGGAGGAGCGGTCGTGGGTGCGCAGTTGTGATCTTCATGCCCCCAGACTGATACGCTCTTTCTTCTCGCAGTTCCCCGATAAACCCGGTGGTAGGGGTTCTTTGACCCCTCGTCAGAGGGGGGGTACTGTTAGGGTCTCCTGCCCTGTGCTGCCACGTCGTCATGGCAACCGGGAGACAAGTGCTAGCGGAGTAACCTGAGCGCAGCTGATACTCCGGTTCGGGTCTTTTGCTGTGCAGTGGTTACAGGCATGGGATCCGGTGCTGGTTTTTGTGCTCACAGTCTGTGAGGTCTGAGGGGGGCGTGGACAGCACCTGCTTTATAAGGCCTCTTCTCAGATTAAGCAGATGCTGCTGAATCTTTGTTGGCTAGTCAGTTCCTGAAAGTTAGCCAGTACTGTGTAGCTTTGTATTTTGTTATTGCTTACTGCAAATAGGCCTGGGCATTTGGTACTACACTCTGCCAATCCAGACCTAGCAGTAAGACTGGAGTCAGTCGTTTAGCCTGCTGAGGTTCTTTTGCTATTCTGTGAACCCAGCAGGTTTGTGGCTGTACTTTCAGACCTGCCTGCATAATCCTCTCTCACTGTGCAGGGCGTCCATGTGTCAGTTTAGTGGCAGTAAGCTGAACCTGGGCCCTGCAAGTGAGAATTAGGATTGTGGAGACTCTCCTTGTGTCTATTATTCCATCTCTGACCAAGGAGTTTACTGCCACACCCGTTGGTAACCCTTTAGGGTTTTGCTGTTGCCCTTAGCAACAGCATTTCGGGTTCTCTACGTATTAAAACACAACATCTTGCATTTTCCATCTGAGCATTTCTAATACTAGGGAGACACCCAGTTTCTTAGCCTCTGGGCTTCTCTGTTCACTCTGTGTTGGTTTTGTTACCCTATCACCTTCTGTGTACGTTATGTCATATTTCCCAGTCTGTCTGTGAGTTCATTTGTTTTGCATCCCTCTCTGTTCAGACACCAGTACATTCCTGCAGGCACTGGTGTGTATAACAGTTCAAACACCAGTACATTCCTGCAGGCACTGGTGTGCATAACAGTATGGGGAAGGTTTTATAAATACATTGCAAAATGTGCATTTAAACTTGTATCTATGAATATTGCCCTCTTATATACTGTGTATTTTACTAAACAGCTCCTGGAACCATCAGCCCGCAATTTTATAAAACAGTCTCCCAAGACATTTAGTGTAAGATTCATCCTTAGATGCGGGAGCCGCGGACCGGAAGTGACATACGAGATCACTATAGAAACATACAACAACCGCGTGGAGCATTGCGGGAGATGTAGTGTCGTTTCGGTCCGTCAACGGAAGTAAGAAAATGTCTCCATGGCAACACACAGACAGCTACAGCGACCTTACCAAATACTATGGGAAATGTAGTACGTTAGAGGCAGAAAAAGGAAGTGACATCACAGCACCATGGTTACGCGCTACTGCTACAGCTGATCGTGGGACAATTAGGGAATTATTGTAATAGTGATCAGCTGCTACCAGAGCGCTCTTATTGTACAGAGGCCATTTAAATATCCAGGACTTTGGAAGCTCCATACACAAACTCCTTGAGAAAGACCCCAGTGCAGGGGGTGGAAACGCGTTGGAGGCGGCAGCGGCGGCAAATCCAGGACGGATGTGTGACTGTGACACCGGAATATCCATTGCAGCATTGCCTAACATCAAGAATGCCCGGGACTCACTCTATACATGCTGTTTTGAACTGTTTATTCAGTTCAAAGGACTCTGGTAATTACCTTCATTTCACCTGTGCTGGATAGATTGCCGTATATGCATTCTGTGGAGCGAGAACCTTTTTTTTAAACATTAAAAGCATATGAAATTGTACTTCACTATATTACATTTCTTTTTCATTCCCATGTATCATTTGAATGATTGAACACTGCCTGAAGGGAAAGCCTAACCAGAATTGTACTCACATGACCTGCATTTAAAGCAATAGCGCCGGATAAGTTATACCCATATTTATTTCTTTGTACATGAAAATAATCTGTGCTCAGTGTGCTGAAAATATCTACGTTCTCTGCCTGAAAACGCTCCATATCTGTGCTCAGTGTGCTGCAAATATCTGATCAGTGTGCTGCATTGTGGGGACTGGGGACCACCAGTATATAATAATATATACTTTTCTATAGCTTCTATACTGCTTGTCAGGACACATGGGTCACAGTTACACCGCTCTGTACTGATATATACAATAATATATATACTTTTCTTATTTTCTATAGCTTCTATACTGCTTATCAGGACACATGTGTCACAGTTACACTGCTCTGTGCTGATATATACAATAATATATATACTTTTTTTATTTTCTATAGCTTCTATACTGCTTGGCAGGACACATGTGTCACAGTTACACTGCTCTGTAATGATATATACAATAATATATATACTTTTCTATAGCTTCTATACTGCTTGTCAGGACACATGGGTCACAGTTACACCGCTCTGTACTGATATATACAATAATATATATACTTTTCTTATTTTCTATAGCTTCTATACTGCTTGTCAGGACACATGTGTCACAGTTACACTGCTCTGTACTGATATATACAATAATATATATACTTTTCTATAGCTTCTATACTGCTTGTCAGGACACATGGTCACAGTTACACCGCTCTGTACTGATATATACAATAATATATATACTTTTCTATAGCTTCTATACTGCTTGTCAGGACACATGGGTCACAGTTACACTGCTCTGTACTGATATATACAATAATATATATACTTTTCTATAGCTTCTATACTGTTTGTCAGGACACATGGGTCACAGTTACACCGCTCTGTACTGATATATACAATAATATATATACTTTTCTATAGCTTCTAGTATAACAGTGCAGCTTTTTGGTGACCAACGGTATACATATATAATACAGTACAGTAGGCCATTGCTATTGATATATTACTGGCATATAATTCCACACATTAAAAAATGGAGAACAAAAATGTGGAGGGTAAAATAGGGAAAGATCAAGATCCACTTCCACCTCGTGCTGAAGCTGCTGCCACTAGTCATGGCCGAGATGATGAAATGCCATCAACGTCGTCTGCCAAGGCCGATGCCCAATGTCATAGTAGAGAGCATGTAAAATCCAAAAAACAAAAGTTCAGTAAAATGACCCAAAAATCAAAATTAAAAGAGTCTGATGAGAAGCGTAAACTTGCCAATATGCCATTTACAACACGGAGTGGCAAGGAACGGCTGAGGCCCTGGCCTATGTTCATGGCTAGTGGTTCAGTTTCACATGAGGATGGAAGCACTCATCCTCCCGCTAGAAAAATTAAAAGACTTAAGCTGGCAAAAGCACGGCAAAGAACTGTACGTTCTTCTAAATCACAAATCCCCAAGGAGAGTCCAATTGTGTCGGTTGCGATGCCTGACCTTCCCAACACTGGACGGGAAGAGGTGTCACCTTCCACCATTTGCACGCCCCCTGCAAGTGCAGGAAGGAGCACCCGCAGTCCAGTTCCTGATAGTCAAATTGAAGGTGTCACTGTTGAAGTACACCAGGATGAGGATATGGGTGTTGCTGGCGCTGAGGAGGAAATTGACAAGGAAGATTCTGATGGTGAGGTGGTTTGTTTAAGTCAGGCACCCGGGGAGACACCTGTTGTCCGTGGGACGAATATGGCCATTGACATGCCTGGTCAAATTACAAAAAAAAATCACCTCTTCGGTGTGGAATTATTTTAACAGAAATGCGGACAACAGGTGTCAAACAATGTGTTGCCTTTGTCAAGCTGTAATAAGTAGGGGTAAGGACGTTAACCACCTAGGAACATCCTCCCTTATAAGTCACCTGGAGCGCATTCATCAGAAGTCATTGACAAGTTCAAAAACTTTGGGTGACAGCGGAAGCAGTCCACTGACAGCTAAATCCCTTCCTCTTGTAACCAAGCTCCTGCAAACCACACCACCAACTCCCTCAGTGTCAATTTCCTCCTTACACAGGAAAGCCAATAGTCCTGCAGGCCATGTCACTGGCAAGTCTGATGAGTCCTCTCCTGCCTGGGATTACTCCGATGCATCCTTGAGTGTAACGCCTACTGCTGCTGGCGCTTCTATTGTTGCTGCTGGGAGTCAATCGTCAACCCAGAGGGGAAGTCGGAAGACCACTTGTACTACTTCCAGTAAGCAATTGACTGTCCAACAGTCCATTGCGAGGAAGATGAAATATCACAGCAGTCATCCTGCTGCAAAGCGGATAACTCAGGTCTTGGCAGCTGCGGTGGTGTTAAACATGTGTCCGGTATCCACCATTAATTTACAGGGAATTAGAGAATTGCTTGAGGTACTGTGTCCCCGGTACCAAATACCATCTAGGTTCCATTTCTCTAGGCAGGCGATACCGAGAATGTACACAGACGTCAGAAAAAGAGTCACCAGTGTCCTAAAAAATGCAGTTGTACCCAATGTCCACTTAACCACAGACATGTGGACAAGTGGAGCAGGGCAGACTCAGGACTATATGACTGTGACAGCCCACTGGGTAGATGTAATGCCTCCCGCAGCAAGAACAGCAGTGGCGGCACCAGTAGCAGCATCTCGCAAACGACAACTCGTTCCTAGGCAGTCTACGCTTTGTATCACCGCTTTCCAGAAGAGGCACACAGCTGACAACCTCTTACGGAAACTGAGGAACATCATCGCAGAATGGCTTACCCCAAATGGACTCTCCTGGGGATTTGTGACATCGGACAATGCCAGCAATATTGTGTGTGCATTACATCTGGGCAAATTCCAGCACATCCCATGTTTTGCACATACATTGAATTTGGTGGTGCAGAATTATTTAAAAAACGACAGGGGCGTGCAAGAGATGCTGTCGGTGGCCCAAAGAATTGCGGGCCACTTTCGGCTTTCAGCCACCGCGTGCCGAAGACTGGAGCACCAGCAAACACTCTTGAACCTGCCCTGCCATCAGCTGAAGCAAGAGGTGGTAACGAGGTGGAATTCAACCCTCTATATGCTTCAGAGGATGGAGGAGCAGCAAAAGGCCATTCAAGCCTATACATCTACCTACGATATAGGCAAAGGAGGGGGAATGCACCTGACTCAAGCGCAGTGGAGAATGATTTCAACGTTGTGCAAGGTTCTGCAACCCTTTGAACTTGCCACACGTGAAGTCAGTTCAGACACTGCCAGCCTGAGTCAGGTCATTCCCTTCATCAGGCTTTTGCAGAAGAAGCTGGAGACATTGAAGGAGGAGCTAAAATGGAGCGATTCCGCTAGGCATGTGGGACTTGTGGATGGAGCCCTGAATTTGGTTAACCAGGATTCACGGGTGGTCAATCTGTTGAAATCAGAGCACTATATTTTGGCCACCGTGCTCGATCCTAGGTTTAAAGCCTACGTTGTATCTCTCTTTCCGGCAGACACAAGTCTGCAGATGTTGAAAGACCTGCTGGTGAGACACTTGTCAAGTCAAGCGGAACGTGACCCGCCAACAGCTCCTCCTTAACATTCTCCCGCAACTGGGGGTGCGAGGAAAAGGCTAAGAATTCCGAGCCCACCCGCTGGCGGTGATGCAGGGCAGTCTGGAGCGAGTGCTGACATCTGGTCCGGACTGAAGGACCTGCCAACGATTACTGACATGTCGTCTACTGTCACTGCATATGATTCTGTCACCATTGAAAGAATGGTGGAGGATTATATGAGTGACCGCATCCAGGTAGGCACGTCAGACAGTCCGTACGTATACTGGCAGGAAAAAGAGGCCTTGCACAAACTGGCTTTATTTTACCTAAATTCCCCCCCCCCTCCAGTGTGTACTCCGAAAGAGTGTTTAGTGCAGCCGGTCACCTTGTCAGCAATCGGCGTACGAGGTTACTTCCAGAAAATGTGGAGAAGATGATGTTCATCAAAATGAATTATAATCAATTCCTCCGTGGAGACATTCACCAGCAATTGCCTCCAGAAAGTACACAGGGACTTGAGATGGTGGATTCCAGTGGGGACAAATTAATAATCTGTGAGGAGGGGGATGTACACAGTGAAAGGGGTGAGGAATCGGATGATGAGGAGGAGGTGGACATCTTGCCTCTGTAGAGCCAGTTTGTGCAAGGAGAGATTGATTGCTTCTTTTTTGGTGGGGGCCCAAACCAACCAGTCATTTCAGCCACAGTCGTGTGGCAGACCCTGTCACTGAAATGATGGGTTTGTTAAAGTGTGCATGTCCTGTTTATACAACATAAGGGTGGGTGGGAGGGCCCAAGGACAATTCCATCTTGCGCCTCTTTTTTTATTTATCTCTGCATCATGTGATGTTTGGGGCTAATTTTTTTAAGTTCCATCCTGTCTAACACTGCAGTGCCACTCCTAGATGGGCCAGGTGTTTGTGCCGGCCACTTGGGTCACTTAGCTTAGTCATCCAGCGACCTTGGTGCAAATTTTAGGAGAAAAAATAATATTGTGAGGTGTGAGGTGTTCAGAATAGACTGTAAATGAGTGGAAATTATGGTTATTCAGGTTAATAATACTATGGGATCAAAATTACCCCCAAATTCTATGATTTAAGCTGTTTTTGAGCGGTTTTTGAAAAAAAAACACCCGAATCCGACAAAAAATTTTCAGTGAGGTTTTGCCAAAACGCGTCCAAATCCAAAACACGGCCGCGGAACCGAATCCAAAACCAAAACACAAAACCCTAAAAATGTCCGGTGCACATCTCTAGTTGAAACGCGTTAAGGACACAGGACCTACTTGCAATTCTCCCCGGCAGAACCTTCTTCCACACCCAGCATCAGCCTGTCTGTTTCACTGCATCCAGCAGCGCAGCACTGGGGACTCATTTGGCACAGCCGATAACATCTGCAACACATGGTGAGAGCTTTTGGACACCCAGCCGCTTCCACCTTCAACACCCGGCTTGAGCTGCAACCAACAAAGCCGGCTTTTCCACCTGAGTGCTCCCAACACGGGGATCAGCGCTCACAGCAGTGCTACAGACACCATACGGGCTCACAATCTCTGAGCGCGCCCAGCAGCCGTGATCCCTCATTGCCTCCACTGGCACACCAGAGGTACAGCACTGGGGCGCCCACAGCAAGTCACATTCAGTGACCGACGTACCAGCACTGCACATACCCGTCCTGCTGGCTGCAAGACATGGGGCTCCAGACACAAAGCCCTACACCAGTGTCCGGCTCCTATTACCATCCATCCCAGGTGCTATACACGCTGTGCTGCACCATCATCTGGGAACCAAGGATCCCACATATATATGTGAGTGAATTTAACATTTAGAACCTCCTATTTAATTTTAATTTTAATTTCTGTGCTTCATTTTAAATCCGTGATGAACGACTGCACCATTTATCAAACATCAGTTGCGGTGCTCAGTGCATGACTGCATCTACTTACCAAAAGCACAGCCAGTATATGATATATTGAGTCCTAATTAGGCTCATTGATGTGGTATGGATATTAAGGTTGCCCAGTTCTATTAATATATACATTTTTATTGAAGTGCATATTGTTTCTTACATGATTATCGACTACCGGGAGTTTTGTGGTATCGTATAATAATTTTTTTACTAAAAATAAATACAGAATTTTTTTTAAAACATATTTTATATGTATTATTAAGCGCCACTTGGAATATCTATATGTGTTTTTTTATATGTATCTGAGAGTTGGGGACTATTGTTTGGTCATTGTGCTGCTTTGAAGTATTGTGCCAGAGTTTTCAGATTTTTGTGTACATCATTTCAAAGCAGAATTTTGTAATACATGTTAGCAGGAGGTCTTGACTGAAACTGTGAAAGGAAAATTAGAGGAAATTTGGCGGACCTAATGAACCCCTAACCTTAGAATAAATCACCAGCGAAGCAAAATTCCACAACTGGTGTTCCTAATACGCACTGCTGTACAAAGATTAAGGGACTGCAGCACACACTATGACAATGTTAAAAGGAAAAACTGAAACTGTTATATACAGTAGAAGGCACCTCCAATTAGCAAACACAAAAGCTGTTTGCCGGTTGCATTGTTTTCTGGTGACAGGATTTCCTTGTCTCCAAATAGGTTCTTGGAAGGTCTGATAAAGACTTATTTTGTTCTCAGCAATAAAGTCCAGATTTTTACATATAACAGACTACACAACAATCATTGGGCCTAATTCATGTTTGTACGATTATTGGCAGATTGTGCATGCACCACAATCTCAGTGTGCATGTATCAAGGTTCCTCTGTGATGCTGCGTGCAATGAGTATTTCATCGCAGAGTGATTAACAGGAAGCTTGGGGGGGGGGGGGGGGGGAATGACAGGGAATGGCAGCAAAAATGTGGATGAATCATGGCCATTTTGGGGGAATATATATATCATCAGCTGCAATCATATACGTACAGATGCATGGCTCCCGCATCGCTACTGGTGCATAGCCTTGTGGCTACACTAAGAGCCAATGTTCCTCATTATTGTGTATAGGCTGTATATGTGCATGAAGTTGAGAATGAGTTAAGCCCTCTATTCCACTATGAATGTAGAATTCTGTTCTATCAGCAAAGTTTTATACAACCTGGAACAGAGGCTTGGAGTGTACTTTGATGCATCTAATATGCAGGTTACAGTTTCCTGTGAAGGTTCCTAGTATGATGAACTGCACTCCTATAAAATAACAGCAAATGCATGTTGACTATTAGTGGTTGGCCTATTGACTGTAGATCTTTTTAGTGTACATATGGAGCCACGCTGATTGTGGTTCCAACTGTGTCTAGTCGCGCTGTGCAGGAGCGAATGGGATGTGCATGGCTCCATCTGTAGATCCAGATACCCAAAATTATATATCCATACTGAAACAGCACATAGACTTTGCAGTTTGGCAGTGATTGCTTATGATATAGCTACAACCAGTGCCGTAACTAGACATTTTAGCGCTGTGTGCAAGAAACAGCATTGGTGCCCCCCCATATACAAAACAGGGCCAGTGCATGCTGTCAGCGTGCAACAAAAATATAGGGGTGTGGCTTCATGGGGAAGGGGCGTGGCCACAAAATACTACCAATTCATATTACGCTGTACAGTAGTCTCCATTATTCAAAATACGCTGCACAGTAGCGCCACTTACACACATTACACAAGGCAGAGTCCCTTTTACACATAATGGTAGTTAGAGCCCCTATCACACATTACTCCAGGTAGAGTCCCCTTTTATACATTATACCAGGTAGAGTCCCCTTTTTCACAGTACGGCAAGTAGAGTCCCCTTTTATATATTATGCCAGGTAGAGTCCCCTTTTACACATTACACCAGGTAGAGTCCCCTTTTACACAGTACGGCAAGTAGAGTCCCCTTTTACACATTACGCCAGGTATAATCCACTTTTACACAGAATGCCAGGTAGAGTCCCCTTTTACACATTACGGCAGGCAGAGCTCCCTTTTACACATAATGACAGGTAGAGCTCCCTTTTACACATTACACCAGATAGAGGCCCTCTTCTGAGTTGATCGCTAGCTGCCACTGTTCGCTGCATAGCGATCATTTAAAAAAACTGCAAAACTACGCATGCATATAGGCCGCAATGCACATGCGTGGCATATGGGTACAAAGAGCATCATTGTTTTGCACTGCTTCTAGCGACGATTCCATTCGCACCACCGTTCGCAAGGAGATTGACGGGAAGTGTGAGTTTATGCGTGTCAACTGACCATTTCCTGTGTGTGTTTGGTAAAACACAGGCATGCCTAGGCATTTGCAGGGCGGGTATCTGAGGTCAATTCTGGGACCTTCATCGCAGCAATCATCACACAGAATAAGTAACTACAGGGCTGGTCTTGTTTTGCACAAAATGTTTTTGTACTGCTTGACTGCACAGGCGTTTGAACTCTTGCAAAGCGAAAATACACTCCCCCATGGGCGGCGACTATGCGTTTGCATGACTGCTAAAAGTAGCTAGCGAGCGATCAACTTGGAATGAAGGCCAGAATCCGCTTTTACACAGTACAGCAAGTAGAGACCCCTTTTACACATTATGGCAACCAGAGCCTCCTTTTACACATAATGTCAGGTAGAGCTCCCTTTTACACATTATGGCAGGTAAAGACCCCTTTTACACATTACTTAAGGTAGAGTTTCCTTTTACACAGTACAGCAGGTAGAGTCCCCATTTACACATTACAGCAGGTAGAGCTCCTTTTTACACATTACTATAGGTACAGTCCTCCTTTTACACATTATGGCAGGTAGAATCCTCCTTTTTATACATTACGGCAGGCAGAGATTCCCTTTAACACAATATGCTAGGTAGAGTCCCTTTTACACATTACACCAGGTAGAGTCCCATTTTACACAGTACAGCAAGTAGAGTCCCCTTTTACACATTACGCCAGGTAGAATCCCCTTTTACACAGTATGCCAGGTAGAGTCCCCTTTTACACATTACAGCAGGAAGAGTTCCCCTTTTTACACATTACAGCAGACAGCGTACACTTTTTACACATTACAGCAGTCAGAGTCCCTGTTTTTATACATTAGGGATCAGAGTCTCCCTTTTACACGTTACGGCAGGCAGAGTCCCCTTTTTACACATTAGGCAGGCAGAGTACCCTTTTTACACATTACGGCATCAAAGTCCCCTTTTTACACATTTAAGTAGCAGAGTCCTTCTTTTTACACAATAGGCAGCAGAGTCCACCTTTTTACACATTACAGTATGTCAGGGTCCCCCCTTTTACACATTATGGCAGCAGAGTACCCCTTTTTACACAGTCAGGCAGAGTCCCCCAAAGAGAGAGAGAGTGTATTATCAGAGCCGGCCATAGGAAAAGGCAAACTAGGCAATTGCCTAGGGCATTTGATATGCCTAGGGGCATCATCAGCTTCTGCTGATTAAAATGATATGTGGCATGCCTATATTCTGTGTGTAGCATTTCATATGCAGATACAGCCACAGTCTCACATAGTATTTAGGCATGCTGCAAATCATTTTAATCAGCAGAAGCTGCTTGTGCATCCTAGCCACAGAGCAATGCAAATAAGATAAATTTTCATTAAAAAAGGTGTGCCCGATGTTAGCATTGAGGCAATATTTATGAGGACACATCTGTATCCAAGCAGAGGCAGAGGTCACAGTGTTAGTGGCAGTGTGAGTGCTGTGTGCATGTGAGTGGGTTGGTTGTGCAGTAGTGTTCGGAATATGTGTAAGGAGCATTATGTGTGTCATGTAAAACTGCATTAATAATGTGCAACATATGTGTAAGGGGCACTGTGTGTGTCATTATGTGTATATGGGCATTAATAATGTGCGGCATATGTGTAACAGGGTACTACTGTAGGTGTGTCATTATGTGTATAGCGGCACTAATATTGTGCAGCACATGTGTAGGGGGCACTACAGATGGGTCCACATTTATCTTTACCTTTAATAGGATTAACTAAGACTATCCAGTCAGACTTAATCCCCTGCTGTAATAACTTAATCCCCTGCTGTATTTTTCTCTGTATTGTATTGCAGTTGAGAACAATAGATGAAGGGTTTATGCTAATAAATCATGTTGTGCCTAAACTACTCAAGATATCCGTGGACCCATCTGTATGTGTGTCATTATGTGTGTAAGGGCATTAATAATGTGCGGCATATGTGTAAGGGACATTATGTGTAAAAGGGCATTAATAAAGGTTGTCATAATGTGTAAGGCGCATTATGTTTATAAGGACATTAACAAGGTGTCTCAAGTGTAAGGGACATTACTGTGTGGAATGTGTGTAAATGCAATACTAATGTGTGGTATTATGTGTATAAGATGCTTTTCTAGGTGGCATTGCGTATAGAAAGGGCACTACCGTGTTGTCTGATGTGAATAAAGAGCAATAGGGTGTGGTGTAATGTGAATAAGGAGCAATTCAGTGTGATGTAATGTGAATAAGGGGCTCTACTGTGAGTAGTAACGTTTATAAGGTAAAGTGATACTACTGTGGGATGTAATATGAATTATGGACACTATCACATGATCATATGTGAATAAAGCTGCAGTACTGTGTGGAGTAATTGAAATTGGGGTTATTGTGTCGCCATGCCCCTTGCCAGCAAAAAAACACCCCTTTTTGGGCTGTGCGCCAAATGTAGGGGGTACAAGGTCAGAGGCGGAACCAGCGGTGGTGCTAGGGGGCACCAGCCAAAATCTTGCCTAGGGCATCATACTGGTTAGGGCCGGCTCTGTGTATTATACTTACCTGTGACCAGCCGACATACCTCTCCTCTCCTCCTTCCCACCCTACACTGCATTTTTTGCAGCACCAGTTATTGTAGGAGGGGTGGGGATGGGCTGGGAGAAGAGTCATCTCTCCCAGAACATGGGTGGGGGAGCAGGGGGGGAGCTTCAGCACTGCCCAGCTACCTATGTGAGAAGAGGTAGCCGGACAAGGCACTGCAGCTAAACAGTGATGATGGGCGGGTGGCTGGGCGGACGCAGACCCCACGTGTGGCGGCAGCGGAGCGACCATGCGGGTGTTGCAGTGCATCTGTGCTGTGTGCCAGGCATAAATATTTTGAAAATATACATTTTCGTATTGTGGATTTTAATAGGGTTAATGTTCAAGATCTGGGACAACAGCCTCTCTGGGTCTGTTCTTTTGAGCTGTCAACTACCGAGTTTCCATTATTCTCTCCTAAGTTCTTCCTGACTCTGGTGCTGCTCTGCTCACCACTGATGATTCAAAGTTCACCACCCCTTCTATACAGCAGCATACATGCCTTCTCTCAAGAGTTGTGACAAACCTAATACTAAGCTAATATCAACATGACCACAACCATAAAATATCAAGAATCCCACATACTCACCCCCTATTAGAAAAAGATGGTCACCAATCAGAGTGGAGAGGAGAGAGTGCAAAGGGAGCAGAGGGCAAAATGGTACCAGTCAATATGAATATGAACACTTCATGAGACTTCACCTATAAATGTCCTGTGACTTTTTAGAATCATTGGCCCTATTGGAATTGTTGTTTTTTGTACTCATATAAAATAAAGAATTAAATTAAATTCTAATTTAATTAACATTTTTATGATGTTTATTAGAATATACTACATTTATTAGAGTATTCACCAGTATTGCTTTTCTATGACATTATGTTATGGGGTGAGAGAAGTATGTGATGAGGCACAGAGGAGAGCAAGGGGAAAGGGATGGTGTTATCTTAGAAACAGATAGAGACATGGGACAGACAGAGGAAACAGATAAGGGAAAGAAGAAAGGACAGATTAAAGATATAAGAGAGAAGTTAAGAAATACAGTGGAGACATTATGGAAAGTTGGAAGAGCACAAGATATAAGAGGAAAAATTGCAGTACCTTAAAGAGACATGTAGTAACACGTAAGATATTAGAGAAAGGTAAAGTAAGACATAAGAGAGGTTGAGGTACACATGAGTGATGGACGACATGGGTTAAATAGCTTTACATCTATAATATATTTTAGTTTACACTGTATTATAAAGCATCTAAAAAAATCATCTAAAATTAAAACGGATCTAAAATTTATATTAGATGCTGTTGACAATACCTTAAGCCTTGTGGGAACTAGGTGGATCTCGGCAGTAAATGAGACTGCCAACAGCCTGAATGATTGAGACAAAACAGACCCAAATGGTATGGATGGACAGAGTCCTCCAAGCAGGACAGCCCTACCTATTTCGGGACAGTTGGGAAATGAGCTTCAATGCACTTTTACCTTCTGTCTTGTGTCATTTCTTTGCATCATGATTATGTCAATGTGCAGTGCTGCAAAAAACTTTTTTTATAAATTAAATGTTGGTGATGTTGATGAGAGATGGCTTTTTCTCTGCACAAAGAATAAAATAATTGAACAAGTTAGAAATATTAACGATTGATTTAGCTGAGGAAATGTACTGTGTTATGAAGCGTCATTATATTCTGCCCCGTGACAGAATAATAAAATGAGTTGTGTGACTATTCGAAGGGGCAGATCTCAGTTTGTGTGGTTACAGACTTCTGTGTAAAAAAAAACCTGTCTTTTTTCAACAATAAAGCATAAACTTTATATTTGGATTAATTATGTTGTCTAAAGGAATTTAAACCCAATTCTGTATTTTTATTTATTTCAAAAAAGTATTGTCTCTATACATACATACTAATTAATTACAGAACAGTGAAATTACTTATTTAAATATTAATTGGATTAGTCAAGATCTTTCATTTACTGACAAACTTTATTAAAATAAAACAGATTCAATTAATTTTAAAACCTATTAATGACAAATCAATTAATTTGCAGTTATATGCTTTCTCTTGTTTAAGATCTGAATTTGTGCTAATGCATAATCTGAAGAAATTGCTGTTTTATAACCAGTTTATAATCATACATGAGCATATACAGCAGCAACACATTTTACAAGAAGCTTAATTTTGGGATTGGTTTGTATCATCCGCAACATGCCAGTAAAAAAATAAGTTTTATTTGCACTTTTGGTGATTGAAGTTGGAATTTAGAGGTGGCAATATGAAAATGTAACTGAATAAATTTTGACAGCATTACATTTGAAGCAGCAGGAGAAGTGGCTGTATGACATAATGCCATATACAGGCCAACTTTGATCACTGTGGATGTATAAAGAAAATTTGTAAAAAATACTGTCGTAGAAATAATTAGGAAGCCTAGAAGCATATAATGTGATCTTTAGTGAATAGCCAGAATAAGAGAAAATAAGAAGTTAGAATAATACTTATGTTGAAAAGCCTAGAAAGCAGGTGTTATTAAGTACTGGGTATGATATTCAATGAAAAAAATTAACACCATTAATACAGTCTTTGGTATTTATAGAATACATTGATTTATGAAATTTTAGATAATCATGAACTGTACTCGGTGTCAATGTTTTTATGATCAAAATTCTTTCAGTGCCTCCAAGAGGATCATGTAAACAGCACTATACTCATTTGTGAATTTATTCAAATAACATAGTCCAAAATGAAAGTAAACATGGTTTAAATGTGCACTCCTAAAAGTGGATTTGCAGAACCCAGGGCCGGATGCCAGAAGGGCCGGTGAGCTGGTGGTCTGATCCGGTCAACAGAGAGCCAGGAAGGCCACGAACAGCGCAGCTTCCAGCACTCTGGTTTGTCCCCCGCTGTCGCCGCCGCCCATAGTGCCCTGTTGCTAAGCAATATGTGGGCGTGCCACGAGTCCATGCCCCCTGACTCGCTGCATGTCCCCATTTGCAGTGTCCGCGCATACCTTTTGCATTACGCGTGTCCCCTATCACATGCACATGTGCATACGCGGATGCCAGGGCCAAAAAGAGGTGCCAGTGCGTCCCTGGCGGAACCTGACCTAATGATGATTTTCCATATCTGTGACTTGCAATTTTATGTCACTGGAAGCATTTAGTGCAGCACCGAAAAAGGGCCTATAATAGATAATGATAAATTGTCAATATTGGTAATCCATTCATTCTAATAAAATCATATACACATATAAAACATAAAGGTAACATAACAATGTATAGTAATTTTATATTCAAATTATAAAATTAAAATTTATTGTTAAGACTATAAAACTGCTTAAATGGTGGAAACTAGTTGTGTTTATGTAATATGCCAAACAAATGCTAAGTAGGTCTGCTAAAACCATTGTAAATGCTGTGTATATAGGGCCTAATTCAGACCTGATCACTAGGGTGCGTTTTTTGCATCCCTGCCATCAGGTAGTTGCCGCCTACAGGGGGAGGGGGAAATCGCTGTGCAGGGGTGCGATCGCATGTGCAGGAGAGCTGCACAAACAGACGTTTGTGCAGTCTCTGCACAGCCCAGGACTTACTCTTCAAGTGCGATGATCGGGGCCAGAGCTGACGTCAGAAACCCTCTCTCCAAACACCTGGTCCCTCCGGCATTTCTACGGACACTCCTTAAAAATGGTCAGTTGCCACTCATAAACGGCCTCTCCCTTTCAGTCACCTTGCAATCCGCTTTTCTCGCACCATCCGTCACTGCCCGTCGCTCCCCGTTGCTGCAGACCAACGCGCCTACACATTGCGGCACATACACATACGCAGTTCAGACCTGATTGCAGGCTGTACGAAAACGCAGCCTAGCGATCAGGTCTGAATTAGGCCCAGATTCTTATGAAAAACTGTGTTGAGACTACCATAGAATCCACAATTTTGATGCTCCAAAAGAAGCTGCACAGAAAACAGTCCTTGATGAAGTCTGAGTGAGACCCAAACAAAATACATTGGGATAAATGAGAATTTTACATGCGCTCTAAATGTGACTGCAGTTTAGCTCTAGACCAGAGGAACACCAATGCTCTAATTCAGGGATGGGGAACCTTCGGCCCTCCAGCTATTGTTGAACTACACATACCAGCATGCATTGCTACAGTTTTGCTATGTGGCCATGCTAAAACTGTTGCAGGGCATGCTGGGATGTGTAGTTCAACAACAGCTGGAGAGCCAAAGGTTCCCCATCCCTGCTCTAATTAGAGAATTAAAACAAAGGTTTTGGACATTAGCGCTATCACATGAAAATGCTATATTCCTAAAGGTGGACTGTCCATAGGTGATTAAATTCTGATTTTGTCAGTGCTCCAAAATGATGCAATAAAAAAACCCTAAATAAACAATTGATTCAATGTAATAATTTATGATTCTTGCCGGACACCAGGGTGTATGATTGTGATGAATCATCAATATTTTTGCAGTCAAATGGGATCCAACCCCCTGACCAGATATACAAATGACATTAAAAAGTAATGGAACATCTTATTACTCTCCAGATGGTACATGGAAAAGATGTAAAAAAAAAATACTAGTGCAAAACTGTGTAAAAATAATGTGTCCATTAAACAGGTGTGTTTGAAAATGCAAAAGAATCCAAAAAATAGGATTTTAATACCTACCGGTAAATCATTTTCTCCTAGTCTGTAGAGGATGCTGGGGTCCACTTCAGTACCATGGGGTATAGACGGTTACGCAGGAGCCATGGGCACTTCAAGACTTTTTAAGGGTGTGAACCTGCTCCTCCCTCTATGTCCCTCCTCCAGACCTCAGTTATAGGAACTGTGCCCAGGGAGACGGACATTTCGAGGAAAGGATTTACTTTTATACTAAGGGTGAGATTCATACTAGCTCACACCTCAACCATGCCGCACAACTTGACACACGCCGACAGGCATGAACCATTTACAGCAACATGCTGAAAACAAATGAAAACACAACTTGTGTAACTATAAAGAACAAACTGTAGGTAAAGTACGCACTGGGTCGGGTGCCCAGCATCCTCTACGGACTAGGAGAAAAGGATTTACCGGTAGGTATTAAAATCCTATTTTCTCATACGTCCTAGAGGATGCTGGGGTCCACTTCAGTACCATGGGGTTATACCAAAGCTTCAGTACGGGCGGGAGAGTGCAGATGACCCTGCAGGACCGATTGACCAAACTTGAGGTCCTCATCGGCCAAAGTGTCAAACTTATAACATTTAGCAAATGTGTTTGACCCTGACCAAGTAGCTGCTCGGCAAAGTTGTAGAGCCGAGACGCCCCGGGCAACTGCCCAGGATGAGCCCACTTTCCTAGTAGAATAGACCTTCACCGACTTCGGTACCGGCAAGCCTGCCGTAGAATGAGTGTGCTGAATTGTCCCTCTGATCCAGTGCACGATAGTCTGCTTAGAAGCAGGACACCCAATCTTGCTGGGAGCATACAGGACAAACAGAGCCTCTGTTTTCAGTAACTGAGCTAGTATTCTTGCGACATAAATCTGCAAAGCTCTAACTACATCTAGAGACTGTGACTCAGTGAAGGTGTCAGTAGCTACTGGCACCACAATAGGTTGGTTTATGTGAAAGGACAAAACCACCTTTGGAAGAAATTGTTGACGAGTTCTTAACCCTGCCCTATCTTCATGGAAGATCAGACAAGGCCCCCAACTCAGACACCCGCCGTGCGGATGCCAAGGCCAAAAACATCACCACTTTCCAAGTGAGAACTTTCAATTCTACCTCCTGCAGAGGTTCAAAACCAATCAGATTGAAGGAACTGCAACACCACATTAAGGTCCCATGGTGCCACTGGAGGCACAAATGGAGGCTGGATGTGCAGAACCCTCTTTCAAGAACGTCTGAACTTCTGGAAGAGAAGCCAATTGTTTTTGAAAGAAAACTGATAAGGCTGAAATCTGGACCTTGATTGACCCCAATCTAAGGCCTGCTTCCACACCAGCCTGCAGAAAATGGAGAAAAAACGTCCTAACTCAAACTCTTCCATAGGAGCCTTCTTGGATTCACACCAAGACACATAATTTCTCCAAATATGGTGGAATGTTTAGATGTTACTCCTTTCCTGGCCTGAATAAGAGTGAGGATGACTTCCTTGGGAATACCCTTTCGGGCTAGGATCCGACGCTCAACAGCCATGCAGTCAAATGTAGCCGTGGTAAGTCTTGATACACACATGGCCCCTGCTGTAGTAGGTCCTCTCGAGGAGGAAGAGGCTGATGATCTTCTATGAGCAACTCCTGAAGATCTGGATACCAAGCCATCCTTGGCCAGTCTGGAACAATGAAGATTGCTTGAACTCTTGTTCTTCTTATTATTTTGAGAACTTTTGGAATCAGTTGAAGTGGAGGGAAAACATATACCGACTGAAACACTCACTGGGTCACCAGTGCATCCACTGCTATTGCTTGATGGTCTCTCGACCTGAAACAATATCTGTGAAGTTTCTTGTTAAGACGAGATGCCATCATGTCTACTTGAGGAACTCCCTAAAGACTTGTCACCTCTGCGAAGACTTCTTGGTGGAGGCCCCACTCTCCTGGATGGAGATCGTGTCTGCTGAGGAAGTCTGCTTCCCAGTTGTCCACTCCCGGAATGAAAATTGCTGACAGAGCTCTTACATGTCTTTCTGCCCAGAGGAGAATTCTTGTCACCTCCGCCATTGCCGCACTGCTTTTCATTCCACCTTGCCTGTTTATATACGCGACTGCTGTTACATTGTCCGACTGGATCTGCACGGGATGATCTTGAAGAAGATGTACCGCTTGTAGAAGGCCGTTGTAAATGGCTCTCAATTCCAGAACGTTTATGTGAAAGCAGGCTTCCTGACTTGACTATTTTCCTTGGAAGCTTTCCCCCTGTGTGACAGCTCCTCAGCCTCGGAGACTTGCATCCATGGTTATTAGGACCCAGGCGTGAATCCCATACCTGCGTCCCTCTAGTAGGTGAGAACTGTGTAGCCACCACAGGAGCGAAATCCTGGCTTTGGGGGACAGGATTATTTTCCGTTGCATGTGTAGGTGGGATCCGGACCACTTGTCCAAAAGGTCCCACTGGAATACTCTGGCATGAAATCGGCCAAACTGTATGGCCTCGTAGGCCGCTATCATTTTCCCCAACAACCGAATGCATTGATGGATCGACATGCTTGTTGGTTTCAATATTTGTTTGACCATTTTCTGGATTTCCAGAGCCTTTTCCACTGGAAGAAATACTCTCCGTACTTCTGTGTCCAGAATCATCCCTAAAAAGGACAATCTTGTCGTCGGTTCCAACTTCGACTTTGGAAAATTCATGATCCAACCATGTTGTTGGAGTATTGACAGGGAGAGTGCGATGTTCTGCACCAACTGTTCCCTGGATCTCGCTTTTATCAGGAGATCATCCAGATAAGGAATTATATATACCCTTGGTGCCGTGGAGAGTCCGAACAGCAACGTTTGGAACTGGTAATGGAAATCCTGTACTGTGAATCTCAGATAAGCTTGGTGAGGAGAATAAATGGGAACATGCAAGTAAGTATCCTTTATGTCTACTGACACCATGAAGTCCCCCTCCTCCAGACTGGAAATCACTACCCTCAAGGATTCCATCTTGAACTTGAACCTTTTTAGGTAGAGATTCAGATTTTTAAGATTTAAAATCGGTCTGACCGAGCCGTCCGTCTTCGGAACTACAAAGAGGCTTGAATAAAAACCTTATCCTTGCTGTGACAAGGGTACCAGGACAATGACCTGATCCTGACATAATTTTTGAATTGCCGTTGTTACTGCCTCTCTTTCTGGAAGAGAAGCTGGCAAGGTCGAATTGAAAAATCGGCATGGGGGGACATCTTGAAACTCTAGTTTGTACCCATGGGACACTATTTGGAAGACCCATGGGTCTAGGCCAGATTGAATCTAGATTGGACTGAATAGTTTCAGACGTGTTCCCACCCAAAAGGACTCCCGCAAGGGAGCCCCAGCATCATGCTGCAGATTTGGCAGAAGCAGGGGTGGACTTCTGCTCCTGCGATCCGGGAGACACTGCGGATTTCTTTCCTTTTCGCCTTCCCCTACCTGCAAAAAAGGGGGAACCTTTGGCCTTTTTGTATTTGTTGGACCGAAAGGACTGCATGTGAGAGTGATGTGTATTTTTCGCCGGTGTAGAAGCATAGGGCCAGAATGTCGACTTACCTGCGGTAGCCGCCGAGACTAACGCATCCAGCCCATCACCAAACAAGGCCTCACCCTTATATGGGAGAGCCTCCATATTTCTTTTGGAATCTTCATCAGCATTCCACTGGCGAATCCACAACACCCTCCGAGCCGATACTGCCATGGTAGCGGTTCTTGATCCCAAGAGATCAATATATTTCATGGTGTCTAGAGTACGTTCGCAGCAGCGTCTTTGATATGACCTAACGTTAGGAGTATCTCGTCTCCATCTATTGTGTCAATGTCTAATGACAAGTTTTCTGACCACTTTTCAATAGCACTACTCACCCACGCACAGACAATGGTAGGCCTGAGTAGTGTCCCATTGGCCACATCAATAGATCACCTCACTCACTTGCGGTCTGTCGGCTCCTTAAGTGAAGCCATTCCAGGTGCAGGGAGAAACACCTTTTCTCTTTTATGACAGGGCACTGTCTAAAATGCGGGGTGACTCCCACCTTTTGGAAAAAGATAAGCTGCCTGAATTCCTTTTGGGAATCTGAAATTTCTTTTCAGGTTAAAATCAGACTCCCTCCAAGAGACTGTTCAACTCCTGAGGTGGAGGGAAAATTACATTACTTCTTTACTAAAGTAAACCCTCTTCTTGTGGTAAAAGAGGGGGCTTCGTAACTTCTAACACCACCTTTATAGCTAAAACATGTTTTGAATGCTTTTTTTGCTAACTTAGGAACTATTCCCCTGGAATCACTAGTGTCGACACAGGAATCAGAGTCTGTGTCGGTATCAGTTTGTACTACTTGTGCAAATTTGTTTGTGACCCAGAGGGGTCCCTGTGGATGAAAGGCAGAACTATTAAAAATCACATCTTCAACAGATTATTTTCAGTTTTCTGCATGAGATTCAGTCCAACCTCTTACTGATATGATTCAAACTATCATGTAACCTTTCACCCAGTCATCCAATCAGCAGCTCGGCGTGGTGGCGCGCATGCACGGGGGTAAACACATTCTCTCCGGAAGGCAGACTCTTTCAAGTAGAATATGCCATAGAAGCTATAAAGATTGAAAATCTATTTGGATACTTACTTGTGTATGGTGTGGACTAAGAACAAATCCACTCGTTGGAGAGTGATTTGGACTCAGCTCATTCGTGAATTTATTGGAATTGAAAATCCATTGGGAAATTTTCACCTTTTTATATACGGTTGTGGACTAAGAACAAATCCACCATTTGGAGAGAGATTTGGATTTACCTCATTGATGAATTTATTTGAGTAAGACTATTTATTCATTGCATATGCTGTATGCGCCAATTTTGGGAAAATAATCTTTTCTTTGTACTTTCACCCAGTCAGGCTCTTGGTGTCATATTACACCTCTGTGTCCCTTACATGTCTCCACAGAGTTCCCTGCCACAGACATGTCACACACGTGCACAACCACACCACAGATACTCCGGGGCTTATAGGGGACAGACCCACAGTAAAATCTGTCAGAGGGACACAGATAGGATTTACCAGTTCACAACCCAGTGCCAGTAACACAATGTCTGTGAACACAAAATGCCCACTGACATGCAGCACTTTTATAATGCTAATCACACAATTATATAGCACCAAATTCACTGTGGCCCCCCCTGTTTTGCACCCTGATACTTGTTCAGAAGTGGAGGAGGACCAGCGTTGTCTCTGCAGCCTGAGGAGAGAGAGAAAATGGCGTTGAGCAGTGTGCTGGCTGACTGAGGAGGAAGCTCCACTCTTCCATGGCGTGTTTCTCCTCAGCTTTTATGAGGTAACTGGCGGGGGTAGGACTGTGCATCAGCAACTTATGCCCCTTATTTATGCCAGTTTCCATAGGTTTCATGCTGCCCAGGGCACCCCCCCCCACACCCTGCACCCTGCAGTGCCTGTGTATGTGTGGGCAACATGGCGCACTGCGCTCCCGCCAGCCGCGCGGTACCTTTAGACGTCACTTTCTTGATTGAAGATCTGTTTTCTAACACTCACCTGTCTTCTGACTTCTGGCTCTGTGAGGGGGTGACGGCCTGCTGTGGGAGTGAGCATCTAGGCACGGCTAGCGTTCAGTTCCCTTCAGGAGCTAATGGTGTCCTGTCAGCCAGAAGCAGAGCCATGAAACTCTTTAGGAAGTTGGTTCCTACTTCTGCCCCCTCAGTCCCACGAAGCAGGGAGACTGTTGCCAGCAGTTCTCCCTGAAAATAAAAAACCTAACATAAGTCTTTTCAGAGAAACTCAGTAGAGCTCATCTGGAGTGCATTCAGTCTGCCTGGGCACATTTCTAAAACTGAGGTCTGGAGGAGGGGCATAGAGGGAGGAGCCAGTTCACACCCTTGAAATGTCTTAAAGTGCCCATGGCTCCTGCGGAACCGTCTATACCCCATGGTACTGAAGAGGACCCCAGCATCCTCTAGGATGTATGAGAAAGTGGTTTGCACTCACAAGATACAGTAAAAGTAGGTACATATAAGCAACAAAATGATTTGTTTAAAACACAAACCTCTTAATGGCAGCCTCTCCCCGTATCAGTACAATCATTCCTCTTCCAATGGCCCGGGTTCTGCGAAGGTGGTGGATTGCTCCTGATGGTGGCATGATGGTAGTATCAGAACAGGATTCCTAGGGCTAAATTTAGTAAGAATCATGTTTGTATTCTCGGGTGTGTTTGGCCACTATTTCAAACATGGAAATATACTAAAGGCAAACACGGGAGAGTTCTATTGAATGGAACTTTCAAACAAGGGCTTTCACACAAATATGATCAAATACACCATTGGCCAAACTCACAAGTACATTCTATAGGAAACAACAGTACACCGGAATTTACCAAGAATTGTGTTTGCAAACAGACCTGAGAATTAGACATACTCGTGCCAAAATACACTTTAGAGATAAAATTTAACCCATGACCTCAGTGCGGTGAGGCAGTGATGCTAACCATTACACAATCCATACCTTTGGGAAGGTGAATCAATACTTCTCACTGGCTTTTAGGGTTGGACTTTGCCGGAATTATGCATTGTACGCTCTGCCGACACAGATGAGACACTACCGCTCTCATGACCTGAGCAAAGGTGAAGGGTGTGAGGTAAGGCCAAACACCATAACCGTCCACTGAAATAAGCTGTCTCTCCAATAGAATCTGAGAAGACATCTGCGATTTGGGTGAACGGATATAGAGTGGAAAGCTTCTTTTAGGTCTATTTTTATGGTGAAGCAGTCCCTTGTGAGCAGGGCCGGCTCCAGGCATGTTCGACTAGAGCTGCCGCGCGGGGCGCCACTCTTATAGGGCGCTGCACGCTGCGGCCGCCATATTCCTGCCTGGAGCCAGCCTTTAATCTGTGTGCCGTGTCCTACTCCCGGCCGCTTGTGTGCGCGCTATGCAGCGCGCTGTGCGGCGCCGGCGTCTGACGTTAGACGCCGGCGCCGCGCAGCGTGCATAGCGCGCAAACAGTATCGTTCCTCCGTCCGCGGCCCTCCCACCCGCCCGCACCCACAGCAGTACTCCCGGCTCCCAGCACCGCAGTGTCAGTGACAGGTAAGTTAAAATCTGTCTGGCACTGTGTGGGGTCGTTTATGTTTCTGGCACTGTGGGGGCATATCTGCACTGTGGGGGCATTATGTTTCTGGCACTGTGGGGGGCATACCTGCACTGTGGGGGCATTATGTTTCTGGCACTGTGGGGGCATATCTGCACTGTGGGGGCATTATGTTTCTGGCACTGTGGGGGCATACGCATATCTGCACTGTGGGGGCATTATGTTTCTGGCACTGTGGGGGCATATCTGCACTGTGGGGGCATTATGTTTCTGGCACTGTGGGGGCATACCTGCACTGTGGGGGCATTATGTTTCTGGCACTGTGGGGGCATATCTGCACTGTGGGGGCATTATGTTTCTGGCACTGTGGGGGCATATCTGCACTGTGGGGGCATTATGTTTCTGGCACTGTGGGGGCATATCTGCACTGTGGGGGCATTATGTTTCTGGCACTGTGGGGGCATATGCATATCTGCACTGTGGGGGCATTATGTTTCTGGCACTGTGGGGGCATATCTGCACTGTGGGGGCATTATGTTTCTGGCACTGTGGGGGCATACCTGCACTGTGGGGGCATTATGTTTCTGGCACTGTGGGGGCATATCTGCACTGTGGGGGCATTATGTTTCTGGCACTGTGGGGGCATATCTGCACTGTGGGGGCATTATGTTTCTGGCACTGTGGGGGCATATCTGCACTGTGGGGGCATTATGTTTCTGGCACTGTGGGGGCATACGCATATCTGCACTGTGGGGGCATTATGTTTCTGGCACTGTGGGGGCATATCTGCACTGTGGGGGCATTATGTTTCTGGCACTGTGGGGGCATATCTGCACTGTGGGGGCATTATGTTTCTGGCACTGTGGGGGCATACCTGCACTGTGGGGGCATTTATGTTTCTGGCACTGTGGGGGCATATCTGCACTGTGGGGGCATTTATGTTTCTGGCACTGGGGGCATTTATGTATCTGGAACTGTGGGGGCATATCTGCACTGTGGGGGCTTTTATGTTTTGTGGCACGGCGGGCATTTATTTATCTGGCACTGTGGGGGCATTTATGTTTTGTGGCACTGGGGGCATTTATGTATCTGGCACTTATGTATCTGGCACTGTGGGGTCATTGATGCATCTGGCACTGTGGGGGCACTTATGTATCTGGCATTGTGTGGTCATTTATGTATCTGGCATTGTGGGGGCATTTATGTATCTGGCACTGGGGGCATATCTGCACTGTGTGGCCATTTATGTATCTGGCACTGCTGGGGGGCATGTCACGTGTAGCTGGCACTGCTGGGGGGTATGTCACGTGTAGCTGGCACTGCTGGGGGGCATGTCACGTGTAGCTGGCACTGCTGGGGGGCATATCATGTAGTGTATCTACCAGGCGTCTGTGGCTAGGCAATGTGTCTATCGTGCGCTGCCTGGCGCAAAGTGTCTATCGTGCTCTGCCTGGCGCAAAGTGTCTATCGTGCTCTGCCTGGCGCAAAGTGTCTATCGTGCTCTGCCTGGCGCAAAGTGTCTATCGTGCTCTGCCTGGCGCAAAGTGTCTATCGTGCTCTGCCTGGCGCAAAGTGTCTAACGTGCTCTGCCTGGCGCAAAGTGTATAGGAGGTTCTACCTGGTGCAATGTGTATTAGCTGCACTACTATGTGGTGTAATGCGAATTGCCACTATTCTGTGGTCATGCACCTTCCCCACGAAGCAACGCCCCTAAATTTTTGCTGCGCGCCTTCGGCGCGGACTGTCCCTGCTTCAGCATGTGGGTGGAGGAGCACCAAGCATTACAGTATGTACATCATTTTGCCCTCCTTACTTAAAAATGTGCCCTCCTTGTGATCAGCACCCTGCCCTAAAACGTGAACACTATCATGTGTAGCTGGCACTTCTGGGGGTCTATTGTGTGTAGCTGGCACTGCTGGGGGGGCATGTCATGTGTAGCTGGCACTGCTGCGGGGCATGTCATGTGTAGCTGGCACTGCTGCGGGGCATGTCATGTGTAGCTGGCACTGCTGCGGGGCATGTCATGTGTTGCTGGCACTGCTGCGGGGCATGTCATGTGTTGCTGGCACTGCTGCGGGGCATGTCATGTGTAGCTGGCACTACACTGGAGACATTGTGTGTAAGGAACACTACTGTGGCTGTTCTGCATAAGGCTGCTAATTGTGTGCATAGAGGGGGTGTGAAAAAATAAGAATTTACTTACCGATAATTCTATTTCTCGTAGCCCGTAGTGGATGCTGGGAACTCCGTAAGGACCATGGGGAATAGCGGCTCCGCAGGAGACTGGGCACAAAAAGTAAAGCTTTAGGACTACCTGGTGTGCACTGGCTCCTCCCCCTATGACCCTCCTCCAAGCCTCAGTTAGGATACTGTGCCCGGACGAGTGTACACAATAAGGAAGGATTTTGAATCCCGGGTAAGACTCATACCAGCCACACCAATCACACCGTATAACCTGTGATCTGAACCCAGTTAACAGCATGATAACAGAGGAGCCTCTGGAAAGATGGCTCACAACAATAATAACCCGATTTTTGTTTTAACAATAACTATGTACAAGTATTGCAGACAATCCGCACTTGGGATGGGCGCCCAGCATCCACTACGGACTACGAGAAATAGAATTATCGGTAAGTAAATTCTTATTTTCTCTGACGTCCTAGTGGATGCTGGGAACTCCGTAAGGACCATGGGGATTATACCAAAGCTCCCAAACGGGCGGGAGAGTGCGGATGACTCTGCAGCAACGAATGAGAGAACTCCAGGTCCTCCTCAGCCAGGGTATCAAATTTGTAGAATTTAGCAAACGTGTTTGCCCCTGACCAAGTAGCTGCTCGGCAAAGTTGTAACGCCGAGACCCCTCGGGCAGCCGCCCAAGATGAGCCCACCTTCCTTGTGGAATGGGCTTTTACAGATTTTGGCTGTGGCAGGCCTGCCACAGAATGTGCAAGCTGAATTGTACTACAAATCCAACGAGCAATAGTCTGCTTAGAAGCAGGAGCACCCAGCTTGTTGGGTGCATACAGGATAAACAGCGAGTCAGCTTTTCCTGACTCCAGCCGTCCTGGAAACATATATTTTCAAGGCCCTGACTACGTCCAACAACTTGGAGTCCTCCAAGTCACTAGTAGCCGCAGGTACCACAATAGGTTGGTTCAGATGAAACACTGAAACCACCTTAGGGAGAAAATGAGGACGAGTCCTCAATTCCGCCCTGTCTGAATGGAAGATCAGATAAGGGCTTTTACAGGATAAAGCCCGCCAATTCTGACACGCGACTGGCCGAGGCCAGGGCCAACAACATGACCACTTTCCATGTGAGATATTTTAACTCCACAGATTCAAGTGGTTCAAACCAATGTGACTTTAGGAACCCCAAAACTACATTGAGATCCCAAGGTGCCACTGGAGGCACAAAAGGAGGCTGTATATGCAGTACCCCTTTTACAACCGTCTGAACTTCAGGAACTGAAGCTAGTTCTTTCTGGAAGAAAATTGACAGGGCCGAAATTTGAACCTTAATGGACCCCAATTTTAGGCCCATAGACACTCCTGTTTACAGGAAATGCAGGAATCGACCTAGTTGAAATTCCTCCATCGGGGCCTTACTGGCCTCGCACCACGCAACATATTTTCGCCAAATGCGGTGATAATGCTTTGCGGTTACATCCTTCCTGGCTTGATCAGGGTAGGGATGACTTCATCCAGAATGCCTTTTTCCTTCAGGATCCGGCGTTCAACCGCCCTGCCGTCAAACGCAGCCGCAGTAAGTCTTGGAATAGACAGGGTCCTTGCTGGAGCAGGTCCCTTCTTAGAGGTAGAGGCCACGGGTCCTCCGTGAGCATCTCTTGAAGTTCCGGGTACCAAGTCCTTCTTGGCCAATCCGGAGCCACGAGTATAGTTCTTACTCCCCTCCGTCTTATAATTCTCAGTACTTTTGGTATGAGAGGAAGAGGAGGGAACACATACACTGACTGGTACACCCACGGTGTTACCAGAGCGTCCACAGCTATTGCCTGAGGGTCCCTTGACCTGGCGCAATACCTGTCCAATTTTTTGTTTAGGCGGGACGCCATCATGTCCACCTTTGGTTTTTCCCAATGGTTTACAATCATGTGGAAGACTTCTGGGTGAAGTCCCCACTCTCCCGGGTGGAGGTCGTGCCTGCTGAGGAAGTCTGCTTCCCAGTTGTCCACTCCCGGAATGAACACTGCTGACAATGCTATCACATGATTTTCCGCCCAGCGAAAAATCCTTGCAGCTTCTGCCATTGCCCTCCTGCTTCTTGTGCCGCCCTGTCTGTTTACGTGGGCGACTGCCGTGATGTTGTCCGACTGGATCAGCACCGGCTGACCTTGAAGCAGAGGTCTTGCTTGGCTTAGGGCATTGTAAATGGCCCTTAGCTCCAAAATATTTATATGAAGTGATGTCTCCAGGCTTGACCACAAGCCCTGGAAATTTCTTCCCTGTGTGACTGCTCCCCAGCCTCGCAGGCTGGCATCCGTGGTCACCAGGACCCAGTCCTGAATGCCGAATCTGCGGCCCTCTAGAAGATGAGCACTCTGCAACCACCACAGGAGAGACACTCTTGTCTTTGGTGACAGGGTTATCCGTAGAGATGAGCGCCGGAAATTTTTCGGGTTTTGTGTTTTGGTTTTGGGTTCGGTTCCGCGGCCGTGTTTTGGGTTCGACCGCGTTTTGGCAAAACCTCACCGAATTTTTTTTGTCGGATTCGGGTGTGTTTTGGATTCGGGTGTTTTTTTCAAAAAACCCTAAAAAACAGCTTAAATCATAGAATTTGGGGGTAATTTTGATCCCAAAGTATTATTAACCTCAAAAAACATAATTTACACTCATTTTCAGCCTATTCTGAACACATCACACCTCACAATATTATTTTTAGTCCTAAAATTTGCACCGAGGTCGCTGTGTGAGTAAGATAAGCGACCCTAGTGGCCGACACAAACACCGGGCCCATCTAGGAGTGGCACTGCAGTGTCACGCAGGATGGCCCTTCCAAAAAACCCTCCCCAAACAGCACATGACGCAAAGAAAAAAAGAGGCGCAATGAGGTAGCTGACTGTGTGAGTAAGATTAGCGACCCTAGTGGCCGACACAAACACCGGGCACATCTAGGAGTGGCACTGCAGTGTCACGCAGGATGTCCCTTCCAAAAAACCCTCCCCAAACAGCACATGACGCAAAGAAAAAAAGAGGCGCAATGAGGTAGCTGACTGTGTGAGTAAGATTAGCGACCCTAGTGGCCGACACAAACACCGGGCCCATCTAGGAGTGGCACTGCAGTGTCACGCAGGATGTCCCTTCCAAAAAACCCTCCCCAATCAGCACATGATGCAAAGAAAAAGAAAAGAAAAAAGAGGTGCAAGATGGAATTATCCTTGGGCCCTCCCACCCACCCTTATGTTGTATAAACAAAACAGGACATGCACACTTTAACCAACCCATCATTTCAGTGACAGGGTCTGCCACACGACTGTGACTGATATGACGGGTTGGTTTGGACCCCCCCCAAAAAAGAAGCAATTAATCTCTCCTTGCACAAACTGGCTCTACAGAGGCAAGATGTCCACCTCATCTTCACCCTCCGATATATCACCGTGTACATCCCCCTCCTCACAGATTATCAATTCGTCCCCACTGGAATCCACCATCTCAGCTCCCTGTGTACTTTGTGGAGGCAATTGCTGCTGGTCAATGTCTCCGCGGAGGAATTGATTATAATTCATTTTAATGAACATCATCTTCTCCACATTTTCTGGATGTAACCTCGTACGCCGATTGCTGACAAGGTGAGCGGCGGCACTAAACACTCTTTCGGAGTACACACTTGTGGGAGGGCAACTTAGGTAGAATAAAGCCAGTTTGTGCAAGGGCCTCCAAATTGCCTCTTTTTCCTGCCAGTATAAGTACGGACTGTGTGACGTGCCTACTTGGATGCGGTCACTCATATAATCCTCCACCATTCTATCAATGTTGAGAGAATCATATGCAGTGACAGTAGACGACATGTCCGTAATCGTTGTCAGGTCCTTCAGTCCGGACCAGATGTCAGCATCAGCAGTCGCTCCAGACTGCCCTGCATCACCGCCAGCGGGTGGGCTCGGAATTCTGAGCCTTTTCCTCGCACCCCCAGTTGCGGGAGAATGTGAAGGAGGAGATGTTGACAGGTCGCGTTCCGCTTGACTTGACAATTTTGTCACCAGCAGGTCTTTCAACCCCAGCAGACCTGTGTCTGCCGGAAAGAGAGATCCAAGGTAGGCTTTAAATCTAGGATCGAGCACGGTGGCCAAAATGTAGTGCTCTGATTTCAACAGATTGACCACCCGTGAATCCTTGTTAAGCGAATTAAGGGCTGCATCCACAAGTCCCACATGCCTAGCGGAATCGCTCCGTGTTAGCTCCTTCTTCAATGCCTCCAGCTTCTTCTGCAAAAGCCTGATGAGGGGAATGACCTGACTCAGGCTGGCAGTGTCTGAACTGACTTCACGTGTGGCAAGTTCAAAGGGCATCAGAACCTTGCACAACGTTGAAATCATTCTCCACTGCACTTGAGACAGGTGCATTCCATCTCCTATATCGTGCTCAATTGTATAGGCTTGAATGGCCTTTTGCTGCTCCTCCAACCTCTGAAGCATATAGAGGGTTGAATTCCACCTCGTTACCACTTCTTGCTTCAGATGATGGCAGGGCAGGTTCAGTAGTTTTTGGTGGTGCTCCAGTCTTCTGTACGTGGTGCCTGTACGCCGAAAGTGTCCCGCAATTTTTCTGGCCACCGACAGCATCTCTTGCACGCCCCTGTCGTTTTTTAAAAAATTCTGCACCACCAAATTCAAGGTATGTGCAAAACATGGGACGTGCTGGAATTTGCCCATATTTAATGCACACACAATATTGCTGGCGTTGTCCGATGCCACAAATCCACAGGAGAGTCCAATTGGGGTAAGCCATTCCGCGATGATCTTCCTCAGTTGCCGTAAGAGGTTTTCAGCTGTGTGCGTATTCTGGAAAGCGGTGATACAAAGCGTAGCCTGCCTAGGAAAGAGTTGGCGTTTGCGAGATGCTGCTACTGGTGCCGCCGCTGCTGTTCTTGCGGCGGGAGTCCATACATCTACCCAGTGGGCTGTCACAGTCATATAGTCCTGACCCTGCCCTGCTCCACTTGTCCACATGTCCGTGGTTAAGTGGACATTGGGTACAACTGCATTTTTTAGGACACTGGTGAGTCTTTTTCTGACGTCCGTGTACATTCTCGGTATCGCCTGCCTAGAGAAGTGGAACCTAGATGGTATTTGGTAACGGGGGCACACTGCCTCAATAAATTGTCTAGTTCCCTGTGAACTAACGGCGGATACCAGACGCACGTCTAACACCAACATAGTTGTCAAGGACTCAGTTATCCGCTTTGCAGTAGGATGACTGCTGTGATATTTCATCTTCCTCGCAAAGGACTGTTGAACAGTCAATTGCTTACTGGAAGTAGTACAAGTGGGCTTACGACTTCCCCTCTGGGATGACCATCGACTCCCAGCGGCAACAACAGCAGCGCCAGCAGCAGTAGGCGTTACACGCAAGGATGCATCGGAGGAATCCCAGGCAGGAAAGGACTCGTCAGACTTGCCAGTGACATGGCCTGCAGGACTATTGGCATTCCTGGGGAAGGAGGAAATTGACACTGAGGGAGTTGGTGGGGTGGTTTGCGTGAGCTTGGTTACAAGAGGAAGGGATTTACTGGTCAGTGGACTGCTTCCGCTGTCACCCAAAGTTTTTGAACTTGTCACTGACTTATTATGAATGCGCTGCAGGTGACGTATAAGGGAGGATGTTCCGAGGTGGTTAACGTCCTTACCCCTACTTATTACAGCTTGACAAAGGGAACACACGGCTTGACACCTGTTGTCCGCATTTCTGGTGAAATACCTCCACACCGAAGAGCTGATTTTTTTGGTATTTTCACCTGGCATGTCAACGGCCATATTCCTCCCACGGACAACAGGTGTCTCCCCGGGTGCCTGACTTAAACAAACCACCTCACCATCAGAATCCTCCTGGTCAATTTCCTCCCCAGCGCCAGCAACACCCATATCCTCCTCATCCTGGTGTACTTCAACACTGACATCTTCAATCTGACTATCAGGAACTGGACTGCGGGTGCTCCTTCCAGCACTTGCAGGGGGCATGCAAATAGTGGAAGGCGCATGCTCTTCACGTCCAGTGTTGGGAAGGTCAGGCATCGCAAACGACACAATTGGACTCTCCTTGTGGATTTGGGATTTCAAAGAACGCACAGTTCTTTGCGGTGCTTTTGCCAGCTTGAGTCTTTTCAGTTTTCTAGCGAGAGGCTGAGTGCTTCCATCCTCATGTGAAGCTGAACCACTAGCCATGAACATAGGCCAGGGCCTCAGCCGTACCTTGCCACTCCGTGTGGTAAATGGCATATTGGCAAGTTTACGCTTCTCCTCCGACAATTTTATTTTAGGTTTTGGAGTCCTTTTTTTTCTGATATTTGGTGTTTTGGATTTGACATGCTCTGTACTATGACATTGGGCATCGGCCTTGGCAGACGACGTTGCTGGCATTTCATCGTCTCGGCCATGACTAGTGGCAGCAGCTTCAGCACGAGGTGGAAGTGGATCTTGATCTTTCCCTAATTTTGGAACCTCAACTTTTTTGTTCTCCATATTTTATAGGCAGAACTAAAAGGCACCTCAGGTAAACAATGGAGATGGATGGATTGGATACTAGTATACAATTATGGACGGACTGCCACGGTTAGGTGGTATAAAAAAACCACGGTTAGGTGGTATATATTATAATAATAATACAATTATGGATGGACGGACTGCCTGCCGACTGCCGACACAGAGGTAGCCACAGCCGTGAACTACCGCACTGTACACTGGTTGATAAAGAGATAGTAGTATACTCGTAACAACTAGTATGACACTATGACGACGGTATAAAGAATGGAAAAAAAACCACGGTTAGGTGGTATATATTATAATAATAATACAATTATGGATGGACGGACTGCCTGCCGACTGCCGACACAGAGGTAGCCACAGCCGTGAACTACCGCACTGTACACTGGTTGATAAAGAGATAGTAGTATACTCGTAACAACTAGTATGACACTATGACGACGGTATAAAGAATGAAAAAAAAACCACGGTTAGGTGGTATATATTATAATAATAATACAATTATGGATGGACGGACTGCCTGCCGACTGCCGACACAGAGGTAGCCACAGCCGTGAACTACCGCACTGTACACTGGTTGATAAAGAGATAGTAGTATACTCGTAACAATTAGGATGACACTATGACGGTATAAAGAATGAAAAAAAAACCACGGTTAGGTGGTAGGTATATAATAATAAATAATACAATTCTGGTCGGACGGACTGCCTGCCGTGTGCCGACACAGAGGTAGCCACAGCCGTGAACTACCGCACTGTACACTGGTTGATAAAGAGATAGTAGTATACTCGTAACAATTAGGATGACACTATGACGGTATAAAGAATGAAAAAAAAAACCACGGTTAGGTGGTAGGTATATAATAATAAATAATACAATTCTGGTCGGACGGACTGCCTGCCGTGTGCCGACACAGAGGTAGCCACAGCCGTGAACTACCGCACTGTACACTGGTTGATAAAGAGATAGTAGTATACTCGTAACAATTAGGATGACACTATGACGGTATAAAGAATGAAAAAAAAACCCACGGTTAGGTGGTAGGTATATAATAATAAATAATACAATTCTGGTCGGACGGACTGCCTGCCGTGTGCCGACACAGAGGTAGCCACAGCCGTGAACTACCGCACTGTACACTGGTTGATAAAGAGATAGTAGTATACTCGTAACAATTAGGATGACACTATGACGGTATAAAGAATGAAAAAAAAAACCACGGTTAGGTGGTAGGTATATAATAATAAATAATACAATTCTGGTCGGACGGACTGCCTGCCGTGTGCCGACACAGAGGTAGCCACAGCCGTGAACTACCGCACTGTACACTGGTTGATAAAGAGATAGTAGTATACTCGTAACAATTAGGATGACACTATGACGGTATAAAGAATGAAAAAAAAAACCACGGTTAGGTGGTAGGTATATAATAATAAATAATACAATTCTGGTCGGACGGACTGCCTGCCGTGTGCCGACACAGAGGTAGCCACAGCCGTGAACTACCGCACTGTACACTGGTTGATAAAGAGATAGTAGTATACTCGTAACAATTAGGATGACACTATGACGGTATAAAGAATGAAAAAAAAACCACGGTTAGGTGGTAGGTATATAATAATAAATAATACAATTCTGGTCGGACGGACTGCCTGCCGTGTGCCGACACAGAGGTAGCCACAGCCGTGAACTACCGCACTGTACACTGGTTGATAAAGAGATAGTAGTATACTCGTAACAATTAGGATGACACTATGACGGTATAAAGAATGAAAAAAAAAACCACGGTTAGGTGGTAGGTATATAATAATAAATAATACAATTCTGGTCGGACGGACTGCCTGCCGTGTGCCGACACAGAGGTAGCCACAGCCGTGAACTACCGCACTGTACACTGGTTGATAAAGAGATAGTAGTATACTCGTAACAATTAGGATGACACTATGACGGTATAAAGAATGAAAAAAAAAACCACGGTTAGGTGGTAGGTATATAATAATAAATAATACAATTCTGGTCGGACGGACTGCCTGCCGTGTGCCGACACAGAGGTAGCCACAGCCGTGAACTACCGCACTGTACACTGGTTGATAAAGAGATAGTAGTATACTCGTAACAATTAGGATGACACTATGACGGTATAAAGAATGAAAAAAAAAACCACGGTTAGGTGGTAGGTATATAATAATAAATAATACAATTCTGGTCGGACGGACTGCCTGCCGTGTGCCGACACAGAGGTAGCCACAGCCGTGAACTACCGCACTGTACACTGGTTGATAAAGAGATAGTAGTATACTCGTAACAATTAGGATGACACTATGACGGTATAAAGAATGAAAAAAAAAACCACGGTTAGGTGGTAGGTATATAATAATAAATAATACAATTCTGGTCGGACGGACTGCCTGCCGTGTGCCGACACAGAGGTAGCCACAGCCGTGAACTACCGCACTGTACACTGGTTGATAAAGAGATAGTAGTATACTCGTAACAATTAGGATGACACTATGACGGTATAAAGAATGAAAAAAAAACCACGGTTAGGTGGTAGGTATATAATAATAAATAATACAATTCTGGTCGGACGGACTGCCTGCCGTGTGCCGACACAGAGGTAGCCACAGCCGTGAACTACCGCACTGTACACTGGTTGATAAAGAGATAGTAGTATACTCGTAACAATTAGGATGACACTATGACGGTATAAAGAATGAAAAAAAAACCACGGTTAGGTGGTAGGTATATAATAATAAATAATACAATTCTGGTCGGACGGACTGCCTGCCGTGTGCCGACACAGAGGTAGCCACAGCCGTGAACTACCGCACTGTACACTGGTTGATAAAGAGATAGTAGTATACTCGTAACAATTAGGATGACACTATGACGGTATAAAGAATGAAAAAAAAAACCACGGTTAGGTGGTAGGTATATAATAATAAATAATACAATTCTGGTCGGACGGACTGCCTGCCGTGTGCCGACACAGAGGTAGCCACAGCCGTGAACTACCGCACTGTACACTGGTTGATAAAGAGATAGTAGTATACTCGTAACAATTAGGATGACACTATGACGGTATAAAGAATGAAAAAAAAAACCACGGTTAGGTGGTAGGTATATAATAATAAATAATACAATTCTGGTCGGACGGACTGCCTGCCGTGTGCCGACACAGAGGTAGCCACAGCCGTGAACTACCGCACTGTACACTGGTTGATAAAGAGATAGTAGTATACTCGTAACAATTAGGATGACACTATGACGGTATAAAGAATGAAAAAAAAACCACGGTTAGGTGGTAGGTATATAATAATAAATAATACAATTCTGGTCGGACGGACTGCCTGCCGTGTGCCGACACAGAGGTAGCCACAGCCGTGAACTACCGCACTGTACTGTGTCTGCTGCTAATATAGACTGGTTGATATTTAAAGAGATATTAGTAGTATACAACAATACTATACTGGTGGTCAGGCACTGGTCACCACTCCTGCAGCAAAAGTGTGCACTGTTAATTAATATAATTGTACTCCTGGCTCCTGCTAACAACCTGCAGTGCTCCCCAGTCTCCCCCACAATTAATTATAAGCTTTTAATTTATACATTGATGACTGTGCAGCACACTGGGCTGAGCTGAGTGCACACAGACTGAGTCACACTGTGTGACTGACTGTGCTGTGTATCGTTTTTTTTTTCAGGCAGAGAACGGATATAGCAGAGAGAAGTGAACGGATATATTATATTAAATAAAAGTTAACTAGCAACTGCACTGGTCACTGACTGTGGTAAACTAACTCTGTCTGCGACTCTGCACAATCTCTCTCTCTCTATCTAATCTATCTCTATTCTAATGGAGAGGACGCCAGACACGTCCTCTCCCTATCAATCTCAATGCACGAGTGAAAATGGCGGCGACGCGCGGCTCCTTATATAGAATCCGAGTCTCGCGATAGAATCCGAGCCTCGCGAGAATCCGACAGCGTCATGATGACGTTCGGGCGCGCTCGGGTTAACCGAGCAAGGCGGGAAGATCCGAGTCGCTCGGACCCGTGAAAAAAAACATGAAGTTCGGGCGGGTTCGGATTCCGAGGAACCGAACCCGCTCATCTCTAGTTATCCGCTGATGCATCTGAAGACGCGATCCGGACCATTTGTCCAGCAGGTCCCACTGGAAAGTTCTTGCGTGGAATCTGCCGAATGGAATTGCTTCGTAGGAAGCCACCATTTTTCCCAGGACCCTTGTGCACTGATGCACTGACACTTGGCCTGGTTTTAGGAGGTTTCTGACTAGTTCGGATAACTCCCTGGCTTTCTCCTCCGGGAGAAACACCTTTTTCTGGACTGTGTCCAGGATCATCCCTAGGAATAGAAGGCGTGTCGTCGGGATCAGCTGCGATTTTGGAATATTGAGAATCCAACCGTGCTGCCGCAGCACTATCTGAGATAGTGCTACCCCGACTTCCAACTGTTCCCTGGATCTTGCCCTTATCAGGATATCGTCCAAGTAAGGGATAACTAAAACTCCCTTCTTTCGAAGGAGTATCATCATTTCGGCCCTTACCTTGGTAAAGACCCGGGGTGCCGTGGACAATCCAAACGGCAGCGTCTGAAACTGATAGTGACAGTTCTGTACCACAAACCTGAGGTACCCTTGGTGAGAAGGGTAAATTGGGACATGTAGGTAAGCATCTTTGATGTCCAGAGAGACCATATAGTCCCCTTCTTCCAGGTTTGCAATCACTGCTCTGAGTGACTCCATCTTGAATTTGAACCTTTGTATGTAAGTGTTCAAGGATTTTAGATTTAAAATTGGTCTCACCGAGCCGTCCGGCTTCGGTACCACAAATAGTGTGGAATAGTACCCCTTTCCCTGTTGCAGGAGGGGTACCTTGATTATCACCTGCTGGGAATACAGCTTGTGAATGGCTTGCAATACTGCCTCCCTGTCTGAGGGAGACGTCGGTAAAGCAGACTTTAGGAAACGGCGAGAGGGAGACGTCTCGAATTTCTTGAGACGGGCCCCCACCGTGCCTGAGTCCGCTTGTAAAGCCCCAGCGTCATGCTGAGGACTTTGCGGAGGTGGGAGAGGGCTTTTGTTCCTGGGAACTGGCTGTTTGCTGCAGCCTTTTTCCTCTCCCTCTGCCACGGGGCAGAAATGAGGCGCCTTTTGCCCGCTTGCCCTTATGGGGCCGAAAGGACTGCGCCTGATAATACGGCGTCTTCTTAGGTTGAGAAGCTACCTGGGGTAAAAATGTGGATTTTCCAGCAGTTGCCGTGGCTACCAGGTCTGATAGACCTACCCCAAATAACTCCTCCCCCTTATAAGGCAATACTTCCATGTGCCTTTTAGAATCCGCATCACCTGACCACTGCCGCGTCCATAAACCTCTTCTTGCAGAAATGGACAGCGCGCTAACTCTTGATGCCAGTCGGCAAATATCCCTCTGTGCATCACGCATATATAGAAATGCATCCTTCAAATGCTCTATAGTCAGTAATATACTGTCCCTATCTAGGGTATCAATATTTTCAGTCAGGGAATCCGACCACGCCAGGCCCGCACTGCACATCCAGGCTGAGGCAATTGCTGGTCGCAGTATAACACCCGTGTGAGTGTATATACATTTTAGGATATTCTCCAGCTTTCTATCGGCAGGTTCCTTTAGGGCGGCCGTATCAGGAGAGGGTAGTGCTACCTGTTTAGACAAGCGTGTGAGCGCTTTATCCACCCTAGGGGGTGTTTCCCAACGTGCCCTATCCTCTGGCGGGAAAGGTTACGATGCCAATAACCTTTTAGGAATTATCAGTTTTTTATCGGGGGAAACCCACGCCTCATCTCATCACACACTTCATTTAATTCCTCGGATACAGGAAAAACTACAGGCAGTTTTTTCTCACCAAACATAATACCCTTTTTAGTGGTACTTGTATTATCAGAGATATGCAATACATTTTTCATTGCTTCAATCATGTAACGTGTGGCCCTAGTGGAAGTCACGTTTGTCTCCTCATCATCGACACTGGAGTCAGTATCCGTGTCTGTGTCTGCCATTTGAGGTAACGGGCGTTTTAAAGCCCCTGATGGCGTTTGAGACCCCTGGACAGGCACAAGCTGAGTAGCCGGCTGTCTCATGTCGTCAACTGTCTGTCGTAAAGAGCTGACACTGTCACGCAATTCCTTCCATAAGCTCATCCACTCAGGTGTCGACTCCCTAGGGGGTGACAACTCTATAATAGGCAATTGCTCCGCCTCCATCTCATTTTCCTCCTCAAACATGTCGACACAATCGTACCGACACACCGCACACACACAGGGAATGCTCTGATAGAGGACAGGACCCCACTAGCCCTTTGGGGAGACAGAGGGAGAGTATGCCAGCACACACCAGAGCGCTATATATAGACAGGAATACCACTATAAAATGTGCTTTTCCCTTTATAGCTGCTGTTAGTATTAAAACTGCGCCAAATTAGTGCCCCCCTCTCTTTTTTTACCCTTTTCTGTAGTGCAGGACTGCAGGGGAGAGTCAGGGAGACGTCCTTCCAGCGGAGCTGTGATGGAAAATGGCGCCCGTGTGCTGAGGAGATAGGCTCCGCCCCCTTCTCGGCGGCCTTTTCTCCCGCTTTTTGGTGAGTTCTGGCAGGGGTTAAAATACATCCATATAGCCCTGGGGGTTATATGTGGTGTATTTATGCCAGCCAAGGTGTTTACATTGCTGCTCAGGGCGCCCCCCCTAGCGCCCTGCACCCTCAGTGACCGAAGTGTGAAGTGTGCCTGAGTAACAATGGCGCACAGCTGCAGTGCTGTGCGCTACCTTGTTGAAGACTGATGTCTTCTGCCGACGATTTTTCCGGACCTCTTCTTGCTTCTGGCTCTGTAAGGGGGCCGGCGGCGCGGCTCTGGGACCAAGCTCCGAGGCTGGGCCTGTGTTCGGTCCCTCTGATGCTAATGGTGTCCAGTAGCCTAAGAAGCCCAAGCTGGCTGCAAGCAGGCAGGTTCGCTTCTTCTCCCCTTAGTCCCTCGATGCAGTGAGCCTGTTGCCAGCAGGTCTCACTGAAAATAAAAAACCTAAAACTAAACTTTCACTAAGAAGCTCAGGAGAGCCCCTAGTGTGCACCCTTCTCGGCCGGGCACAAAAATCTAACTGAGGCTTGGAGGAGGGTCATAGGGGGAGGAGCCAGTGCACACCAGGTAGTCCTAAAACTTTACTTTTTGTGCCCAGTCTCCTGCGGAGCCGCTATTCCCCATGGTCCTTACGGAGTTCCCAGCATCCACTAGGACGTCAGAGAAAATATATTTATTTATAGTTTAATAATATGAAGTTACGAGGCCACACCCACTTTCCCAGGAGGCCACGCCCACTTTCCCCGGGCGCTTTTACATTTTCTCGCTCAGGGCGCTAGTAGGCCTGGAGCCGGCCCTGCTTGTGAGAAACTATGGAATATCTGTGATACAGTACCTTTCATAGGAAACATTTTTGGTTAAAATAGCAATTTGACATTTAGGATTGATCTTATTGAACCATCTTGCTTTTTATGGGAAATAACTGGCTGGTGCATCCTTTTGCAGTTTGGGTCTGCCAGCTCTATTTTCCCCTGCTGTATGGCTATTGTAAGTACCTCATCTAACATAGGGCTGGATTTCCTTGAACAAGAAATATGAATATTTAGCATGGGGAACAAACTAGAGGAAGGTTTAAGCTGGATTGGATTGTTCTTAGCAACCAATTGTCTGTGGTAATCTTTTGCCACTCATAGTATGACTCTTTGAGCATTCTCTGGTGAGGAAGCTATGTGGGTAGACTTACCATCGCTGTGGCCTATTCTAGTGCTGTTCCATGAGACTGATCCTCTAGAGACTGACTCTTTAGGGGTGTCATTAGATCTGTGCACAGAACCTCCTCTCTGGGTACTTCTTGTGCCTTGGAAGTCTCAGGCTGGCGCAGTGACTCTCAAAGTCTGAACCCCTTGAAGGAAGGATCGTTTGAAAGATTGTTCCCTTTTTTGAGGTCTAAGAAGGATTTTCTTACTTTGTGGCATATTTTGACCTCCTCTATTAGCTGCCGAATCCTCTCTCTGCTTTACCTAACACAAACAGCTGAGGCCCAGCTGTGTCTGCTATTTTATATTGGATCTTTCTTAATGTACAATCTGTGGGGTATTTGTGTCTATTTTCTCCCACTGTGAAAGCTAATGCTGGCTCAATGTTGGAGGCAAACAATACAGGTATGTCTGGTAACTAAGTATAGGTACCTAATACCAACTTATCCTCTTTGATGAGTGTTGCCCTAAAGGTCAGCCGTGCAAATGTATGGTCCTCTGAATTATGTTTTAGAGCCCAGTGTGTGGCATGTAATTTAGTTGGAGGGGTATTTCCTATTAAAGCCACTGTAGCTATTTGTAAATCATTATATTATCTGGGCTGGGTTGAAGCAGAGGTTCTTGTAATCTCCTCTGATTCCATGTCTACAGTGTAGGATTGGCCCAAATCCTTATGGAAGTGATGTGGCCAGGGGCATTTCTAAAGAGGAGGAAGGCCATGTGCAGGCTCCTTCTGTGCCCCCTCCTCTCTAGCCAGCAGCGCTGTACTTCTGGGCCTGTGTCTACAGCACATGCGCAGATCACCGCTGCCATTTTCCAAGTGATTTTCCTACTGCACACTCGCGAACACTGGGAAAATGGTGTTGCATCATTTTACCAGTGATTTCTGCAGTGCTGCTGCTGTGCCATGGAACTCTGGACGGTATTAAAAATAATGGGTGCAGGGTGTATGGTGTGGGCTCCCCTGAACTCCGGGGGGCCTGTGTGCACCACACACACTGCACTGATTATAAATATGCCAGTGGATGTGGCTGTCTGGTAGGCAACCCCATATACTGACTGTGGGTGCCTTCGTGCTGCCAGCTAAAGAAATAAATATTTTGCCAGCTATGGGCAGAAGTGTTGTGCTTGCTCCGAACAGTAGAATGTTTTCAGCTATGGACAATTCCAGGGATTGAGTGGATGTCACCTGAATAGGTTTCCATGGTTTTAATTTTTATTTTTCAGTGTAACTTTTTTCTCTTATGCCTGTGGGGTCCCAGAACTGGAAGGTGAGCTGGCACTTTGGTGATGAAATAGTTCCACCTCAAGATCTGGGGAGCTGGAGGTTTTTAGGTTCCTGACAGGGAATACCTTTTTCTTCTTAGAAGAAATGAATACCCTTTTCTTCTTATAAGGGGAAGATATTGCCCTTGTGGACTGTCTTCCTCTTTAAACTGCCAGCTGCAGATGACATGTTTAGAGAATCTGTCACTCTGACAGAAACTGTGTCTGCATCTTCCTCTCACAGAATAAATCTCACCAGCATGGCTTTGGCGCGCAACCATGTGACCGCTACGTTCTATGGCCGGTGAAGTGAAAATTCTTTCCCTTCCCTCTGCCTCAGCATTTTTCGGGGGGGCTTGCAAGCCTTCCTGAAGAACAAAAGTTACATGCATCTCATGTTGTGTATGAAGAGTCTCAGCAGTGATTGAGATGCATGGTCTCATAAATGTATTGGAAATGTCTTGGGCATTCCTGAGCAGTGACTGCAAGGTGGCTATTCAGATGCACAGAGATGCAGTGTCTAATGAATGTGTGCCACATAACTGGTTTGAGCCCAGGTGCTTACATTGGAGGCTGTACTTTGACGGATAATCTGTAGGCTACTTAACATGGGGCAGGTGCTAGTTTTGATGACACGTCCGATGTTAGTATCTAAAGATGCACCAAGTGAGATTGTTGCATCTAAATATGCACAAAGTGGGCTTCCCAGTTGGTACACAATCAGACATTTGTACACCAGGGGATGTGCTATTATATGATGGCAAATAAAGCTAAAGCAGTCTGGGATTGTGCGACTCAGAATTAGATCCTAGATATGTACTTTACTCCACAGGATTTGCTGTTGTCTGTCTTGGAAAATATAAAGTCTGCAAAAAAGGACACAGTTACTATATTGGAGGTAATGAATGAAGCGCAGTGTTCCAACAGCCCAGGGCAGGCTCTACCATTAGGCAGCTTTAGGCGGCTGCCTAGGGGCACCGGCTCCTGGAGGGCGCCACTGAATTCATCTAGCAAAAAACTGAAGGATGATTCTGTGTGCGGCCTCCTCCTTACACTGCGCTGGCTGCTGCTGCAGGTCTAATCAGGTGCAGCGGTCACTATCAGGCTGTACCACAGAGTGTCTCAGCGCTTCCTCCGTGCTAACAAGTGTAACATCATGTCATATGAAGGCACATAGGAGGCGGATGTAACTATGGCTCCCCAAGGGGCGCCCCCACGGCCGCTGCTCATAGTCCTGATGCTGGCCCCTGGATCCCAACTCTCCAGCAGCAAGCAGCACCTGACTACATGTCTGCACCTGCAGCATCGCTGTAATGCTGCTGCCGCCTGTAAGATGAGCCATACCAATTATGAGGGAAAACAAGAAACAACTATTAGGTAAGTAACCCATGGGGGTTTCTGCAGGACCACAGGCAGTACCAATCTTACAGCCTGGTGGGTGGGTTGCTCTTGTAAACAGCATAATAGGGAAACACAGGCACTGGGGTACAATACAGTACATAATATGGAGGAGGGGGGGGGGCAGTAATTAACTTACAGAGGGGGGATGGAACTAGAGATGAGCGGGTTCGGTTTCTCTGAATCCGAACCCGCCAGAACTTCATGTTTTTTTTCACGGGTCCGAGCGACTCGGATCTTCCCGCCTTGCTCGGTTAACCCGAGCGCGCCCGAACGTCATCATGACGCTGTCGGATTCTCGCGAGGCTCGGATTCTATCGCGAAACTCGGATTCTATATAAGGAGCCGCGCGTCGCCGCCATTTTCACACGTGCATTGAGATTGATAGGGAGAGGACGTGGCTGGCGTCCTCTCCGTTTAGAATAGATTAGAGAGACACTTGATTTACTAATTTTGGGGAGCATTAGGAGTACTCAGTACAGTGCAGAGTTTTGCTGATAGTGACCACCAGTTTTATTTATAATCCGTTCTCTGCCTGAAAAAAGCGATACACAGCACACAGTGACTCAGTCACATACCATATCTGTGTGCACTGCTCAGGCTCAGGCCAGTGTGCTGCATCATCTATTATCTATATATAATATTATATATATCTGTCTGACTGCTCAGCTCACACAGCTTATAATTGTGGGGGAGACTGGGGAGCACTACTGCAGTGCCAGTTATAGGTTATAGCAGGAGCCAGGAGTACATAATATATTATATAGTGAGTGACCACCAGACACACAGTGCAGTTTATTTAATATATCCGTTCTCTGCCTGAAAAAAGCGATACACACAGTGACTCAGTCAGTCACATACCATATCTGTGTGCACTGCTCAGGCTCAGGCCAGTGTGCTGCATCATCTATATATATTATATATCTGTCTGACTGCTCAACTCACACAGCTTATAATTGTGGGGGAGACTGGGGAGCACTACTGCAGTGCCAGTTATAGGTTATAGCAGGAGCCAGGAGTACATAATATATTATATTAAAATTAAACAGTGCACACTTTTGCTGCAGGAGTGCCACTGCCAGTGTGACTAGTGACCAGTGACCTGACCACCAGTATATATAATATTAGTAGTATACTATCTCTTTATCAACCAGTCTATATTAGCAGCAGACACAGTACAGTGCGGTAGTTCACGGCTGTGGCTACCTCTGTGTCGGCACTCGGCAGCCCGTCCATAATTGTATATACCACCTAACCGTGGTTTTTTTTTCTTTCTTTATACATACATACTAGTTACGAGTATACTATCTCTTTATCAACCAGTCTATATATTAGCAGCAGACACAGTACAGTGCGGTAGTTCACGGCTGTGGCTACCTCTGTGCCGGCACTCGGCAGCCCGTCCATAATTGTATATACCACCTAACCGTGGTTTTTTTTTCTTTCTTTATACATACATACTAGTTACGAGTATACTATCTCTTTATCAACCAGTCTATATATTAGCAGCAGACACAGTACAGTGCGGTAGTTCACGGCTGTGGCTACCTCTGTGTCGGCACTCGGCAGCCCGTCCATAATTGTATATACCACCTAACCGTGGTTTTTTTTCCTTTCTTTATACATACATACTAGTTACGAGTATACTATCTCTTTATCAACCAGTCTATATATTAGCAGCAGACACAGTACAGTGTGGTAGTTCACGGCTGTGGCTACCTCTGTGTCGGCACTCGGCAGCCCGTCCATAATTGTATATACCACCTAACCGTGGTTTTTTTTTCTTTCTTTATACATACATACTAGTTACGAGTATACTATCTCTTTATCAACCAGTCTATATATTAGCAGCAGACACAGTACAGTGCGGTAGTTCACGGCTGTGGCTACCTCTGTGTCGGCACTCGGCAGCCCGTCCATAATTGTATATACCACCTAACCGTGGTTTTTTTTTCTTTCTTTATACATACATACTAGTTACGAGTATACTATCTCTTTATCAACCAGTCTATATATTAGCAGCAGACACAGTACAGTGCGGTAGTTCATGGCTGTGGCTACCTCTGTGTCGGCACTCGGCAGCCCGTCCATAATTGTATATACCACCTAACCGTGGGTTTTTTTTCTTTCTTTATACATACATACTAGTTACGAGTATACTATCTCTTTATCAACCAGTCTATATATTAGCAGCAGACACAGTACAGTGCGGTAGTTCACGGCTGTGGCTACCTCTGTGTCGGCACTCGGCAGCCCGTCCATAATTGTATATACCACCTAACCGTGGTTTTTTTTTCTTTCTTTATACATACATACTAGTTACGAGTATACTATCTCTTTATCAACCAGTCTATATATTAGCAGCAGACACAGTACAGTGCGGTAGTTCACGGCTGTGGCTACCTCTGTGTCGGCACTCGGCAGCCCGTCCATAATTGTATATACCACTTAACCGTGGTTTTTTTTTCTTTCTTTATACATACATACTAGTTACGAGTATACTATCTCTTTATCAACCAGTCTATATATTAGCAGCAGACACAGTACAGTGCGGTAGTTCACGGCTGTGGCTACCTCTGTGTCGGCACTCGGCAGCCCGTCCATAATTGTATATACCACCTAACCGTGGTTTTTTTTTCTTTCTTTATACATACATACTAGTTACGAGTATACTATCTCTTTATCAACCAGTCTATATATTAGCAGCAGACACAGTACAGTGCGGTAGTTCACGGCTGTGGCTACCTCTGTGTCGGCACTCGGCAGCCCGTCCATAATTGTATACTAGTATCCAATCCATCCATCTCCATTGTTTACCTGAGGTGCCTTTTAGTTGTGCCTATTAAAATATGGAGAACAAAAATGTTGAGGTTCCAAAATTAGGGAAAGATCAAGATCCACTTCCACCTCGTGCTGAAGCTGCTGCCACTAGTCATGGCCGAGACGATGAAATGCCAGCAACGTCGTCTGCCAAGGCCGATGCCCAATGTCATAGTACAGAGCATGTCAAATCCAAAACACCAAATATCAGTAAAAAAAGGACTCCAAAACCTAAAATAAAATTGTCGTCGGAGAAGTGTAAACTTGCCAATATGCCATTTACCACACGGAGTGGCAAGGAACGGCGGAGGCCCTGGCCTATGTTCATGGCTAGTGGTTCAGCTTCACATGAGGATGGAAGCACTCAGCCTCTCGCTAGAAAAATGAAAAGACTCAAGCTGGCAAAAGCAGCACAGCAAAGAACTGTGCATTCTTCGAAATCCCAAATCCACAAGGAGAGTCCAATTGTGTCGGTTGCGATGCCTGACCTTCCCAACACTGGACGTGAAGAGCATGCGCCTTCCACCATTTGCACGCCCCCTGCAAGTGCTGGAAGGAGCACCCGCAGTCCAGTTCCTGATAGTCAGATTGAAGATGTCAGTGTTGAAGTACACCAGGATGAGGAGGATATGGGTGTTGCTGGCGCTGGGGAGGAAATTGACCAGGAGGATTCTGATGGTGAGGTGGTTTGTTTAAGTCAGGCACCCGGGGAGACACCTGTTGTCCGTGGGAGGAATATGGCCGTTGACATGCCAGGTGAAAATACCAAAAAAATCAGCTCTTCGGTGTGGAGGTATTTCACCAGAAATGCGGACAACAGGTGTCAAGCCGTGTGTTCCCTTTGTCAAGCTGTAATAAGTAGGGGTAAGGACGTTAACCACCTCGGAACATCCTCCCTTATACGTCACCTGCAGCGCATTCATAATAAGTCAGTGACAAGTTCAAAAACTTTGGGTGACAGCGGAAGCAGTCCACTGACCAGTAAATCCCTTCCTCTTGTAACCAAGCTCACGCAAACCACCCCACCAACTCCCTCAGTGTCAATTTCCTCCTTCCCCAGGAATGCCAATAGTCCTGCAGGCCATGTCACTGGCAATTCTGACGAGTCCTCTCCTGCCTGGGATTCCTCCGATGCATACTTGCGTGTAACGCCTACTGCTGCTGGCGCTGCTGTTGTTGCCGCTGGGAGTCGATGGTCATCCCAGAGGGGAAGTCGTAAGCCCACTTGTACTACTTCCAGTAAGCAATTGACTGTTCAACAGTCCTTTGCGAGGAAGATGAAATATCACAGCAGTCATCCTACTGCAAAGCGGATAACTGAGGCCTTGGCATCCTGGGTGGTGAGAAACGTGGTTCCGGTATCCATCATTACTGCAGAGCCAACTAGAGACTTGTTGGAGGTACTGTGTCCCCGGTACCAAATACCATCTAGGTTCCATTTCTCTAGGCAGGCGATACCGAAAATGTACACAGACCTCAGAAAAAGAGTCACCAGTGTCCTAAAAAATGCAGCTGTACCCAATGTCCACTTAACCACGGACATGTGGACAAGTGGAGCAGGGCAGGGTCAGGACTATATGACTGTGACAGCCCACTGGGTAGATGTATGGACTCCCGCCGCAAGAACAGCAGCGGCGGCACCAGTAGCAGCATCTCGCAAACGCCAACTCTTTCCTAGGCAGGCTACGCTTTGTATCACCGCTTTCCAGAATACGCACACAGCTGAAAACCTCTTACGGCAACTGAGGAAGATCATCGCGGAATGGCTTACCCCAATTGGACTCTCCTGTGGATTTGTGGCATCGGACAACGCCAGCAATATTGTGTGTGCATTAAATATGGGCAAATTCCAGCACGTCCCATGTTTTGCACATACCTTGAATTTGGTGGTGCAGAATTTTTTAAAAAACGACAGGGGCGTGCAAGAGATGCTGTCGGTGGCCAGAAAAATTGCGGGACACTTTCAGCGTACAGGCACCACGTACAGAAGACTGGAGCACCACCAAAAACTACTGAACCTGCCCTGCCATCATCTGAAGCAAGAAGTGGTAACGAGGTGGAATTCAACCCTCTATATGCTTCAGAGGTTGGAGGAGCAGCAAAAGGCCATTCAAGCCTATACAATTGAGCACGATATAGTAGGTGGAATGCACCTGTCTCAAGTGCAGTGGAGAATGATTTCAACGTTGTGCAAGGTTCTGATGCCCTTTGAACTTGCCACACGTGAAGTCAGTTCAGACACTGCCAGCCTGAGTCAGGTCATTCCCCTCATCAGGCTTTTGCAGAAGAAGCTGGAGACATTGAAGGAGGAGCTAACACGGAACGATTCCGCTAGGCATGTGGGACTTGTGGATGGAGCCCTTAATTCGCTTAACAAGGATTCACGGGTGGTCAATCTGTTGAAATCAGAGCACTACATTTTGGCCACCGTGCTCGATCCTAGATTTAAAGCCTACCTTGGATCTCTCTTTCCGGCAGACACAGGTCTGCTGGGGTTGAAAGACCTGCTGGTGACAAAATTGTCATGTCAAGCGGAACGCGACCTGTCAACATCTCCTCCTTCACATTCTCCCGCAACTGGGGGTGCGAGGAAAAGGCTCAGAATTCCGAGCCCACCCGCTGGCGGTGATGCAGGGCAGTCTGGAGCGACTGCTGATGCTGACATCTGGTCCGGACTGAAGGACCTGACAACGATTACGGACATGTCGTCTACTGTCACTGCATATGATTCTCTCAACATTGATAGAATGGTGGAGGATTATATGAGTGACCGCATCCAAGTAGGCACGTCACACAGTCCGTACTTATACTGGCAGGAAAAAGAGGCAATTTGGAGGCCCTTGCACAAACTGGCTTTATTCTACCTAAGTTGCCCTCCCACAAGTGTGTACTCCGAAAGAGTGTTTAGTGCCGCCGCTCACCTTGTCAGCAATCGGCGTACGAGGTTACATCCAGAAAATGTGGAGAAGATGATGTTCATTAAAATGAATTATAATCAATTCCTCCGCGGAGACATTGACCAGCAGCAATTGCCTCCACAAAGTACACAGGGAGCTGAGATGGTGGATTCCAGTGGGGACGAATTGATAATCTGTGAGGAGGGGGATGTACACGGTGATATATCGGAGGGTGAAGATGAGGTGGACATCTTGCCTCTGTAGAGCCAGTTTGTGCAAGGAGAGATTAATTGCTTCTTTTTTGGGGGGGGTCCAAACCAACCCGTCATATCAGTCACAGTCGTGTGGCAGACCCTGTCACTGAAATGATGGGTTGGTTAAAGTGTGCATGTCCTGTTTTGTTTATACAACATAAGGGTGGGCCCAAGGACAATTCCATCTTGCACCTCTTTTTTCTTTTCTTTTTCTTTGCATCATGTGCTGATTGGGGAGGGTTTTTTGGAAGGGACATCCTGCGTGACACTGCAGTGCCACTCCTAGATGGGCCCGGTGTTTGTGTCGGCCACTAGGGTCGCTAATCTTACTCACACAGTCAGCTACCTCATTGCGCCTCTTTTTTCTTTGCGTCATGTGCTGTTTGGGGAGGGTTTTTTGGAAGGGACATCCTGCGTGACACTGCAGTGCCACTCCTAGATGGGCCCGGTGTTTGTGTCGGCCACTAGGGTCGCTAATCTTACTCACACAGCTACCTCATTGCGCCTCTTTTTTTCTTTGCGTCATGTGCTGTTTGGGGAGGGTTTTTTGGAAGGGACATCCTGCGTGACACTGCAGTGCCACTCCTAGATGGGCCCGGTGTTTGTGTCGGCCACTAGGGTCGCTTATCTTACTCACACAGCGACCTCGGTGCAAATTTTAGGACTAAAAATAATATTGTGAGGTGTGAGGTATTCAGAATAGACTGAAAATGAGTGTAAATTATGGTTTTTGAGGTTAATAATACTTTGGGATCAAAATGACCCCCAAATTCTATGATTTAAGCTGTTTTTTAGTATTTTTTGAAAAAAACACCCGAATCCAAAACACACCCGAATCCGACAAAAAAAATTCGGTGAGGTTTTGCCAAAACGCGTTCGAACCCAAAACACGGCCGCGGAACCGAACCCAAAACCAAAACACAAAACCCGAAAAATTTCAGGCGCTCATCTCTAGATGGAACACAATAAGGAGCATACATATATAATATATGTATACATGTATATAATACTGTATCAGACTTGCCTACTCTCCCGGAATGGCCGGGAGGCTCACGAAAATCGGGTGACCCTCCCGGCCCCCCGGAAGAGCAGGCAAGTCTCCCGGTTACAGGGGTCCCCCCCTGCCCGGCCGCCCACTTAGCGAGTAAAGTGGGCAGTCCGGGCAGGCGATGACGCGATTCTTGTTGAATCGCGTCATCATAGCTACGCCCCCTGCTGTATAATGCCTGCAATAGCGGCATTACACAGCGGGGGGGGGGCTTACACGGGACGATCCCGTAGTCATGCCCCCGGTCCGCCTCCGACATGCCCCCGGGCCGCCTACGCCACGCCTCCGGCCCGCCCCCCTCTGCACTTCCATCGCAGCCCGACCCCCTGCAGCACCGACCTGGCTGCTCTCTCCCGGAGAGAGCAGCCAAAAAGTCGGTAAGTTTGTACTGTATGTATGTATACACATACAATTAAATTTCCCACCAGACCCCATATACAGATGCAGTGTATACAAGATAGATAGACAGAAAGACAGACAGACAGACAGACAGACAGACAGACAGATAGACAGATAGATTATTCCAACACTCAGCAAAAAAAATTAAATTGGCCTCAGTATCCTATACAATTGCCAACATGCCAGCTAGCATGTATACATAGGTAGAAAGAACGGTCATCACTCAAAGATTTGAAAGTAAAAGTACTGCATATTGTGAACAAAGTCACAAAAATATACTTTTTCACTTTAAAAGTCCATGAGTGTTGTTTCTTCTTTCTGTATATGTATAATAATGCAACATACCCTAGTCCATCTAGTGCAGGGGTGGGCAATTATTTCAGCTGAGGGGCCACTTGACATTTCCTGTCAGTATCCGAGGGCCACATACAAAATAGCAGCTCCCCCCACTTGCCAAAAATATAGGGACGTGGCTTCATGTGGAAGGGGTGTGGGCAAAAAATAATACAGATTCATATTAGGCTGCACAATAGTCTCCATTATTCAAATTGCGCCACACAGCGCCACTTACACACATTACACCAGGTAGAGCCCCTTTTACACACATTACGGCAGGTAGAGAGCCTTTTTACACATTAACATTTTATTTAGGATAATTATTGTGCAGCAAGCAAATTATCCAGTGTCTTATGGCCCCTGGGGAAAGGTGTGACACGGTGACAGAACACGGGGTGTGTGACACGGTGACAGAACACGGTGGGGGTGACACGGTGACAGAACACGGTGGGGGTGACACGGTGACAGAACACAGTGGGGGTGACACGGTGACAGAACACTGTGGGGGTGACACGGTGACAGAACACGGTGGGGGTGACACGGTGACAGAACACGGTGGGGGTGACACGGTGACAGAACACGGGGGGGGTAACACGGTGACAGAACACGGTGGGGGTGACAGTGACAGAACACGGTGGGGGTGACACAGTGACAGAACACGGTGGGGGTGACACAGTGACAGAACACGGGGGGTGACACAATGACAGAACACGGGGGGGGTGACACAGTGACAGAACACAGTGGGGTTGACACTGTGACAGAACACGGGGGTGTGACACGGTGACAGAACACGGGGAGGGGGGGTGACAGTGACAGAACACGGGTGTGTGACACAGTGACAGAACACGGTGGGGGTGACACGGTGACAGAACACCGGGGGTGTGACACAGTAACAGAACACGGGGAGGGGCGGTGACAGTGACAGAACATGGATGTGTGACACGGTGACAGAACACGGGGGTGTGACACAGTGAAAGAACATGGGGAGGGGGGGTGACAGTGACAGAACACGGTGGGGGTGACACGGTGACAGAACACGGGGAGGGGGGGTGACAGTGACAGAACACGGATGTGTGACACGGTGACAGAACACGGGGGGTGTGACACAGTGACAGAACACGGTGGGGGTGACACGTGACAGAACACGGTGGGGGTGACACAGTGACAGAACACAGGGGGGGTGACACAGTGACAGAACACAGGGGGGGTGACACAGTGACAGAACACAGGGGGGTGACACAGTGACAGAACACGGGGGGGGGTGACACAGTGACAGAACACGGGAGGGGTTGGTACAGTGAGAGCTAAAGATCTCTCCCCCAAACCTAAAACAGTCTGATGCCACTGCCCGCACACACAAATATACGCACACTATCACACACACTTTCTCACACACACACACCCTTTCTTTCTCTCACTTTTCCCATTAACTTACTGATCTGGCTGGCAGTGGCAGGAAGGATGGATCTGTAGCAGTCTGGCTCTTGTCCCGTGTAGCGCCGCCCCCTGAGGTCCCGTGTAGACCCGCCCCCCTCATCGGCATGTAGCCCCGCCCCCTTTTTGGCTGAACTCAGCCGTTGTCACTGGGGACTCTGGAGGCGGGAGGAGGAGGCTGCTACAACGCAGCAGCAGCAGGGGAGAGAGGCGCCGCCGGCAGCTTGGAGGTACTGCAGTGCAGAGCAATGACAAGCAGCTCAGCCGGTCGGGCCGCTTGTCATTGCTCGCTGGTGGGAGGCAGTGGGCCGGGCAGGATCGGTTTGCGGGCCGCATCCGGCCCGCGGGCCGCATTTTGCCCACCCCTAATCTAGTGGCTACCTGCATCTTCCGTCTGAAAGGTGGGAGTGGGGGGGGGGGTTTGCAGGTTAGGGGGCTCTAGGCTGGAGATTTGCCTAGGGTGCATAGAGACCTTACACCGGCACTGCAACAGCCTAGAGTTCAATGTAACTCCAGGTCTCATAGTACTTAATTTATTAAACCAATCGATAACAAGCAGATGAACAATTGTTATACAGTTTATGATGTAAGGCAAAGTGTGCAGGTCTGTTCATGAAATATCTATTGTGTTGGTGTAAATTGTACTTTTTTATTGACAGACATACTGTATTCTGGTAATGTTTTTAGGCTATAAGAATGTATATGATATGCAGACATATTTAATATTAGCTTTTACTGGAGTTTTAGACGCTCCCAATAGGCTCTCCACTGAATTTACCATATACTACTACAATGAAACAAAGTAAAAGTGACAACTGTATCACTAAAAAAAATGGTTGCTAGAGCCAGATACATTTCAATATGTTTTAGTAACTATGTTTAAATTACATTTAATAAAATGTGTTGATATTGTAATCCCGTCGGTCAGGATCCCAACAGAATGCCGACAGTAGCATAGCAACGTTCAGAATACTGACGGATCCCAGTAAGTATTTTAACCCTAACCTAACCCACCCCCCCTAACTGTAGTCTAAACCTAATCCTAAACCTTACCCTATCCCAAACCCCAGTACTTAACATTGAGATTCTGATCATCGGGATGCTGTTGTCAGCACCGCGTAGGGTTATCACCTTTGTTCTCGCAAAACACATTATGGCTAAGTACAGGATGCGTGCCCAAATATAGGGGGCATGACCATGCTGAATGCAAATATTTTTACGCAAACGGTTCTGAAATGACCTCAAAGCAAACCATTACAATCACACACATGGTTTACAGTGCTTTATGCAATGGGGGGAAAAAACTATGATGTTGAAGTGTAATAACTTGGCTTTGTAATGCTAATTGTTTTGCCAAAAAACAGCCTGAAACATCACAATAACATGGTGTCAGTACAATATCAGTAAGCGCAAACATTGGCACACAACAGTATTGACCAGAAATGCAACAAAAATAACTTCTTTGCTTCAGTTGAACATTCCTTTGTATATTTTTATCAATATTTAATATTTGAGTATTGAGTATTTTATTTGAATATTCTTATTTGGGAATGTTTGCGGTTAGTTATACTGTAGTTTCCATTTGATTGGGATAGACTGTTGACAGTGTTAAGTCAGTAAATAACCCTGTGTTGGATGATTTACTCACTGAACGTGTTCATCAGAAACTAAAATGTTATTTTTATCTTTGTTTCTGTTGAAAGTGTTCAATCAGTACGTCACTCTGTGTTGAGCCAATAAGTATAATCTTTCTCTATCTCTTCATTTCACCTTCCAAGAATACTCCTTGTTGCATGAAACAATGCTATGTCCTTCAAAATGGTTTGGTGGAAGTCGGCACAGTTGAGTGAGATCAGGGGCTCATTCCTTGTCAGTTCTACAGAACACCGGTTCCGAACATCAGTCCGGCCTGTTGAGGCTGGAATATTCAGAATGCAGGAGATGACAGACAGCATATTTGGTAGATTTTATGTTTTAAATAAAGACATCCATCTTGCAGACACAACTGCTCTTACATTGATTAATGTTCTAGTGTTCCTGCAAAAGACTGTAGTGCTCTCATCATACAGATCATCCATGTTCAGTCTGCTTGTGACATTGAGGTTTTCACAGACCTTTTCAAGGAGACTGAAGGTGAGCTTGCCATCTTGGATGGAGAGTGGCTGAAGCCAGTAAAGCCAGTTTCTGTTGGAAAAATCAAACCAGTACCTAAAAGAAGTATCAATGAATGTGGTTATTTCTCTCTATGCCTTGTCTGCATCAACTGGAGAAAGACGCTGCAGCTTCACTTTTGTATGGTATCCATAGATCTGGTCATCTCGCCTCTTTGTCAGTTTGGTTCTGAAGGAATGCATAATGGTATATAGATCTACACAGGTGGTATCATTGGTCTCATGCTTCTTAACAACAAAAGGGACAATATGTTATTGCAAAAAAGGAGATGAACCTCCACAACATCTTGGTCTTCTCCATCCTTCACTCCAGCATTATCAGCACTGAGCTTCAGAAAAGTGAAGATTTGTCTGGGGCACTCATCACCAAGGCTGATGAAGTATGACTTCAATGCAGACCAGCTTTGCATGAGTCAAGAGATGGCTGGGTTGGGGTAAAGCTATCTTGTTGTGACATGGTGCAGAACTTCATAGAACTCTATGTCACAGAACTAAAAGAAAAATTAGTGACTCTCTAATTTTAGATGATATAGAAAAATGACTATACTGTACACTTTTAGAACTACTTTCTCAAAATATTTTGTCAGATTATCTAATGCATGCTTGAAAGTGTTTTCCACAATATTGGCATTGCAGTTACCACCACCGGGATCCTGACTGACTCCCTAACAAAACACCAGTGGGTTTGAACCCTTAAATCCGGGGTGGGGAACCTTTGGCCTTTCAGCTGTTGTGGATCTACACATACCAGCATGCCCTGCTACAGTTTTGATAATTGGCCATGCTAAAACTGTTGCAGGGCATGCTGGGATGTGTAGTTCAACAATGGCTGGAGGGCCAAAGACAGTGTTGCTTGAAGTATATCACTAATTTATCAAATATTCTCCTGTTTGGAAGAACAAACATCTGAGTTTTAAGACATATTATCAAGCCAGATAAAAGTAATGAGTGTTTTGAAATACAGTTGTACTTTTTGTGTTTACCTAGTGTGTCATGATTCATTTTCAGATTTACTCACACAGGAGATAATAGGTTTCCAGGAGAAATGAGACTGAAATCTAATTTAAATAGTCACTGTGTGCCAGATTAAAGAAAAACATCACAAAATACGATGAAGCAAGAATTATCTCATATTTGGTGTTAACGAGGAATAGAGTCTACACCTCATCAACCCTGTGTTAATTACATTATCTGATTCTACTCTTATTAGAAATGAAGTCATGGGACCTGCTATCTGACTGTGTGTGATTAAATCCATCAATGTAATCGACAAATGAGCACTTAACACAGACCAGTTTATTTTTAATGGGGGCAAACCCCAATGCAGAGGTTGAAGACTAATTCTGCAGAATGTTCATTCAGTTAGATAAAGAAAAAAAAAAGTCTTAATAAATAAGGGACAAAATTAAACTAATTATGTTTCTTCGGGAGCTGAATGTTTTGACAGTATGTAATTGCTTTTTGTTTGAATCTTATGAGAATTTTTTGAATTACTTCTGAATTCTATTTATTAATAATTAAGTATTCCATCACTACCCAAATAAATGATATGCCAAATAGAATAATAAGCAGGGTCTTATTCCCTTCAATGAGTTAAACAAGACACATTGCAATCTTACTCTGCTTATCAAAAATGAATATATAGGAAGTGGGAAAATCACAATGAGCAAATCAAAAGAAGGAGCAACACCCCCCACCACCGCCCCACCTCAACAATTTACATCTCAATAATATCATGTTTCAGATTTAAAAAGAGCCGAAAGACTTAGGGAAAAATTCAATTAGCCCCACTAATTTAACGCGGGTGAAAAAAAGTGGTAGCCTCGAGCTTTAACACCCAAGGCTATTCAATTGTAGCAGATTTTTCTAGTTCATTAAATTAACTGTTTTCTGGCATTAACACAGAGGGTCACATGTAATAGAATGCGATTTCTGCAAAAAATGCAAGTTTAGCACTAACCTCGCACATTTTGTCAAACTCACAAATGTAATAGGGTGTGGGAACATGCAAACTCGCATGTTTTGCTGCAATCCCAGAACTCACAATGGCAAAACTCGCATCCAGATGTTTTGCCATTGCACACATACACCTAACTCGGGCAATGTGATAGGAAGTGAGTTTACAACATCTAAAACATTACCAAAAGTTGTAAAACCATTAGAACAGCTTTTGGCTGGCCAGTTTGACAGAAGCATGCACAGATTATTGCATGCTTCTGTCGGAGAAAGTTTACAATAGTTACAAAAAGAAAAGAAAAAATGTGCTGTTCCCTCACACACATACACACAAAGCATAACCAGCCCCGGGCTCTTTGAGCTAGCCCTGGTTGCATAAATACAGGGGGAAAAATGAGTAGAGTTCCCCTGTATTTTTACATCCAGCACTAGGTAATTGGACCGGTCCTGGTTCCAAAAATAGGGGGGATAGATGTAGGGGTCCCCCATACTTTTGGGACCAGCACCGGGCTCCACTAGCCAGGGTGGTAATGCCACAGCCCAGGGACATGCTTATGTGGGTCCCCATGGCCACAGCATTGCCTCTCTTCACAGTCAGCACTGGCCAGGGTACCCTGTGAAGTTGAGACCCCCCAATACAGGGATCCCCCACTGCAGGGCACCCAAGAGCCAGGGCTAAAGCTCAGGGAAATCCCTGGCATCCCTGGGCTGTGGAATCAGAGTTGATAGTCCAAATTAATATTGTCTTTTACAGGTGGAACTACAGGTCCCAGCAAGACTTTATGTCTATAATTTGAGCTACACAATTCTCAAGATACTTGAAAACTTAAATCTGCCATAGCGAAGTATAATGAGCAAATATGTCTCGAAGATACATCTTTGAGACATACATGAAACCCAAACCAAGCTGTATTTCTAAAGGCATGCTTCATTTGAATCTGCATGCAAGAATCAGCCTTATGATAAGGATTCTCCATAAGATCTTAATACACAGTCATTTCCTGGTATCTTTCAGTGGGTCATATTATTTACTTTTGCAAATAAGGCCCAATAGTTATATTTCTTTATTAAAGCAATAAGAAGTTGATTATTGGCACAATATATTCACAAGGAAGTAGCACTCTGATACATACAGATGTAGTCATGCTCAGTGTTGCTGCTGCTGCACCAGGCATCCTAGTCGCGCCATACAAATAGTGCAGGTAGGTGACGTATGGCGTGATAAAGCACAAGAGGATCCACAGTGTGCAATACACAACTTCACCACTGGGTGGCGATTGTTCCACTAATGAAAACTACAGTATAGTGCTGAATAGCAGTGGATGGATATGGCACTAAAGAATACTGAACAATATAGAAAGCCCTAGCAAGCAGGCCAGTGCATAGTAAATATAGTAGTTAATTTTTGATACAATAATACTGTAGGGCGGAGTATGAAATCACCGGAACAGCAAGCACCCAGTGACAACATGCCTTACAACTGAAAACTCCCCTGATGTGCGGTATAAAATGATTGCTACATTAAGTAGAAATGTAAACACAGTGAAAGATTTACTCAGCGTCTCCTACGCACACAAAGAAAAGCGCAGTTAGTTCTACACAGCTCTCTAAAAGAGAAAAAATCATTACAATCAGCGATAGAGTTGGGACACACAGCACTATAAAAAATATTACAATGAGCGACATCACTGTAAGTGTCAGTGACTTGTCTCCAAGACTCTCTTGGCATAGCAGTATGACTGATGGTTACCATGCCCGTGAGCCAGGGTTTGATTTCCACAAAGGACACACCTGTATGTTATATATGTGTAAAAAGTAGCATTTACAGGGGTTTTTTTTTATTTCCCACAAGCTGTAGTGCTTCATATACAGACTCAGACATGCACCCAGATATACAGTCAAAATTAGAAAAAAGCTGTAGATGCCACTTTTGTGTGCTCCCTTAGTACATAGATCCCTATTTGCTGCTGTCTAGCTGCAAATTGCAGCTATTCTCTGTTCTCAGTCTCCCTTCAGTCCTGGTTTACATACAACCGCCTCTCTCTCTCTCTCTCTCTCTCTCTCTCTCTCTCTCTCTCCCACTGTTTGCACCTGGGCACAGTGCACTGGCCTCTTAATACTAGAGATGTGCACCGAAAATTTTTCGGGTTTTGTGTTTTGGTTTTGGATTCGGTTCCGCGGACGTGTTTTGGATTCGGACGCGTTTTGCCAAAACCTCCCTGAAATTTTTTTGTCGGATTCGGGTGTGTTTTGGATTCGGGTGTTTTTTTTACAAAAAACTCTCAAAAACAGCTTAAATCATAGAATTTGGGGGTCATTTTGATCCCATTGTATTATTAACTCAATAACCATAATTTCCACTCATTTTCAGTCTATTCTGAACACCTCACAATATTATTTTTAGTCCTAAAATTTGCACAAGGTCGCTGGATGGCTAAGCTAAGCGACACAAGTGGCCGACACAAACACCTGGCCCATCTAGGAGTGGCACTGCAGTGTCATGCAGGATGGCACTTCAAAAAAATAGTCCCCAAACAGCACATGATGCAAAGAAAAAAAGAGGCGCACCAAGGTCGCTGTGTGACTAAGCTAAGCGACACAAGTGGCCGACACAAACACCTGGCCCATCTAGGAGTGGCACTGCAGTGTCAGGCAGGATGGCACTTCAAAAAAATAGTCCCCAAACAGCACATGATGCAAAGAAAAAAAGAGGCGCACCAAGGTCGCTGTGTGACTAAGCTAAGCGACACCAAGTGGCCGACACAAACACCTGGCCCATCTAGGAGTGGCACTGCAGTGTCAGGCAGGATGGCACTTCAAAAAAATAGTCCCCAAACAGCACATGATGCAAAGAAAAAAAGAGGCGCACCAAGGTCGCTGTGTGACTAAGCTAAGCGACACAAGTGGCTGACACAAACACCTGGCCCATCTAGGAGTGGCACTGCAGTGTCAGACAGGATGGCACTTAAAAAAATAGTCCCCAAACAGCACATGATGCAAAGAAAAATGAAAGAAAAAAGATGGAATTGTCCTTGGGCCCTCCCACCCACCCTTATGTTGTATAAACAGGACATGCACACTTTAACGAACCCATCATTTCAGCGACAGGGTCTGCCACACGACTGTGACTGAAATGACTGGTTGGTTTGGGCCCCCACCAACAAAAAAAGCAATCAATCTCTCCTTGCACAAACTGGCTCTACAGAGGCAAGATGTCCACCTCATCATAATCCTCCGATTCCTCACCCCTTTCACTGTGTACATCCCCCTCCTCACAGATTATTAATTCGTCCCCACTGGAATCCACCATCTCAGATCCCTGTGTACTTTCTGGAGGCAATTGCTGCTGGTGAATGTCTCCATGGAGGAATTGATTCTAATTAATTTTGATGAACATCATCTTCTCCACATTTTCTGGAAGTAACCTCGTACTCCGATTGCTGACAAGGTGAGCGGCTGCACTAAACACTCTTTCGGAGTACACACTGGAGGGAGGGCAACTTAGGTAGAATAAAGCCAGTTTGTGCAAGGGCCTCCAAATTGCCTCTTTTTCCTGCCAGTATACGTACGGACTGTCTGACGTGCCTACTTGGATGCGGTCACTCATATAATCCTCTACCATTCTTTCAATGGTGAGAGAATCATATGCAGTGACAGTAGACGACATGTCAGTAATCATTGGCAGGTCCTTCAGTCCGGACCAGATGTCAGCACTCTCTCCAGACTGCTCTGCATCACCGCCAGCGGATGGGCTCGGAATTCTTAGCCTTTTCCTCGCACCCCCAGTTGCGGGAGAATGTGAAGGAGGAGCTGTTGACGGGTCACGTTCCGCTTGACTTGACAATTTTCTCACCAGCAGGTTTTTGAACCTCTTCAGACTTGTGTCTGCTGGAAAGAGAGATACAATGTAGGTTTTAAATCTAGGATCGAGCACGGTGGCCAAAATGTAGTGCTCTGATTTCAACAGATTGACCACCTATGAATCCTGGTTAAGCGAATTAAGGGCTCCATCCACAAGTCCCACATGCCTAGCGGAATCGCTCTGTTTTAGCTCCTCCTTCAATGTCTCCAGCTTCTTCTGCAAAAGCCTGATGAGGGGAATGACCTGACTCAGGCTGGCAGTGTCTGAACTGACTTCACGTGTGGCAAGTTCAAAGGGTTGCAGAACCTTGCACAACGTTGAAATCATTCTCCACTGCGCTTGAGTCAGGTGCATTCCCCCTCCTTTGTCTATATCGTGGGCAGATGTATAGGCTTGAATAGCCTTTTGCTGCTCCTCCATCCTCTGAAGCATATAGAGGGTTGAATTCCACCTCGTTACCACCTCTTGCTTCAGATGATGGCAGGGCAGGTTCAGGAGTGTTTGCTGGTGCTCCAGTCTTCGGCACGCGGTGGCTGAATGCCGAAAGTGGCCCACAATTCTTCGGGCCACCGCCAGCATCTCTTGCATGCCCCTGTCATTTTTTAAATAATTCTGCACCACTAAATTCAATGTATGTGCAAAACATGGGACATGCTGGAATTTGCCCAGATGTAATGCACGCACAATATTGCTGGCGTTGTCCGATGTCACAAATCCCCAGGAGAGTCCAATTGGGGTAAGCCATTCTGCGATGATGTTCCTCAGTTTCCGTAAGAGGTTGTCAGCTGTGTGTCTCTTATGGAAAGCGGTGATACAAAGCGTAGCCTGCCTAGGAACGAGTTGGCGTTTGCGAGATGCTGCTACTGGTGCCACCGCTGCTGTTCTTGCTGCGGGAGGCAATACATCTACCCAGTGGGCTGTCACAGTCATATAGTCCTGAGTCTGCCCTGCTCCACTTGTCCACATGTCCGTGGTTATGTGGACATTGGGTACAACTGCATTTTTTAGGACACTGGTGACTCTTTTTCTGACATCTGTGTACATTTTCGGTATCGCCTGCCTAGAGAAATGGAACCTAGATGGTATTTGGTACCAGGGACACAGTACCTCAATCAAGTCTCTAGTTGCCTGTGAATTAACGGTGGATACCGGACACACGTTTCTCACCACCCAGGCTGACAAGACCTGAGTTATCCACTTTGCAGCAGGATGACTGCTGTGATATTTCATGTTCCTCACAAAGGACTGTTGGACAGTCAATTGCTTACTGGAAGTAGTACAAGTGGTCTTCCGACTTCCCCTCTGGGATGACGATCGACTCCCAGCAGCAACAAAAGCAGCGCCAGCAGCAGTAGGTGTTACACTCAAGGATGCATCGGAGGAATCCCAGGCAGGAGAGGACTCGTTATACTTGCCAATGACATGGCCTGCAGGACTATTGGCTTTCCTGTGTAAGGTGGAAATTGACACTGAGGGAGTTGGTGGTGTGGTTTGCAGGAGCTTGGTTACAAGAGGAAGGGATTTAGTGGTCAGTGGACTGCTTCCGCTGTCATCCAAAGTTTTTGAACTTGTCACTGACTTCTGATGAATGCGGTCCAGGTGACGTATAAGGGAGGATGTTCCTAGGTGGTTAACGTCCTTACCCCTACTTATTACAGCTTGACAAAGGCAACACACGGCTTGACACCTGTTGTCCGCATTTGTGTTGAAATAATTCCACACCGAAGAGCTGATTTTTTTTTGTATTTTGACTAGGCATGTCAATGGCCATAATACAAAAAGAAGTTAGATATATCGTGCGCCCAACATTGGATATGTCAAAAAACTTATATGGATCAGAGTTCTGATATTTGAAGTCCACAACACGATCTTTCTAGGTGCTTTCTATCGGATGTAGAATTTTCAGGTCGCTTTATTCTTCCCCCAACATAGATATGTTAGATGGTGGAGACGGAAATGCAAAAAAGATAAAACACAAAGAGAGTCCAATGTGAAGTACAGTCTTATTCTGCAATCATACAGAATGGATCGAAAACAAGGGTCCTATGGATTATGTTCCCACTTCATGTGTCGATCTATATTAGAGGATCACCCAGGTGGACATAATCTGTGATGAGCTTACTTTATAGCTTACATCAAACAGATGATTCAAGACATATAAAGGTATCTTTTTCTTTATAATCTTCCCCGAATAATTTTCAAATAAAGCCCAAATGGTAAAGGGTCAGCTTACACGTAGCTTACTTTATGCTGAATGTAGATGTTCACATAAAGGTTTCTTTAACTGAGTTCATCCAGATAAAGTGTCCATTTCATAAACTCCCAACCGTAGGTATTCAATGCAATGGGAAAACAAAAATATACAAACACCAATGTGTAGCCAGTTCTTATTATAAAGACAAATGGGGATGAAATAATTAGTATTTCCTCCACCTGAATGTAAAGGCTATCTTTAAGGGTCACCCCAAGTGTGTCAACATGGATTATGGCTCACTGGGAAGACATTACAAGTCGAAACGCGTTGGTGGAAACTAGTTCTGATACACCCTGACCAACTACCTGTGGAATCCGGCAAGAAGGGTTTTTGTGGCTTTAACAACGTGGTGATATCAGCTGTACATAGAGTTTGTTTTTAAAGTGTAATTTTGGCTTTTTATCTTTTTTACAATAAATGTACCGTTAAAAAATTGCTAAACGGTGGACATTTATTTGGAGCTTTGGCTGTTACAAGTAGGAGAGGAAAAGAAACCGCTATATGAATTTACAGATCTGTCACAAGTAAGCTTGAGAGTAAGCATATATAGAACCATTGATCTTGAGCTATTGGACCTTTTCCCAGTGAGCCATAATCCATGTTGACACACTTGGGGTGACCCTTAAAGATAGCCTTTACATTCAGGTGGAGGAAATACTAATTATTTCATCCCCATTTGTCTTTATAATAAGAACTGGCTACACATTGGTGTTTGTATATTTTTGTTTTCCCATTGCATTGAATACCTACGGTTGGGAGTTTATGAAATGGACACTTTATCTGGATGAACTCAGTTAAAGAAACCTTTATGTGAACATCTACATTCAGCATAAAGTAAGCTACGTGTAAGCTGACCCTTTACCATTTGGGCTTTATTTGAAAATTATTCGGGGAAGATTATAAAGAAAAAGATACCTTTATATGTCTTGAATCATCTGTTTGATGTAAGCTATAAAGTAAGCTCATCACAGATTATGTCCACCTGGGTGATCCTCTAATATAGATCGACACATGAAGTGGGAACATAATCCATAGGACCCTTGTTTTCGATCCATTCTGTATGATTGCAGAATAAGACTGTACTTCACATTGGACTCTCTTTGTGTTTTATCTTTTTTGCATTTCCGTCTCCACCATCTAACATATCTATGTTGGGGGAAGAATAAAGCGACCTGAAAATTCTACATCCGATAGAAAGCACCTAGAAAGATCGTGTTGTGGACTTCAAATATCAGAACTCTGATCCATATAAGTTTTTTGACATATCCAATGTTGGGCGCACGATATATCTAACTTCTTTTTGTATTATTGCCTTTCCAGTTTTTGATAACACTGGTTGATATCATTGTGCTGCCTACATTTTCCAGCGCAGGGGTATACATATTTGTTTGTTAATGTCAATGGCCATATTCGTCCCATGGACAACAGGTGTCTCCCCGGGTGCCTGACTTAAACAAACCACCTCACCATCAGAATCCTCCTTGTCAATTTCCTCCCCAGCGCCAGCAACACCCATATCCTCATCCTGGTGTACTTCAACAGTGACATCTTCAATTTGACTATCAGGAACTGGACTGCGGGTGCTCCTTCCAGCACTTGCAGAGGGCGTGCAAATGGTGGAAGGTGCAAGCTCTTCCTGTCCAGTGTTGGGAAGGTCAGGCATCGCAACCGACACAATTGGACTCTCCTTGGGGATTTGTGATTTAGAAGAACGCACAGTTCTTTGCTGTGCTTTTGCCAGATTAAGTCTTTTCATTTTTCTAGCGAGAGGATGAGTGCTTCCATCCTCATGTGAAGCTGAACCACTAGCCATGAACATAGGCCAGGACCTCAGCCGTTCCTTGCCACTCCGTGTCGTAAATGGCATATTGGCAAGTTTACGCTTCTCATCAGACGCTTTCAATTTTGATTTTTGGGTCATTTTACTGAACTTTTGTTTTTTGGATTTTACATGCTCTCTACTATGACATTGGGCATCGGCCTTGGCAGACGACGTTGATGGCATTTCATCATCTCGGCCATGACTAGTGGCAGCAGCTTCAGCACGAGGTGGAAGTGGATCTTGATCTTTCCCTATTTTAACCTCCACATTTTTGTTCTCCATTTTTTAATGTGTGGAATTATATGCCAGTATCAATAGCAATGGCCTACTACTATATATTCTGCGCGCAACTGAAATGCACCACAGGTATGGATGGATAGTATACTTGACGACACAGAGGTAGGTAGAGCAGTGGCCTTCCGTACCGTACTGCTATATATACTGGTGGTCACTGTCAGCAAACTGCAAAACTAAAATGCACCACAGGTATAGAATCTAGATGGATAGTATACTTGACGACACAGAGGTAGGTAGAGCAGTGGCCTTCCGTACCGTACTGCTATATATACTGGTGGTCACTGTCAGCAAACTGCAAAACTTAAATACACCACAGGTATAGAATCTAGATGGATAGTATACTTGACGACACAGAAGAAGGTAGAGCAGTGGCCTTCCGTACCGTACTGCTATATATACTGGTGGTCACTGTCAGCAAACTGCAAAACTAAAATGCACCACAGGTATAGAATCTAGATGGATAGTATACTTGACGACACAGAGGTAGGTAGAGCAGTGGCCTTCCGTACCGTACTGCTATATATACTGGTGGTCACTGTCAGCAAACTGCAAAACTAAAATGCACCACAGGTATAGAATCTAGATGGATAGTATACTTGACAACACAGAGGTAGGTAGAGCAGTGGCCTTCCGTACCGTACTGCTATATACACTGGTGGTCACTGTCAGCAAACTGCAAAACTAAAATGCACCACAGGTATAGAATCTAGATGGATAGTATACTTGACGACACAGAGGTAGGTAGAGCAGTGGCCTTCCGTACCGTACTGCTATATATACTGGTGGTCACTGTCAGCAAACTGCAAAACTAAAATGCACCACAGGTATAGAATCTAGATGGATAGTATTCTTGACGACACAGAGGTAGGTAGAGCAGTGGCTTTCCGTACCGTACTGCTATATATACTGGTGGTCACTGGTCAGCAAAACTCTGCACTGTACTCCTCCTATATAATATACTGGTGGTCCCCAGTACCCACAATAAAGCAGTGTGAGCACAGATATATGCAGCACACTGAGCACAGATATGGAGCGTTTTTCAGGCAGACAACGTATACTGGTGGTCACTGGTCAGCAAAACTCTGCACTGTACTCCTCCTATATAATGTACTGGTGGTCCCCAGTACCCACAATAAAGCAGTGTGACACAGATATATGCAGCACACTGAGCACAGATATGGAGCGTTTTTCAGGCAGACAACGTATACTGGTGGTCACTGGTCAGCAAAACTCTGCACTGTACTCCTCCTATATAATACTGCTGGTCCCCAGTCCCCACAGTAAAGCAGTGTGAGCACAGATATATGCAGCACACTGAGCACAGATATGGAGCGTTTTTCAGGCAGAGAACAGATAAAACTGGTGGTCACTGATCAGCAAAACTCTGCACTGTACTCCTCCTATATAAAACAGCTGCTCCCCAGTCCCCACAATTAAGCAATAAGCACAAACGGAGAGGACGCCAGCCACGTCCTCTCCCTAACATTTCCAATGCACGAGTGAAAATGGCGGCGAAGCGCGGCTCCGAATATAGAATCCGAATCTCGCGAGAATCCGACAGCGGGATGATGACGTTCGGGCGCGCTCGGATTAACCGAGCCATACAGGAGAATCCGAGTATGCCTCGGACCTGTGTAAAATGGGTGAAGTTCGGGGGGGTTCGGTTTCCGAGGAACCGAACCCGCTCATCACTACTTAATACACCATCATTTTACAGGCTTCTTCCCAGGTTTTATTTTTATAGGTTTTCCTCCACTTCTCCTGCTTTCACAGTGTTTCTGCGGATGTGGCATGCCATCTGTGCCTCAACGTCGGAGGCAGTTCAAGCTCTGGACAAAACCACTGTAACCATTAGCCTACAGAACTTAAAAAGACTTCATAAGTGCTGTCTGTTTTTAATTATTGATCAGTTTTACTTTACAATATATACAAGTGTTGAATGCAACTGCAAATGCACTGCCACTTGTATATGCCCATTAACAGCATAATCATTTATAAGAGAAGTGCATTTCTAGCAGACTTTTAAGCAATGCAAGACAAGGCTTTACACATACAGAGATAACTAATAAATAAATAAATGGTCCTGCTGTTTTGTTACTCTCATGATTTAAACTGGGAAATATTTTAGGAAAAAACTATTACATTTCCAAATTGAAAGGATGGTTCTAAATGATTAGGAGTTTGGAATTTAATGTGACATTTACTCTTTTTCACATATTTTCCTGCTTCTTTTCTTCGCTGGGCCAACCATCAAGTTGACATCAAATCATTTTGTCCAACCTCTCTTATTAAAGCCATTTTAACTGTACGTTCAGACTATCCAATTAACTTGTATTTAATGTCATTTAGAGTTGTGTCAAATAGGTGCTTTTAATGCTAATGCTTTTCAGCTGGAAAGTGCTAGTGTTAATACAGCTCAATTGCTGTCATGCATACAGACTGAAGTAAAGTAGGAATGTGCCACTTTGAAGAAGCTGCATCCCTCCTGTCACTGCAATGTGTCAGCACAAGAGTAATTGAACTCTATTAATGCTAGAGATTTACCAGCAATAAAAATGCCTATCTGATGCCACCCTTAAGGGGCATATGGGGCATACAAACTAGACGAGAACATTAAGGATATCGCTGAGCCATTCTGAGCAATATCTTTTACTTTCTCGTCTAATGTGTACACTCAATATCATTAACGATGCACGCTCCCGTGCATCGTTAACGATCCCCTCCCTCGTCTGAAAAGTTCAGCTGAGGGAGGACCTCATTATCGAGGGCCATGCTGCAGCCACAGCTCCCTCAGTCACTTCCCCCATCGTCACTCCCTTCATGCTGGCAACAGCAAGTGTGTATTCACTTGCCGATACCGGCACCTTGCCGGGTCCCTACTGCTGCCAATATCGTCGGGTACACATATCGGCTAGTGTGTACCCGGCTTTAGGCTAGGTGCACATCTATACAATCGGCGGGCGGTTGTTTCAATTCATGATCTGTTCATGCTAAATCTTTGATCATGTTTTATCTGCAGTTTAATTTCTATCAGACTCTAAGGTACAATCGGACAAAAAGTTATGTGGATACACACTTTCAACTGTTCTGTCTGATGCTTCTCCAGCACCAGCACTGTCTTTGTGTCTTTTCAGCAGATACTTTAAACAGATGAGTTTCATGGATCGAAGGTAGATTGCAGGGCCATAACTAGGGCAGTGCTGGAGGTGCTTTGCACATAGCGCATATGCCCTGCGGGCGGAGTACCTCCAGCAGCACCCGCAGGACACACCGCACTATTGCCCGCCTGCCTTCCTGCCTTCACCACTAGCTAGCTGTAGTGGGGAGCACCTGGCTCTTTCTCTCACTGCTAGTGCATGCATATTTTGGACAGTGCTGCAGCTGCCGCCTGCTCCACCCTCTTCCGACTTCCTCTCTGTCCACAGTGTCTCCTGGTATTTGGAAATGCAGATGCAGCATACACACAGTCACTGACTCAATCCCCTGTGACAGATGTTTTATATATATATAGAGAGAGAGAGAGAGAGAGAGACAAGACAGCACTCATAGTCACAAAGGGATGATGATGGTGGTGCCGGGTTCATTTAAAAAATGCAAGAACACTCACTTTTCAAAAATGTTTAGCAGTTTTATTGCAATGCAGAATATATATACATCAAGGTGGCATGCTCACTCCACACTATCCTCATACATTTACATATAGGCACTCTCGTGTATAATCTCACTGATAGTGGTTTGCAATGCTATTGTAACAGAAACAATTCTCTGAGAAGATCACAACAGCAGACGTCTATTTTTCTACACTATATATCCCTGTGACACACTTCAGCAGTCCCGCTCACGTATCTTTCACTGTTTTGCACATGATATGAAGTAGCAGTCTGCAGTATACGGCCAATGGGCTAACTATATCTGCATATCTGATCATACTGATCTCTATACTTAAACTTCACTGTGCGTAGTATGCACATATCTATGTTTTACACATCTTGTACACGGGTGGTATTCATGTGACCGGCGGTCTGCTGACCGACAGTCACATGACCTCCTCCACCATCCCGCCGGCTCAGTATCCCGATGGTCGGCATGCCGACCAACAGGGACTATTTCCACTTGTGGGTGTCCACGACACCCATAGAGTGGGAATAGAACCCGTGGCGACCGCAGGTCACCACCGAGCCCGCAAGGGGCTTGCTGCACTCGCCCCTCCCCGCCGGGATCCCGGCGTCGGTATGCTGCCGGGATCCCGGCGTCGGTAAGCTGACCGGCGGTCAGGAGACCGCCGGTCAGCCATACTACACCCCTTGTACACGAATACAGCCACACTACATGGCAATAATATTGTATGCTTTTGAGACTCTTTATAATATATATATATATATATATATAAGTATGGTATGTAGGCGGCACTCGTGGACTTAATTCAAATAAGAAACCCGGACACTCCTGGGTTTCCGGGTTTCTTATTTGAATTAAGTCCACGAGTGCCGCCTACATACCATACTTATATCAAACTCAGAAGGAAGGCACCGGGCAAGATGTCTACATTTATTTGGCGGAGTGCCGAGTGTATCTTTACTCTATATATATATATATATATATATATTAGACAAAAAAGAATTACTCTTACTTTTGCGCTATACAGTAATTCCAGCAGCACCAGATATGGAACCCCTGTTAGTGGGAAACCAAAATATACATATGAACAAAACCAAGTATCCCTGTGCGCTAATATATATGTCACTGTAAATTCTGTTCAGGAAGAAGCCATTCATTCGATGAATCAGCCAATGTTCAATATGTCGAGGCCAGTTAGAACTCAGGTGGTCAGTGCGAGGTTCCCTAAAAAAATACCCTCTCACCAAGACTCACCCAAAATGAGAGACGAAAATTAGGCATATATAGGTTTTCCTTTTACTTCTTAAAATATATTAAAATACATAGATAGTATCATAGACCCAATAAATCCAAACACATGTCTGAGTACAGAAAGTTGGAATAGAATCCACCCTGACCTTTAGCAAAAGGCGTGAGCTCTAGGTGGAATTCACATACACCAGAACATGGCAGGTATTGATTGGTGAACCCTACGCGTTTTGCCTATCAAGACTTCATCAGGGGTATACAGCTGTTAAAACTATTAGGTGTCAGGTTTACTGTATAGGCACACTCAATGCTTGAATAAACCTTTGAAGACCATAAATCATAAAAGGTGGTGGCCCAGTCACTCCTTAAAAAGTTTTTTGTTTGGGCATAAATTAAAAGTGGCATCCCGTAGGGTTACCCTATGCAGCTATAAGACTTCCAGTCTGGTGACAGAAAACAATTCGCTGATGTGTTACAGAGAGTTCGTTTTGGTATATTATCGGTAGAATCACAATAATATAGACCCAAGCTCCGGATCATACATGTGTACAGGTCACCAGTCACACTTGGTTTTGTTTATATATATATATATACTAGGTGATTCATCGCGCCCTACGGGCGCTCTTCACACCGTCGTTAGGGGCTACGCCCCGTTAACCCCTGCACACCTTTGGACATACGCAGGCCGGTAGATAACAGAATCAGAAACACAGGGCAGTATAGAGGGCATACAGAAATGGTGTCCGGTTGAGAAAAGATAGAGAGGCGTAGGGGGGAGGGAGAAAGGGAATGTACAGAAACACTGTGCGATCGGTAAAGGATAGGGAGAGTCAGGGTGGTAGGGAGAGGATAAAGAGAGGCAAGGTGTTAGAAAATACCATTGCAAGAGGCTACGACCCGTTAACCCCTGCACGGGCTTCAGCTATGGTGCTGCAGATGTGGCTGCCATGGGTGGGGGAGGGAGTGCCGCGGGTGGGGGAGGGGTGGGGGGTGCTGCAGATGTGGTTGCCATGGGTATGGGAGGGAGTGCCGCGGGTGGGGGGTGCTGCAGGTGTGGGTGCCGCGGGTGGGAGGGTACGGGGCGTGTGCCGCGGGTGGGTGGCGGATGTTGTGAAGGCTGTGGGTGCCGCGGGTGGGAGGGGGGAGGCAGTCAGTGGTTGTCCACGGCATTCTCCTCCGGACTGTGCGGCAGCTGAGCAGTCACCGGCTGCAGTGTCACCAGGGTGCAGGGAGTGTACGGGGAGGGGGGAGAGAGGGGAGTGGGCGGAGATGGGGAGGGGATTGGGCGGGGATGGGCGGACCGAGGGAGGGGACTGTTCCTGGCCTGCATCCAGCCACCCAGATCTGTGCCTGTGACTCCGCCCAGCGTTAGAAATGCAGGCACAGAGTCACAGGGCTAATATATAGGAGATATATATATACAATCTCGTGGTGTTTTCCATATATATGAATAATGCATGGGTACACACACTACATGAGTATGCAAATATCTGTGGAAGAAATAGCCATATTAGTAGGCTGAATTATCATATTGTGTACCTGGATACAATCCACTTAACCACTTAACTGATGATTTTTTCCCCCCAAGTAACACTCTGAAACTGTCTGGTTTTTTTTAATGAGTGAATTAGGTGAAGAATAAGAATTTAACCCTATCCAAAATGATTTTAGTTAAAAATCAAGTAAATTTTTTTTTTTTAAAAATATCTTTTCCCCAAACATTGAAACATCGATCAGGAACATAGTGACCATCGGAACATCGGAAACATCGCGACCACCGCAGCTTTCATTTTGAAAGCCGGGACATCCTCCAGGTATACAGGGGGGTCTGGGGGTGGCTTGTACTAAATGAACACTATGCAAACAATTTGTTAAATAGATATGTGATTTCAGGATTTGTTTATAATTTAAAATACCTGTGTTTGAAATTTTGGTCAGTGCCGCATATTTAATGAAGGGAGACTGGGCTGGTGTTTGCATAGTCAAACACTGTGCAATTTAACACCTTTGATTAGTGGGACATTTGCCTCAGCTGTAGTTGTGTCAATTTACCATAGTATATCTGTAGCTTCAACCATGCACAGCTATGCGTTCAGCTGTGCGTTCCAATACTCAAAGCGTTCCTATCTCTAAGCGTTTTGAAAATTAACAGTTAAAAAAACAGTTGAACAAACATTGAACAACATCAAGGAAAATTTCAGGAACATTATGTTTACTCACCAAACCTCTACAATGAAATCACCAGGACCAGGCCTACTAACCCTCTGGCAGATAACATCAGTAGTGCCTTACAGGCCTACCCCTCAAGGTGAGCAGGGAGCACTGGTGGGGGAGAGAGCACCAAGGCCAGGCCCAGCAGGGTCATTTTCATCGGATTTTGGTATGCTCCACACATTCTCATAACCCCCCCCATACTGCTCCTATTAGAACAGGATAATTTCCTTTCGTTGTTTACTTGCAACGGTGATCTCACCATGTGCTTTCTTTAAAAAAAAAAAAACTTTTACTGTATACTTCCACCTCACCGTGTGGTATTCCTGTGAGGTGTACCTCCACTGATTGCACACCCTGCCAGCAGCATCTAACACAGTGCACCCCAAATGGGGGACTCTGATGGTTCCTCTGCAGGCAGGTTGTGCCTCACATGGATTGTTCATACAGGTTATATCATACGACTACAGTGCCCGTTCTCCCATGTATGGTTTATCTCCCAGTGTAACTTCCGTAGTGCGCCCAACATGGTTGCCTCATCTGGTAAGCTTGTGGATGGGATGAAAATACATGGACCTGATAGTTTTGTTGGTACCCTATTCTGAAACGTTAGGACGCTGCAATCACCCCCATTTTGTGTCATCTCTTCTAGGGGTGGACTATTCCACCCAGGGTAATCCTATGCAGTGCGCCCAAGATGGCTGCCGCACCTGGTACCTTGTGAGGGTGGAATATACAGCCCATGGAAGTTATTACCCAAAATGCCTACACCAATCCTGCATTATGATTACTCTATGCATTCTAGGTTTTAATTTTTATGTCTGTGTGTATCGCTGTATTAATCTTTTGTATTATGTGCATTGTTTTGATGTCTGCAAAGTGCCTTGAGTCCTGTTTGGAGAAAGAGTGCTATAAAAATAAAATTATTATTATTAATTTACACTCCCCAGCGGCTGCTATTGTCTGCAGCCGCTGCAGGTGTCCTCCTGCAGTGTTGACTGATCAGCAGTGATCGGCAGCACTGTCAACACTGGGGGAGAGTGCGGGGAGGCAGAGGGATCTTCCGTCCCTCTGACAGCAGCAGCGTAGTGAAGTTTCCCTTCCCTGCCGCTGCTAGCACTGTTTATCTGGTCGCATCCTGTGCGACCGCGTCAGATAACGCACTTGCAGGCATGGTCGCATCTGATGCGACCATGCCAGGCAAGTGGTTAAATGGTGCTGAGTTTCATATTCATTTAGGAATTCACCTACAAATATTATTTATTATCAAAAAAAATAAGAATTTACTTACCGATAATTCTATTTCTCGGAGTCCGTAGTGGATGCTGGGGTTCCTGAAAGGACCATGGGGAATAGCGGCTCCGCAGGAGACAGGGCACAAAAAGTAAAGCTTTAGGATCAGGTGGTGTGCACTGGCTCCTCCCCCTATGACCCTCCTCCAAGCCTCAGTTAGGATACTGTGCCCGGACGAGCGTACACAATAAGGAAGGATTTATGAATCCCGGGTAAGACTCATACCAGCCACACCAATCACACTGTACAACCTGTGATCTGAACCCAGTTAACAGTATGATAACAGCGGAGCCTCTGAAAGATGGCTCACAACAATAATAACCCGATTTTTGTAACTATGTACAAGTATTGCAGATAATCCGCACTTGGGATGGGCGCCCAGCATCCACTACGGACTCCGAGAAATAGAATTATCGGTAAGTAAATTCTTATTTTCTCTATCGTCCTAGTGGATGCTGGGGTTCCTGAAAGGACCATGGGGATTATACCAAAGCTCCCAAACGGGCGGGAGAGTGCGGATGACTCTGCAGCACCGAATGAGAGAACTCCAGGTCCTCCTTAGCCAGGTTATCAAATTTGTAGGATTTTACAAACGTGTTTGCCCCTGACTAAATAGCCGCTCGGCCAAGTTGTAAAGCCGAGACCCCTCGGGCAGCCGCCCAAGATGAGCCCACCTTCCTTGTGGAATGGGCATTTACATATTTTGGCTGTGGCAGGCCTGCCACAGAATGTGCAAGCTGAATTGTATTACACATCCAACTAGCAAAAGTCTGCTTAGAAGCAAGAGCACCCAGTTTGTTGGGTGCATACAGGATAACAGCAAGTCAGTTTTCCTGACTCCAGCCGTCCTGGAACCTATATTTTCAGGGCCCTGACCACATCTAGCAACTTGGAGTCCTCCAAGTCCCTAGTAGGCGCAAGACACCACAATAAGCTGGTTCAGGTGAAACACTGACACCACCTTAGGGAGAGAACTGGGGACGAGTCCGCAGCTCTGCCCTGTCCGAATGGACAAACAGATATGGGCTTTTTTGAGAAAAAAACCACCAATTTGACACTCGCCTGGTCCAGGCCAGGTCCAAGAGCATGTTCACTTTTCATGTGAGATGCTTCAAATCCACAGATTTGACTGGTTTTAAACCAATGTGTTTTGAGGAATCCCAGAACTACGTTGAGATCCCACAGTGCCACTGGAGGCACAAAAGGGGGTTGTATATGCAATACTCCCTTGACAAACTTCTGGACTTCAGGAACTGAAGCCAATTCTTTCTGGAAGAAAAATCGACAGGGCCGAAATTTGAACCTTAATGGACCCCAATTTGAGGCCCATAGACACTTCTGTTTGCAGGAAATGCAGGAATCGACCGAGTTGAAATTTCTTCGTGGGGCCTTCCTGGCCTCACACCACGCAACATATTTTCGCCACATGTGGTGATAATGTTGTGCGGTCACCTCCTTTCTGGCTTTGACCAGGGTAGGAATGACCTCTTCCTGAATGCCTTTTCCCTTAGGATCCGGCGTTCCACCGCCATGCCGTCAAACGCAGCTGCGGTAAGTCTTGGAACAGACATGGTACTTGCTGAAACAAGTCCCTTCTTAGTGGCAGAGGCCATAAGTCCTCTGTGAGCATCTCTTGAAGTTCCGGGTACCAAGTCCTTCTTGGCCAATCCGGAGCCATGAGTATAGTTCTTACTCCTCTACGTCTTATAATTCTCAGTACCTTAGGTATGAAAAGCAGAGGATGGAACACATACACCGACTGGTACACCCACGGTGTTACCAGAACGTCCACAGCTATTGCCTGAGGGTCTCTTAACCTGGCGCAATACCTGTCCCGTTTTTTGTTCAGACGGGACGCCATCATGTCCACCTTTGGTAATTCCCAACGGTTTACAATCATGTGGAAAACTTCCCCATGAAGTTCCCACTCTGCCGGGTGGAGGTCGTGCCTACTGAGGAAGTCTGCTTCCCAGTTTCCATTCCCGGAATGAAACACTGCTGACAGTGCTATCACATGATTTTCCGCCCAGCGAAAAGTCCTTGCAGTTTTTGCCACTGCCCTCCTGCTTCTTGTGCCGCCCTGTCTATTTACGTGGGCGACTGCCGTGATGTTTTATCCCACTGGATCAATACCGGCTGACCTTGAAGCAGAGGTCTTGCTAAGCTTAGAGCATTATAAATTTACCCTTAGCTATATTTATGTGGAGAAAAGTCTCCAGACTTGATCACACTCCCTGGAAATTTTTTCCTTGTGTGACTGCTCCCCAGCCTCTCGGGCTGGCCTCCGTGGTCACCAACATCCAAAACTGAATGCCGAATCTGCGGCCCTCTAGAAGATGAGCACTCTGTAACCACCACAGGAGAGACACCCTTGTCCTTGGATATAGGGTTATCCGCTGATGCATCTGAAGATGCGATCCGGACCATTTGTCAAGCAGATCCCACTGAAAAGTTCTTGCATGAAATCTGCCGACTGGAATTGCTTCGAAGGAAGTCACCATTTTTTTACCATGGCCCTTGTGCAATGATGCACTGATTTTAGGAGGTTCCTGACTAGCTCGGATAACTCCCTGGCTTTCTCTTCCGGGAGAAACACCTTTTTCTGGACTGTGTCCAGAATCATCCCTTAGCACAGGAGACTTGTTGTCGGGATCAGCTGCGATTTTGGAATATTTAGAATCCACCCCTGCTGTTGTAACAGTATCCGAGATAGTGCTACTCCGACCTCCAACTGTTCCCTGGACTTTGCCCTTATCAGGAGATCGTCCAAGTAAGGGATAATTAAGACGCCTTTTCTTCGAAGAAGAACCATCATTTCGGCCATTACCTTGGTAAAGACCCGGGGTGCCGTGGACAATCCAAACGGCAGCGTCTGAAACTGATAGTGACAGTTCTGTACCACGAACCTGAGGTACCCTTAGTGATAAGGGCAAATTTGGGACATGGAGGTAAGCATCCCTGATGTCTCGGGACACCATATAGTCCCCTTCTTCCCGGTTCGTTATCACTGCTCTGAGTGACTCCATCTTGATTTGAACCTTTGTAAGTGTTCAAATTTTTTTAGATTTAGAATAGGTCTCACCTAGCCTTCTGGCTTCAGTACCACAATATAGTGTGGAATAATACCCCTTTTCTTGTTGTAGGAGGGGTAATTTAATTATCACCTGCTGGGAATACAGCTCGTGAATTGTTTCCCATACTGCCTCCTTGTCGGAGGGAGACCTTGGTAAAGCAGACTTCAGGAGCCTGCGCAGGGGAAACGTCTCGACATTCCAATCTGTACCCCTGGGATACTACTTGTAGGATCCAGGGGTCCTGTACGGTCTCAGCGTCATGCTGAGAGCTTGTCAGAAGCGGTGGAACGCTTCTGTTCCTGGGAATGGGCTGCCTGCTGCAGTCTTCTTCCCTTTCCTCTATCCCTGGGCAGATATGACTCTTATAGGGACGAAAGGACTGAAGCTGAAAAGACGGTGTCTTTTTCTGCAGAGATGTGACTTAGGGTAAAAAACGGTGGATTTTCCAGCAGTTGCCGTGGCCACCAGGTCAGATGGACCGACCCCAAATAACTCCTCTTCCTTTATACGGCAATACACCTTTGTGCCGTTTGGAATCTGCATCACCTGACCACTGTCGTGTCCATAAACATCTTCTGGCAGATATGGACATCGCACTTACTCTTGATGCCAGAGTGCAAATATCCCTCTGTGCATCTCGCATATATAGAAATGCATCCTTTAAATGCTCTATAGTCAATAAAATACTGTCCCTGTCAAGGGTATCAATATTTTTAGTCAGGGAATCCGACCAAGCCACCCCAGCTCTGCACATCCAGGCTGAGGCGATCGCTGGTCGCAGTATAACACCAGTATGTGTGTATATACTTTTTATGATATTTTCCAGCCTCCTGTCAGCTGGCTCCTTGAGGACGGCCCTATCTATAGACGGTACCGCCACTTGTTCTGATAAGCGTGTGAGCGCCTTATCCACCCTAAGGGGTGTTTCCCAACGCGCCCTAACTTCTGGCGGGAAAGGGTATACCGCCCATATTTTCTATCGGGGGGAACCCACGCATCATCACACACTTCATTTAATTTATTTGATTCAGGAAAAACTACGGTAGTTTTTTCACATCCCACATAATACCCTCTTTTGTGGTACTTGTAGTATCAGAAATATGTAACACCTCCTTCATTGCCCTTAACGTGTGGCCCTAATAAGGAATACGTTTGTTTATTCCCCCGTCGACACTGGATTCAGTGTCCCTGTCTGTGTCTGTGTCGACCGACTAAAGTAAACGGGCGTTTTAAAACCCCTGACGGTGTTTTTGAGACGTCTGGACCGGTACTAATTGTTTGTCGGCCGTCTCATGTCGTCAACCGACCTTGCCGCGTGTTGACATTATCACGTAATTCCCTAAATAAGCCATCCATTCCGGTGTCGACTCCCTAGAGAGTGACATCACCATTACAGGCAATTGCTCCGCCTCCTCACCAACATCGTCCTCATACATGTCGACACACACGTACCGACACACAGCACACACACAGGGAATGCTCTGATAGAGGACAGGACCTACTAGCCCTTTGGAGAGACAGAGGGAGAGTTTGCCAGCACACACCAAAAACGCTATAATTATATAGGGACAACCTTATATAAGTGTTTTCCCTTATAGCATCTTTTTTATATATTTCTAACGCCAAATTAGTGCCCCCCCTCTCTGTTTTAACCCTGTTTCTGTAGTGCAGTGCAGGGGAGAGCCTGGGAGCCTTCCCTCCAGCCTTTCTGTGAGGGAAAATGGCGCTGTGTGCTGAGGAGATAGACCCCGCCCCTTTTTCGGCGGCCTCGTCTCCCGCTCTTAACGGATTCTGGCAGGGGTTAAATATCTCCATATAGCCCCCGGAGGCTATATGTGAGGTATTTTTAGCCAAAAATAGGTTTTCATTGCCTCCCAGGGCGCCCCCCTTCCAGCGCCCTGCACCCTCAGTGACTGCCGTGTGAAGTGTGCTGAGAGGAAATGGCGCACAGCTGCAGTGCTGTGCGCTACCTTAAGAAGACTGAGGAGTCTTCATGCCGCCGATTCTGGACCTTCTTCTTGTTTCAGCATCTGCAAGGGGGCCGGCGGCGAGGCTCCGGTGACCATCCAGGCTGTACCTGTGATCGTCCCTCTGGAGCTAATGTCCAGTAGCCAAAGAAGCCAATCCATCCTGCACGCAGGTGAGTTCACTTCTTCTCCCCTAAGTCCCTCGTTGCAGTGATCCTGTTGCCAGCAGGACTCACTGTAAAATAAAAAACCTAAGCTAAACTTTTCTAAGCAGCTCTTTAGGAGAGCCACCTAGATTGCACCCTTCTCGGCCGGGCACAAAAATCTAACTGAGGCTTGGAGGAGGGTCATAGGGGGAGGAGCCAGTGCACACCACCTGATCCTAAAGCTTTACTTTTTGTGCCCTGTCTCCTGCGGAGCCGCTATTCCCCATGGTCCTTTCAGGAACCCCAGCATCCACTAGGACGATAGAGAAATATAATTTCTACCTCGGGTTAGTGAGTGGGAAGATCCCTAATTTTCCCACCCTATGAATTTATTCATAAAATTGATCCAGCCTGATTGGTATTGTTGCCATATAGGTAATTGTTCGCACTTAATATAATATTAGGGTAATGGATATTGTCTGAATTAAAATATAATGAATTATAATAAGAATTTACTTACCGATAATTCTATTTCTCATAGTCCGTAGTGGATGCTGGGAACTCCGTAAGGACCATGGGGAATAGCAGCTCCGCAGGAGACTGGGCACAAATAGAAAGCTTTAGTACTACCTGGTGTGCACTGGCTCCTCCCCCTATGACCCTCCTCCAAGCCTCAGTTAGGATACTGTGCCCGGACGAGCGTACACAATAAGGAAGGATTTTGAATCCCGGGTAAGACTCATACCAGCCACACCAATCACACCGTATAACTTGTGATCTGAACCCAGTTTACAGTATGATAAAACAGAGGAGCCTCTAGAAAAGATGGCTCACTACAACAATAACCCGATTTAGTTAACAATAACTATGTACAAGTATTGCAGACAATCCGCACTTGGGATGGGCGCCCAGCATCCACTACGGACTATGAGAAATAGAATTATCGGTAAGTAAATTCTTATTTTCTCTGACGTCCTAGTGGATGCTGAGAACTCCGTAAGGACCATGGGGATTATACCAAAGCTCCCAAACGGGCGGGAGAGTGCGGATGACTCTGCAGCACCGAATGAGAGAACTCCAGGTCCTCCTCAGCCAGGGTATCAAATTTGTAGAATTTAGCAAACGAGTTTGCCCCTGACCAAGTAGCTGCTCGGCAAAGTTGTAAAGCCGAGACCCCTCGGGCGGCCGCCCAAGATGAGCCCACTTTCCGTGTGGAATGGGCTTTTACAGATTTTGGCTGTGGCAAGCCTGCCACAGAATGTGCAAGCTGAATTGTACTACAAATCCAACGAGCAATAGTCTGCTTAGAAGCAGGAGCACCCAGCTTGTTGGGTGCATACAGGATAAACAGCGAGTCAGATTTTCTGACTCCAGCCGTCCTGGAAACGTATATTTTCAGGGCCCTGACTACGTCCAGCAACTTAGAGTCCACCAAGTCCCTAGTAGCCGCAGGTACCACAATAGGCTGATTCAGATGAAACGCTGAAACCACCTTAGGGAGAAACTGAGGACGAGTCCTCAATTCTGCCCTATCCGTATGAAAAATTAGGTAAGGGCTTTTATAGGATAAAGCCGCCAGTTCTGACACGCGCCTGGCTGAAGCCAGGGCCAATAGCATTACCACTTTCCATGTGAGATATTTTAAGTCCACAGTGGTGAGTGGTTCAAACCAATGTGATTTTAGGAACCCCAAAACCACATTGAGATCCCAAGGTGCCACTGGAGGCACAAAAGGAGGCTGTATATGCAGCACCCCTTTGACAAACGTCTGAACTTCAGGAACTGAAGCCAGTTCTTTTTGGAAGAAGATCGACAGGGCCGAAATTTGAACCTTAATGGACCCTAATTTTAGGCCCATAGACAGTCCTGTTTGCTAGAGATGAGCGGGTTCGGTTTCTCTGAAACCGAACCCGCACGAACTTCATGTTTTTTTCACGGGTCCGAGCAGACTCGGATCCTCCCGCCTTGCTCGGTTAACCCGAGCGCGCCCCGAACGTCATCATGACGCTGTCGGATTCTCGCGAGACTCGGATTCTATATAAGGAGCCGCGCGTCGCCGCCATTTTCACACGTGCATTGAGATTGATAGGGAGAGGACGTGGCTGGCGTCCTCTCCATTAGAAATTAGATTAGAAGAGAGAGAGAGATTGTGCAGAGTCAGACAGAGTTTACCACAGTGACCAGTGCAGTTGTTGTTAGTTAACTTTTATTTATTTTAATATATATCCGTTCTCTGCTATATCCGTTCTCTGCCTGAAAAAAAACGATACACAGCAGCAGCCAGTCACACAGTGTGACTCAGTCTGTGTGCACTCAGCTCAGCCCAGTGTGCTGCACATCAATGTATAAAAGGCAAAGCTTATAATAATTGTGGGGGAGACTGGGGAGCACTGCAGGTTGTTATAGCAGGAGCCCCCAGGAGTACATAATATTATATTAATTTAAAATTAAACAGTGCACACTTTTGCTGCAGGAGTGCCACTGCCAGTGTGACTAGTGGTGACCAGTGCCTGACCACCAGTATAGTAGTATATTGTTGTATGTATTGTATACTATCTCTTTATCAACCAGTCTATATTAGCAGCAGACACAGTACAGTGCGGTAGTTCACGGCTGTGGCTACCTCTGTGTCGGCAGTCGGAACTCGGCAGGCAGTCCGTCCATCCATAATTGTATTACAATATATACCACCTAACCGTGGTATTTTTTTTTCTTTCTTTATACCGTCATAGTGTCATACTAGTTGTTACGAGTATACTACTATCTCTTTATCAACCAGTGTACAGTGCGATAGTTCACGGCTGTGGCTACCTCTGTGTCGGCAGTCGGCAGGCAGTCCGTCCATCCATAATTGTATTATTATTATAATATATACCACCTAACCGTGGTTTTTTTTCCATTCTTTATACCGTCGTCATAGTGTCATACTAGTTGTTACGAGTATACTACTATCTCTTTATCAACCAGTGTACAGTGCGGTAGTTCACGGCTGTGGCTACCTCTGTGTCGGCAGTCGGCAGGCAGTCCGTCCATCCATAATTGTATTATTATTATAATATATACCACCTAACCGTGGTTTTTTTTTCATTCTTTATACCGTCATAGTGTCATACTAGTTGTTACGAGTATACTACTATCTCTTTATCAACCAGTGTACAGTGCGGTAGTTCACGGCTGTGGCTACCTCTGTGTCGGCAGTCGGCAGGCAGTCCGTCCATCCATAATTGTATTATTATTATAATATATACCACCTAACCGTGGTTTTTTTTTCATTCTTTATACCGTCGTCATAGTGTCATACTAGTTGTTACGAGTATACTACTATCTCTTTATCAACCAGTGTACAGTGCGGTAGTTCACGGCTGTGGCTACCTCTGTGTCGGCAGTCGGCAGGCAGTCCGTCCATCCATAATTGTATTATTATTATAATATATACCACCTAACCGTGGTTTTTTTTCCATTCTTTATACCGTCGTCATACTGTCATACTAGTTGTTACGAGTATACTACTATCTCTTTATCAACCAGTGTACAGTGCGGTAGTTCACGGCTGTGGCTACCTCTGTGTCGGCAGTCGGCAGGCAGTCCGTCCATCCATAATTGTATTATTATTATAATATATACCACCTAACCGTGGTTTTTTTTCCATTCTTTATACCGTCGTCATAGTGTCATACTAGTTGTTACGAGTATACTACTATCTCTTTATCAACCAGTGTACAGTGCGGTAGTCCACGGCTGTGGCTACCTCTGTGTCGGCAGTCGGCAGGCAGTCCGTCCATCCATAATTGTATTATTATTATAATATATACCACCTAACCGTGGTTTTTTTTCCATTCTTTATACCGTCGTCATAGTGTCATACTAGTTGTTACGAGTATACTACTATCTCTTTATCAACCAGTGTACAGTGCGGTAGTTCACGGCTGTGGCTACCTCTGTGTCGGCAGTCGGCAGGCAGTCCGTCCATCCATAATTGTATTATTATTATAATATATACCACCTAACCGTGGTTTTTTTTTCATTCTTTATACCGTCGTCATAGTGTCATACTAGTTGTTACGAGTATACTACTATCTCTTTATCAACCAGTGTACAGTGCGGTAGTTCACGGCTGTGGCTACCTCTGTGTCGGCAGTCGGCAGGCAGTCCGTCCATCCATAATTGTATTATTATTATAATATATACCACCTAACCGTGGTTTTTTTTCCATTCTTTATACCGTCGTCATAGTGTCATACTAGTTGTTACGAGTATACTACTATCTCTTTATCAACCAGTGTACAGTGCGGTAGTTCACGGCTGTGGCTACCTCTGTGTCGGCAGTCGGCAGGCAGTCCGTCCATCCATAATTGTATTATTATTATAATATATACCACCTAACCGTGGTTTTTTTTCCATTCTTTATACCGTCGTCATAGTGTCATACTAGTTGTTACGAGTATACTACTATCTCTTTATCAACCAGTGTACAGTGCGGTAGTTCACGGCTGTGGCTACCTCTGTGTCGGCAGTCGGCAGGCAGTCCGTCCATCCATAATTGTATTATTATTATAATATATACCACCTAACCGTGGTTTTTTTTTCATTCTTTATACCGTCGTCATAGTGTCATACTAGTTGTTACGAGTATACTACTATCTCTTTATCAACCAGTGTACAGTGCGGTAGTTCACGGCTGTGGCTACCTCTGTGTCGGCAGTCGGCAGGCAGTCCGTCCATCCATAATTGTATTATTATTATAATATATACCACCTAACCGTGGTTTTTTTTTCATTCTTTATACCGTCGTCATAGTGTCATACTAGTTGTTACGAGTATACTACTATCTCTTTATCAACCAGTGTACAGTGCGGTAGTTCACGGCTGTGGCTACCTCTGTGTCGGCAGTCGGCAGGCAGTCCGTCCATCCATAATTGTATTATTATTATAATATATACCACCTAACCGTGGTTTTTTTATACCACCTAACCGTGGCAGTCCGTCCATAATTGTATACTAGTAAACTATCCAATCCATCCATCTCCATTGTTTACCTGAGGTGCCTTTTAGTTCTGCCTATAAAATATGGAGAACAAAAAAGTTGAGGTTCCAAAATTAGGGAAAGATCAAGATCCACTTCCACCTCGTGCTGAAGCTGCTGCCACTAGTCATGGCCGAGACGATGAAATGCCAGCAACGTCGTCTGCCAAGGCCGATGCCCAATGTCATAGTACAGAGCATGTCAAATCCAAAACACCAAATATCAGAAAAAAAAGGACTCCAAAACCTAAAATAAAATTGTCGGAGGAGAAGCGTAAACTTGCCAATATGCCATTTACCACACGGAGTGGCAAGGAACGGCTGAGGCCCTGGCCTATGTTCATGGCTAGTGGTTCAGCTTCACATGAGGATGGAAGCACTCAGCCTCTCGCTAGAAAACTGAAAAGACTCAAGCTGGCAAAAGCACCGCAAAGAACTGTGCGTTCTTTGAAATCCCAAATCCACAAGGAGAGTCCAATTGTGTCGTTTGCGATGCCTGACCTTCCCAACACTGGACGTGAAGAGCATGCGCCTTCCACTATTTGCATGCCCCCTGCAAGTGCTGGAAGGAGCACCCGCAGTCCAGTTCCTGATAGTCAGATTGAAGATGTCAGTGTTGAAGTACACCAGGATGAGGAGGATATGGGTGTTGCTGGCGCTGGGGAGGAAATTGACCAGGAGGATTCTGATGGTGAGGTGGTTTGTTTAAGTCAGGCACCCGGGGAGACACCTGTTGTCCGTGGGAGGAATATGGCCGTTGACATGCCAGGTGAAAATACCAAAAAAATCAGCTCTTCGGTGTGGAGGTATTTCACCAGAAATGCGGACAACAGGTGTCAAGCCGTGTGTTCCCTTTGTCAAGCTGTAATAAGTAGGGGTAAGGACGTTAACCACCTCGGAACATCCTCCCTTATACGTCACCTGCAGCGCATTCATAATAAGTCAGTGACAAGTTCAAAAACTTTGGGTGACAGCGGAAGCAGTCCACTGACCAGTAAATCCCTTCCTCTTGTAACCAAGCTCACGCAAACCACCCCACCAACTCCCTCAGTGTCAATTTCCTCCTTCCCCAGGAATGCCAATAGTCCTGCAGGCCATGTCACTGGCAAGTCTGACGAGTCCTCTCCTGCCTGGGATTCCTCCGATGCATCCTTGCGTGTAACGCCTACTGCTGCTGGCGCTGCTGTTGTTGCCGCTGGGAGTCGATGGTCATCCCAGAGGGGAAGTCTTAAGCCCACTTGTACTACTTCCAGTAAGCAATTGACTGTTCAACAGTCCTTTGCGAGGAAGATGAAATATCACAGCAGTCATCCTACTGCAAAGCGGATAACTGAGTCCTTGACAACTATGTTGGTGTTAGACGTGCGTCCGGTATCCGCCGTTAGTTCACAGGGAACTAGACAATTTATTGAGGCAGTGTGCCCCCGTTACCAAATACCATCTAGGTTCCACTTCTCTAGGCAGGCGATACCGAGAATGTACACGGACGTCAGAAAAAGACTCACCAGTGTCCTAAAAAATGCAGTTGTACCCAATGTCCACTTAACCACGGACATGTGGACAAGTGGAGCAGGGCAGGGTCAGGACTATATGACTGTGACAGCCCACTGGGTAGATGTATGGACTCCCGCCGCAAGAACAGCAGCGGCGGCACCAGTAGCAGCATCTCGCAAACGCCAACTCTTTCCTAGGCAGGCTACGCTTTGTATCACCGCTTTCCAGAATACGCACACAGCTGAAAACCTCTTACGGCAACTGAGGAAGATCATCGCGGAATGGCTTACCCCAATTGGACTCTCCTGTGGATTTGTGGCATCGGACAACGCCAGCAATATTGTGTGTGCATTAAATATGGGCAAATTCCAGCACGTCCCATGTTTTGCACATACCTTGAATTTGGTGGTGCAGAATTTTTTAAAAAACGACAGGGGCGTGCAAGAGATGCTGTCGGTGGCCAGAAAAATTGCGGGACACTTTCGGCGTACAGGCACCACGTACAGAAGACTGGAGCACCACCAAAAACTACTGAACCTGCCCTGCCATCATCTGAAGCAAGAAGTGGTAACGAGGTGGAATTCAACCCTCTATATGCTTCAGAGGTTGGAGGAGCAGCAAAAGGCCATTCAAGCCTATACAATTGAGCACGATATAGGAGATGGAATGCACCTGTCTCAAGTGCAGTGGAGAATGATTTCAACGTTGTGCAAGGTTCTGATGCCCTTTGAACTTGCCACACGTGAAGTCAGTTCAGACACTGCCAGCCTGAGTCAGGTCATTCCCCTCATCAGGCTTTTGCAGAAGAAGCTGGAGGCATTGAAGAAGGAGCTAACACGGAGCGATTCCGCTAGGCATGTGGGACTTGTGGATGCAGCCCTTAATTCGCTTAACAAGGATTCACGGGTGGTCAATCTGTTGAAATCAGAGCACTACATTTTGGCCACCGTGCTCGATCCTAGATTTAAAGCCTACCTTGGATCTCTCTTTCCGGCAGACACAGGTCTGCTGGGGTTGAAAGACCTGCTAGTGACAAAATTGTCAAGTCAAGCGGAACGCGACCTGTCAACATCTCCTCCTTCACATTCTCCCGCAACTGGGGGTGCGAGGAAAAGGCTCAGAATTCCGAGCCCACCCGCTGGCGGTGATGCAGGGCAGTCTGGAGCGACTGCTGATGCTGACATCTGGTCCGGACTGAAGGACCTGACAACGATTACGGACATGTCGTCTACTGTCACTGCATATGATTCTCTCAACATTGATAGAATGGTGGAGGATTATATGAGTGACCGCATCCAAGTAGGCACGTCACACAGTCCGTACTTATACTGGCAGGAAAAAGAGGCAATTTGGAGGCCCTTGCACAAACTGGCTTTATTCTACCTAAGTTGCCCTCCCACAAGTGTGTACTCCGAAAGAGTGTTTAGTGCCGCCGCTCACCTTGTCAGCAATCGGCGTACGAGGTTACATCCAGAAAATGTGGAGAAGATGATGTTCATTAAAATGAATTATAATCAATTCCTCCGCGGAGACATTGACCAGCAGCAATTGCCTCCACAAAGTACACAGGGAGCTGAGATGGTGGATTCCAGTGGGGACGAATTGATAATCTGTGAGGAGGGGGATGTACACGGTGATATATCGGAGGGTGAAGATGAGGTGGACATCTTGCCTCTGTAGAGCCAGTTTGTGCAAGGAGAGATTAATTGCTTCTTTTTTGGGGGGGGTCCAAACCAACCCGTCATATCAGTCACAGTCGTGTGGCAGACCCTGTCACTGAAATAATGGGTTGGTTAAAGTGTGCATGTCCTGTTTTGTTTATACAACATAAGGGTGGGTGGGAGGGCCCAAGGATAATTCCATCTTGCACCTCTTTTTTCTTTTCTTTTTCTTTGCATCATGTGCTGATTGGGGAGGGTTTTTTGGAAGGGACATCCTGCGTGACACTGCAGTGCCACTCCTAGATGGGCCCGGTGTTTGTGTCGGCCACTAGGGTCGCTAATCTTACTCACACAGCTACCTCATTGCGCCTCTTTTTTTCTTTGCGTCATGTGCTGTTTGGGGAGGGTTTTTTGGAAGGGACATCCTGCGTGACACTGCAGTGCCACTCCTAGATGTGCCCGGTGTTTGTGTCGGCCACTAGGGTCGCTAATCTTACTCACACAGCTACCTCATTGCGCCTCTTTTTTTCTTTGCGTCATGTGCTGTTTGGGGAGGGTTTTTTGGAAGGGACATCCTGCGTGACACTGCAGTGCCACTCCTAGATGTGCCCGGTGTTTGTGTCGGCCACTAGGGTCGCTAATCTTACTCACACAGTCAGCTACCTCATTGCGCCTCTTTTTTTCTTTGCGTCATGTGCTGTTTGGGGAGGGTTTTTTGGAAGGGCCATCCTGCGTGACACTGCAGTGCCACTCCTAGATGGGCCCGGTGTTTGTGTCGGCCACTAGGGTCGCTAATCTTACTCACACAGCTACCTCATTGCGCCTCTTTTTTTCTTTGCGTCATGTGCTGTTTGGGGAGGGTTTTTTGGAAGGGACATCCTGCGTGACACTGCAGTGCCACTCCTAGATGGGCCCGGTGTTTGTGTCGGCCACTAGGGTCGCTTATCTTTCTCACACAGCTACCTCATTGCGCCTCTTTTTTTCTTTGCGTCATGTGCTGTTTGGGGAGGGTTTTTTGGAAGGGACATCCTGCGTGACACTGCAGTGCCACTCCTAGATGGGCCCGGTGTTTGTGTCGGCCACTAGGGTCGCTTATCTTTCTCACACAGTCAGCTACCTCATTGCGCCTCTTTTTTTCTTTGCGTCATGTGCTGTTTGGGGAGGGTTTTTTGGAAGGGACATCCTGCGTGACACTGCAGTGCCACTCCTAGATGGGCCCGGTGTTTGTGTCGGCCACTAGGGTCGCTTATCTTACTCACACAGCGACCTCGGTGCAAATTTTAGGACTAAAAATAATATTGTGAGGTGTGATGTGTTCAGAATAGGCTGAAAATGAGTGTAAATTATGTTTTTTGAGGTTAATAATACTTTGGGATCAAAATTACCCCCAAATTCTATGATTTAAGCTGTTTTTTAGGGTTTTTTGAAAAAAACACCCGAATCCAAAACACACCCGAATCCGACAAAAATAATTCGGTGAGGTTTTGCCAAAACGCGTTCGAACCCAAAACACGGCCGCGGAACCGAACCCAAAACCAAAACACAAAACCCGAAAAATTTCAGGCGCTCATCTCTACTGTTTGCAGGAAATGCAGGAAACGACCCAGTTGAAATTCCTCTGTAGGGGCCTTCCTGGCCTCGCACCACGCAACATATTTACGCCAAATACGGTGATAATGCTGCACGGTTACATCCTTCCTGGCTTTGATCAGGGTAGGGATGACTTCATCCGGAATGCCTTTTTCCTTCAGGATCCGGCGTTCAACCGCCATGCCGTCAAACGCAGCCGCGGTAAGTCTTGGAACAGACAGGGTCCCTGCTGGAGCAGGTCCCTTCGTAGAGGTAGAGGCCACGGGTCCTCCGTGAGCATCTCTTGAAGTTCCGGGTACCAAGTCCTTCTTGGCCAATCCGGAGCCACGAGTATAGTCCTTACTCCTCTCCTTCTTATGATTCTCAGTACCTTGGGTATGAGAGGCAGAGGAGGGAACACATACACTGACTGGTACACCCACGGTGTTACCAGCGCGTCCACAGCTATTGCCTGAGGCACTCCCGGAATGAACACTGCTGACAGTGCTATCACATGATTTTCCGCCCAGCGAAGAATCCTTGCAACTTCTGCCATTGCCCTCCTGCTTCTTGTGCTGCCCTGTCTGTTTACGTGGGCGACTGCCGTGATGTTGTCTGACTGAATCAGCACCGGCTGACCTTGAAGCAGAGGTCGTGCTAGGCTTAGAGCATTGTAGATGGCCCTTAGCTCCAGGATATTTATGTGAAGTGATGTCTCCAGGCTTGACCACAAGCCCTGGAAATTTCTTCCTTGTGTGACTGCTCCCCAGCCTCTCAGGCTGGCATCCGTGGTCACCAGGACCCAGTCCTGAATGCCGAATCTACGGCCCTCTAGAAGATGAGCACTCTGCAACCACCACAGAAGAGACACCCTTGTCCTAGGGGACAGGGTTATCCGTTGATGCATCTGAAAATGCGATCCGGACCATTTGTCCAGCAGATCCCACTGGAACGTTCTTGCGTGGAATCTGCCGAATGGAATCGCTTCGTAGGAAGCTACCATCTTTCCCTAGACTCTTGTGCATTGATGCACTGAGACTTGCCCTGGTTTCAGGAGGTTTCTGACCAGTTCGGATAACTCCCTGGCTTTCTCCTCCGGAAGGAACACCTTTTTCTGGACTGTGTCCAGAATCATCCCTAGGAACAGAAGACGTGTTGTCGGAATCAGCTGCGATTTTGGGATATTTAGAATCCAGCCGTGCTGCCGTAGCACTACTTGAGATAGGGCTACTCCGACTACTAACTGTTCTCTGGATCTTGCTTTTATCAGGAGATCGTCCAAGTAAGGGATAATTAAAACGCCTTTTCTTCGAAGAAGAATCATCATTTCGGCCATTACCTTGGTAAAGACCCGAGGTGCCTTGGATAATCCAAACGGCAGCGTCTGAAACTGATAGTGACAGTTTTGTACCACAAACCTGAGGTACCCTTGATGAGAAGGGTAAATGGGGACATGGAGGTAGGCATCTTTGATGTCCAGAGACACCATATAGTCCCCCTCTTCCAGGTTCGCGATCACTGCCCTGAGTGACTCCATCTTGAATTTGAACCTCTGTATGTAAGTGTTCAAAGACTTCAGATTTAAAATTGGTCTCACCGAGCCGTCCGGCTTCGGTACCACAAACAGCGTGGAATAATACCCCTTCCCTTGTTGCAGGAGGGGTACCTTGATTATCACCTGCTGGGAATACAGCTTCTGAACTGCCTCCAATACTGCCTCCCTGTCGGAGGGAGACGTTGGTAAAGCAGACTTCAGGAACCGGCGAGGGGGAGACGTCTCGAACTCCAATTTGTACCCCTGAGATACTACTTGCAGGATCCAGGGGTCCACTTGCGAGTGAGCCCACTGCGCGCTGAAATTCTTGAGACGGGCCCCCACCGTGCCTGAGTCCGCTTGTAAGGCCCCAGCGTCATGCTGAGGACTTGGCAGAAGCGGGGGAGGGCTTTTGTTCCTGGGAAGTGGCTGTCTGCTGCAGTCTTTTTCCCCTTCCTCTGCCCCGGGGCAGAAAAGAGGAACCTTTTGCCCGCTTGCCCTTATGGGGACGAAAGGACTGAGCCGGATAAGACGGCGTCTTTTTATGTTGAGAGGCTACCTGGGGTAAAAATGTGGATTTCCCAGCCGTTGCCGTGGCCACCAGGTCCGATAGACCGACCCAAAATAACTCCTCCCCTTTATAAGGCAATATTTCCATATGCCGTTTAGAGTCCGCATCACCTGACCACTGTCGCGTCCATAATCCTCTTCTGGCAGTAATGGACAGCGCACTCACTCTTGAAGCCAGAGTGGAAATATCCCTCTGTGCATCTCGCATATATAGAAATGCATCTTTTAAATGCTCTATAGTCAACAATATACTGTCCCTATCCAGGGTATCAATATTTTCAGTCAGGGAATCCGACCAAGCCACCCCAGCGCTGCACATCCAGGCTGAGGCGATTGCTGGTCGCAGTATAACACCAGTATGTGTGTATATACTTTTAAGGATATTCTCCAGTTTTCTGTCACCTGGTTCCTTGAGGGCGGCCGTATCAGGAGACGGTAACGCCACTTGTTTTGATAAGCGTGTGAGCGCTTTATCCACTCTAGGGGGTGTTTCCCAACGCGCCCTAACCTCTGGCGGGAAAGGGTATAATGCCAATAACTTTTTAGAAATTATCAGTTTTTTATCGGGGGAAACCCACGCTTCATCACACACCTCATTTAATTCGTCTGATTCAGGAAAAACTACAGGTAGTTTTTTCACACCCCACATAATACCCTTTTTAGTGGTACTTGCAGTATCAGAAATGTTTAACACCTCTCTCATTGCCGTGATCATGTAACGTGTGGCCCTACTGGAAGTCACGTTTGTCTCCTCACCGTCGACACTGGAGTCAGTATCCGTGTCGACGTCAGTATCCACCACCTGAGGTAACGGCCTTTTTAGAGACCCTGATGGTTTTTGAGACGCCTGGACAGGGACTAGCTGATTAGTCGGCTGTCTCATGTCATCAACCGTCTTTTGTAAGGAGCTGACACTCACGTAAATCCTTCCATAAAGCCATCCACTCAGATGTCGACTCCTTAGGGGGTGACATCTCTATTATAGGCAATTGCCCCGCCTCCACATCATTTTCCTCCTCATACATGTCGACACAAACGTACCGACACACAGCACACGCACAGGGAATGCTCTGATAGAGGACAGGACCCCACTAGCCCTTTGGGTAAACAGAGGGAGAGTATGCCAGCACACACCAGAGCGCTATATATAGATATAGGGACAACCTTATATAAGTGTTTCTCCCTTATAGCTGCTGTTTGTTAATAACCCGCCAATAAATGCCCCCCTCTCTTTTTTACCCTGTTTCTGTAGTGCAGGACTGCAGGGGAGAGTCAGGGAGACGTCCTTCCAGCGAAGCTGTGAGGGAAAATGGCGCCTGTGTGCTGAGGAGATAGGCTCCGCCCCCTTCTCGGCGGCCTTTCTCCCGCTTTTTGTGAAAATCTGTCAGGGGTTAAAATTCATCCATATAGCCCAGGAGCTATATGTGATGTATTTTTAGCCAGCCAAGGTGTTTCTATTGCTGCTCAGGGCGCCCCCCCCTAGCGCCCTGCACCCTCAGTGACCGGAGTGTGAAGTGTGCTGAGAAGCAATGGCGCACAGCTGCAGTGCTGTGCGCTACCTTGTGGAAGACAGGATGTCTTCTGCCGCCGATTTGCCGGACTCTTCTTGCTTCTGGCTCTGTAAGGGGGCCGGCGGCGCGGCTCTGGGACCGAGCTCCAAGGCTGGGCCTGTGAGCGGTCCCTCTGGAGCTAATGGTGTCCAGTAGCCAAGAAGCCCAATCCACTCTGCACGCAGGTGAGTTCGCTTCTTCTCCCCTTAGTCCCTCGATGCAGTGAGCCTGTTGCCAGCAGGTCTCACTGAAAATAAAAAACCTAAACTAAAACTTTCACTAAGAAGCTCAGGAGAGCCCATAGTGTGCACCCTTCTCGTTCGGGCACAAAAATCTAACTGAGGCTTGGAGGAGGGTCATAGGGGGAGGAGCCAGTGCACACCAGGTAGTACTAAAGCTTTCTATTTGTGCCCAGTCTCCTGCGGAGCCGCTATTCCCCATGGTCCTTACGGAGTTCCCAGCATCCACTAGGACATCAGAGAAAAATAGGTGATTTAACCATAGTGAATAGTACAGTGGATATATTTTATAGTAAGGAATAGATATGAAATAGGTTTGAACATTTGAGGTAATGTTTAGATAATTTAAGAAATAATGTTTTGTATATGTGTGTATATAGATATGTATATGCTGTATGGCTGAATGGGTCACTTGGCTTAGGCTATAATATGTAAACAGCTGCTTGTACACACAGGTGCATGATTAAAAGCCAAAGACCTACACGCCTGCAGGGAGTGTAATCTGGCCTTCTGTCCAGTCATATTGCTGGCCAGTGACAATGACAACAGAAGATCTATTGAAACTGTTACACCCAAACCAAGTTAAAATATTTACTGGGAAATAGTTAATGAATAAGGAAGGACTACATTTTATGACCCCAAAACACATGTCCTATTTGCCACCTTAAGACAGAACAGTTGAACATGTTTTATGACACCATGCCTTCTTGAGCAGGACAAGCCAGCTCAGTTCAATGTTTGTTTTATGACACCTTGGAATGTAAATGGCAAACCTATAATTATCTTTTGCATTGAAAACACTATGAGAATATACCAGCAAATGGTTAAGTTATAGGTATATATACACATGAGTTCAGTCAGAGAGAGAAGTCAGGAGAAGAAGGAGTTGGAGGTCAGAAGGAGAGAAGATGCGGAGCTAAGAAGAAGCTAAGTGCAGGAAGAGGGATGTTCTTAGGATGGTAATTATATACTTGAAAGTATACACTTTATGTTAGTAATTGTCTAAGTTTGTGAAACTGTGTTTTGTTGTTATGTATGTACAATAGTTAAGGGAGCATAAATATTACTAGTACAGTATATATGTCACCACTGTATATATCTTATTCTGTATGATTTGATTTTGCCTGTAAATAATCAATCGGATGGTAAGAGCGATAATCTCAAGTTTGAACTCTCTTTAAGGAATCACAACTTCATAATTTCATAAGTCATAGTATAAGGACTGCATATATTTATTAGCCACCTAGTTTGTAAGTCTGACACAATATATTTGCAGATATATATGATAATTGCATATTAATTAAAATATATCTATATATTGATAATCATATATGATATATTAAATATTAATATAATTTATAAATATGATTCCATAAATCAATAGTATCAAGAAGATGTGGCTCATGGATATCTGATATTCCTTACACTTTTGAGCCAGTAAATACTATACCTAGCCATATTTGCAGTTGCATCACTGTGACCAAGGGCTCTGTATTCTGCACTACCATGGCGTAATGTGTGTAAGAGGCTCTACCATGTTGTAATGTGTGTAAGGGACTCTACCATGTTGTAATGTGTGTAAGGGGTTCTACTATGGCGTAACATGTATAAGCGTTTCTACTGTGTGGTATAATGTGAATAACAAACACTACTGTGTGGCATAATGTGAAATGGTACTATCATGTTGCCACGCCCCTTCCCCATTAAGCCACACACCCTATATTGTTGATGCCCTATCCCTCTTTTGAATTGGTGGGGGGCATTGGGGCACCAATTCTCTTTCTGGCACAGGGCACCAAAATGTCTAGTTACAGCTCTAGTAAATTGTAAAGATGTGTATGCAGGAATCTACAAGTACTGTAAGTAAAATAAAAAGCAAAATCGCATCAAAAGTATGATTGTACAAATGTGTACCTAGCTTCAATCACAAACTGTCAGTGATATGTTGCCGTCTGGTGGCAAACAAGAAATTACAGGAAGTACATGATTAAAAAAGGTCTAAATTTGAAACTACTATGAACTAGAGATGAGCGGGTTCGTGAACATGTATAAAAAGGATTAAAAACGGGTCAAATCAAGTAAGGAATCACCACGTCACATTAGCCAATCGCTGATGCACTGATGACATTTGTACACAATCAGGGCCTGTTTTAGAACAAGTAGAGGTCAGGGCAAAGATTTTCCTTACTGACTCCCCCCCCATCAAAAATGAACATATCTGCAGACAAGCCATTGAACATTTCAGCCTCAGAGCACATTCATCTGCCTCAATATTCCCTAATGCCCCTTTATATGCCAATCCAGTGGGCAGGCTTAGGCAGGCAAGGATGTTTGCCGCAGGTGGGTGGAGTCATGCTGCGGGAAGGCAGAGGTGGCCGGCTGCAGTGTGCCCTGTCAGGCTGCCTGTACAAATTGGTACAAATTGGGACATGATATTAGGCTAAATCACATTGATCAGTATTTATATACACAGTTTCTTTATGCTGTGTGATGAAGCAGAAGCCTTTACTAGAGACCATAGTAATCTTACTCTTGTGCAAACAAGATTTAGAGGAACATACTTTTTTGGCGCTATGCAAAAAGTAAATATCGCAAAACATTTGCTTGAATAGATTAGAAACTATGGGTGAATACCTCTAAAACCTGACTTGTATTGAGTTTGGTAATTTACTTTCACTGGTACAGTATATATATACCCTTAAAAGTCAACCCTGGGTCAGCAGTCAGAGCCTCCCACTTGAGTGCAATGAATCTTTGTTTTCATTTATTTATTATTTATTAGCAGTTTCTTATAGGGATGAGCGGGTTCGGTTCCTCGGAATCCGAACCCGCCCGAACTTCATGTTTTTTTACACGGGGCCGAGCGACTCGGATCTTCCCGCCTTGCTCGGTTAACCCGAGCGCGCCCGAACGTCATCATCCCGCTGTCGGATTCTCGCGAGGCTCGGATTCTATCGCGAGACTCGGATTCTATATAAGGAGCCGCGCGTCGCCGCCATTTTCACACGTGCATTGAGATTCATAGGGAGAGGACGTGGCTGGCGTCCTCTCCGTTTATAGAGAAGAGAGTGAGACAGTAGAGAGAGACACAGTAGTAATTTTGGGGAGCATTAGGAGGAGTACTAGTTACTTGCTGAAGTGATAGATAGTGTGACTGTATATTATCTGACTTGTGGGGGAGACACTGACAGTGGGGAGCAGTTAGAGTCTGAGAGCAGGACTCAGGAGTACATATAACGTACAGTGCACACTTTTGCTGCCAGAGTGCCACACTGCCATTGTGACCACACTGACCACCAGTATAATATATATTGTGATTGTCTGCTTAGGAGTACTACTTGCAAGTTGCTGATAGTGTGACCAGTGACCTGACCACCAGTCACCACCAGTTTAATATATATATATATATATATATATATATATATATAATTGTATATAATATATATATTTAATATTGTATACCACCTACCCGTGTTTTTTTTTTTTTCTTTCTTCTTTATACATACTACTATAGTAGCTTACTGTAGCAGTCTGCGGTGCTGCTGAGCTGACTGTGTCCAGCAGGTCCGTCATCAGTCATTACACAATAAATATATATACCTGTCCGGCTGCAGTACTAGTGATATTATATATATATATATATATATATATATATATATATATATATACATACAGGTTGAGTATCCCTTATCCAAAATGCTTGGGACCAGAGGTATTTTGGATATGGGATTTTTCCGTATTTTGGAATAATTGCATACCATAATGAGATATCATGGTGATGGGACCTAAATCTAAGCACAGAATGCATTTATGTTACATATACACCTTATACACACAGCCTGAAGGTAATTTTACACAATATTTTTTGTAACTTTGTGCATTGAACAAAGTTTATGTACATTCACACAATTCATTTATGTTTCATATACACCCTATACACACAGCCTGAAGGTCATTTAATACAATATTTTTAATAACTGTGTGTATTAAACAAAGTTTGTGTACATTGAGCCATCAAAAAACAAAGGTTTCACTATCTCACTCTCACACAAAAAAGTCCGTATTTCGGAATATTCCGTATTTCGGAATATTTGGATATGGGATACTCAACCTGTATTGATTTCATCTCATTATCATCCAGTCTATATTAGCAGCAGACACAGTACGGTAGTCCACGGCTGTAGCTACCTCTGTGTCGGCAGTCGCTGGTCCATCCATAATTGTATACCACCTACCCGTGGTTTTTTTCTTTTCTTTCTTCTTTATACATACTACTATAGTAGCTTACTGTAGCAGTCTGCGGTGCTGCTGAGCTGACAGTGTCCAGCAGGTCCGTCATCAGTCATTACATAATAAATATATATACCTGTCCGGCTGCAGTACTAGTGATATTATATATATATATATATTGATTTCATCTCATTATCATCCAGTCTATATTAGCAGCAGACACAGTACGGTAGTCCACGGCTGTAGCTACCTCTGTGTCGGCAGTCGCTGGTCCATCCATAATTGTATACCACCTACCCGTGTTTTTTTTTTTTTCTTTCTTCTTCTTTATACATACTACTATAGTAGCTTACTGTAGCAGTCTGCGGTGCTGCTGAGCTGACAGTGTCCAGCAGGTCCGTCATCAGTCATTACATAATAAATATATATACCTGTCCGGCTGCAGTACTAGTGATATTATATATATATATATTGATTTCATCTCATTATCATCCAGTCTATATTAGCAGCAGACACAGTACGGTAGTCCACGGCTGTAGCTACCTCTGTGTCGGCAGTCGCTGGTCCATCCATAATTGTATACCACCTACCCGTGTTTTTTTTTTCTTTTCTTTCTTCTTCTTTATACATACTACTATAGTAGCTTACTGTAGCAGTCTGCGGTGCTGCTGAGCTGACAGTGTCCAGCAGGTCCGTCATCAGTCATTACATAATAAATATATATACCTGTCCGGCTGCAGTACTAGTGATATTATATATATATATATATATTGATTTCATCTCATTATCATCCAGTCTATATTAGCAGCAGACACAGTACGGTAGTCCACGGCTGTAGCTACCTCTGTGTCGGCAGTCGCTGGTCCATCCATAATTGTATACCACCTACCCGTGTTTTTTTTTTTTTTTCTTTCTTCTTCTTTATACATACTACTATAGTAGCTTACTGTAGCAGTCTGCGGTGCTGCTGAGCTGACAGTGTCCAGCAGGTCCGTCATCAGTCATTACATAATAAATATATATACCTGTCTGGCTGCAGTACTAGTGATATTATATATATATATATATTGATTTCATCTCATTATCATCCAGTCTATATTAGCAGCAGACACAGTACGGTAGTCCACGGCTGTAGCTACCTCTGTGTCGGCAGTCGCTCGTCCATCCATAAGTATACTAGTATCCATCCATCTCCATTGTTTACCTGAGGTGCCTTTTAGTTGTGCCTATTAAAATATGGAGAACAAAAATGTTGAGGTTCCAAAATTAGGGAAAGATCAAGATCCACTTCCACCTCGTGCTGAAGCTGCTGCCACTAGTCATGGCCGAAACGATGAAATGCCAGCAACGTCGTCTGCCAAGGCCGATGCCCAATGTCATAGTACAGAGCATGTAAAATCCAAAACACCAAATATCAGTAAAAAAAGGACTCAAAATCTAAAATAAAATTGTCGGAGGAGAAGCGTAAACTTGCCAATATGCAATTTACCACACGGAGTGGCAAGGAACGGCTGAGGCCCTGGCCTATGTTCATGGCTAGTGGTTCAGCTTCACATGAGGATGGAAGCACTCAGCCTCTCGCTAGAAAACTGAAAAGACTCAAGCTGGCAAAAGCACAGCAAAGAACTGTGCGTTCTTCGAAATCCCAAATCCACAAGGAGAGTCCAATTGTGTCGGTTGCGATGCCTGACCTTCCCAACACTGGACGTGAAGAGCATGCGCCTTCCACCATTTGCACGCCCCCTGCAAGTGCTGGAAGGAGCACCCGCAGTCCAGTTCCTGATAGTCAGATTGAAGATGTCAGTGTTGAAGTACACCAGGATGAGGAGGATATGGGTGTTGCTGGCGCTGGGGAGGAAATTGACAAGGAGGATTCTGATGGTGAGGTGGTTTGTTTAAGTCAGGCACCCGGGGAGACACCTGTTGTCCGTAGGAGGAATAGGGCCGTTGACATGCCTGGTGAAAATACCAAAAAAATCAGCTCTTCGGTGTGGAAGTATTTCACCAGAAATGCGGACAACATTTGTCAAGCCGTGTGTTGCCTTTGTCAAGCTGTAATAAGTAGGGGTAAGGACGTTAACCACCTCGGAACATCCTCCCTTATACGTCACCTGCAGCGCATTCATAATAAGTCAGTGACAAGTTCAAAAACTTTGGGCGACAGCGGAAGCAGTCCACTGACCAGTAAATCCCTTCCTCTTGTAACCAAGCTCACGCAAACCACCCCACCAACTCCCTCAGTGTCAATTTCCTCCTTCCCCAGGAATGCCAATAGTCCTGCATGCCATGTCACTGGCAATTCTGACGAGTCCTCTCCTGCCTGGGATTCCTCCGATGCATCCTTGCGTGTAACGCCTACTGCTGCTGGTGCTGCTGTTGTTGCTGCTGGGAGTCGATGGTCATCCCAGAGGGGAAGTCGTAAGCCCACTTTTACTACTTCCACCAAGCAATTGACTGTCCAACAGTCCTTTGCGAGGAAGATGAAATATCACAGCAGTCATCCTGTTGCAAAGCGGATAACTGAGGCCTTGACAACTATGTTGGTGTTAGACGTGCGTCCGGTATCCGCCGTTAGTTCACAGGGAACTAGACAATTTCTTGAGGCAGTGTGCCCCCGTTACCAAATACCATCTAGGTTCCACTTCTCTAGGCAGGCGATACCGAGAATGTACACGGACGTCAGAAAAAGACTCACCAGTGTCCTAAAAAATGCAGTTGTACCCAATGTCCACTTAACCACGGACATGTGGACAAGTGGAGCAGGGCAGGGTCAGGACTATATGACTGTGACAGCCCACTGGGTAGATGTATGGACTCCCGCCGCAAGAACAGCAGCGGCGGCACCAGTAGCAGCATCTCGCAAACGCCAACTCTTTCCTAGGCAGGCTACGCTTTGTATCACCGGTTTCCAGAATACGCACACAGCTGAAAACCTCTTACGGCAACTGAGGAAGATCATCGCGGAATGGCTTACCCCAATTGGACTCTCCTGTGGATTTGTGGCATCGGACAACGCCAGCAATATTGTGTGTGCATTAAATATGGGCAAATTCCAGCACGTCCCATGTTTTGCACATACCTTGAATTTGGTGGTGCAGAATTTTTTAAAAAACGACAGGGGCGTGCAAGAGATGCTGTCGGTGGCCAGAAGAATTGCGGGACACTTTCGGCGTACAGGCACCACATACAGAAGACTGGAGCACCACCAAAAACGCCTGAACCTGCCCTGCCATCATCTGAAGCAAGAAGTGGTAACGAGGTGGAATTCAACCCTCTATATGCTTCAGAGGTTGGAGGAGCAGCAAAAGGCCATTCAAGCCTATACAATTGAGCACGATATAGGAGGTGGAATGTACCTGTCTCAAGCGCAGTGGAGAATGATTTCAACGTTGTGCAAGGTTCTGCAACCTTTTGAACTTGCCACACGTGAAGTCAGTTCAGACACTGCCAGCCTGAGTCAGGTCATTCCCCTCATCAGGCTTTTGCAGAAGAAGCTGGAGGCATTGAAGGAGGAGCTAAAAGGGAGCGATTCCGCTAGGCATGTGGGACTTGTGGATGGAGCCCTTAATTCGCTTAACAAGGATTCACGGGTGGTCAATCTGTTGAAATCAGAGCACTACATTTTGGCCACCGTGCTCGATCCTAGATTTAAAACCTACCTTGGATCTCTCTTTCCGGCAGACACAAGTCTGCTGGGGTTCAAAGACCTGCTGGTGACAAAATTGTCAAGTCAAGCGGAACGCGACCTGTCAACATCTCCTCCTTCACATTCTCCCGCAACTGGGGGTGCGAGGAAAAGGCTCAGAATTCCGAGCCCACCCGCTGGCGGTGATGCAGGGCAGTCTGGAGCGACTGCTGATGCTGACATCTGGTCCGGACTGAAGGACCTGCCAACGATTACGGACATGTCGTCTACTGTCACTGCATATGATTCTCTCACCATTGAAAGAATGGTGGAGGATTATATGAGTGACCGCATCCAAGTAGGCACGTCAGACAGTCCGTACTTATACTGGCAGGAAAAAGAAGGCAATTTGGAGGCCCTTGCACAAACTGGCTTTATTCTACCTAAGTTGCCCTCCCACAAGTGTGTACTCCGAAAGAGTGTTTAGTGCCGCCGCTCACCTTGTCAGCAATCTGCGTACGAGGTTACTTCCAGAAAATGTGGAGAAGATGATGTTCATTAAAATGAATTATAATCAATTCCTCCGTGGAGACATTGACCAGCAGCAATTGCCTCCACAAAGTACACAGGGAGCTGAGATGGTGGATTCCAGTGGGGACGAATTGATAATCTGTGAGGAGCGGGATGTACACGGTGATATATCGGAGGATGATGATGAGGTGGACATCTTGCCTCTGTAGAGCCAGTTTGTGCAAGGAGAGATTAATTGCTTCTTTTTCGGTGGGGGTCCAAACCAACCCGTCATTTCAGTCACAGTCGTGTGGCAGACCCTGTCACTGAAATGATGGGTTGGTTAAAATGTGCATGTCCTGTTTATACAACATAAGGGTGGGTGGGAGGGCCCAAGGACAATTCCATCTTGCACCTCTTTTTTCTTTCATTTTTATTTGCGTCATGTGCTGTTTGGGGAGTGTTTTTTGGAAGGGCCATCCTGCATGACACTGCAGTGCCACTCCTAGATGGGCCAGGTGTTTGTGTCGGCCACTAGGGTCGCTTATCTTACTCACACAGCTACCTCATTGCGCCTCTTTTTTTCTTCTTTGCGTCATGTGCTGTTTGGGGAGTGTTTTTTGGAAGGGCCATCCTGCGTGACACTGCAGTGCCACTCCTAGATGGGCCAGGTGTTTGTGTCGGCCACTAGGGTCGCTTATCTTACTCACACAGCTACCTCATTGCGCCTCTTTTTTTCTTCTTTGCGTCATGTGCTGTTTGGGGAGTGTTTTTTGGAAGGGCCATCCTGCGTGACACTGCAGTGCCACTCCTAGATGGGCCAGGTGTTTGTGTCGGCCACTAGGGTCGCTTATCTTACTCACACAGCTACCTCATTGCGCCTCTTTTTTTCTTCTTTGCGTCATGTACTGTTTGGGGAGTGTTTTTTGGAAGGGCCATCCTGCGTGACACTGCAGTGCCACTCCTAGATGGGCCAGGTGTTTGTGTCGGCCACTAGGGTCGCTTAGCTTACTCACACAGCTACCTCATTGCGCCTCTTATTTTCTTCTTTGCGTCATGTGCTGTTTGGGGAGTGTTTTTTGGAAGGGCTATCCTGCGTGACACTGCAGTGCCACTCCTAGATGGGCCAGGTGTTTGTGTCGGCCACTAGGGTCGCTTAGCTTAGTCATCCAGCGACCTCGGTGCAAATTTTAGGACTAAAAATAATATTGTGAGGTGTGAGGTATTCAGAATAGACTGACAATGAGTGGAAATTATTGTTTTTGAGGTTAATAATACTTTGGGATCAAAATGACCCCCAAATTCTATGATTTAAGCTGTTTTTTAGGGTTTTTTGAAAAAAACACCCGAATCCAAAACACACCCGAATCCGACAAAAAAAATTCGGTGAGGTTTTGCCAAAACGCGGTCGAACCCAAAACACGGCCGCGGAACCGAACCCAAAACCAAAACACAAAACCCGAAAAATTGCAAGTGCACATCCCTAGTTTCTTATATGGCGCAGCACATTCCGTTGCGCTTTACAATTAGAACAACAGTTATAGAACAAAACTGGGCAAAAACTGGCAGACATAGAGGTAGGAATGCCCTGCTCGCAAGCTTACAATCTATAAGGAAATAGGCATTGATACAATAGGATAGATGCTAGATGCTACCTATTGCATAATGGTCCACCAGATTGCTAGGTTCTGAATGGGTTACATTACATAGTTACATAGTTACATAGTTGTTGAGGTTGAAAAAAGACAAATGTCCATTGAGTTCAACTTGTATTATAATTTTTTTATATTAATTAAATGCTGTATCCTTGGATATTTTTTTTCCACTAGAAATTTATCTAATCCATTTTTAAACTTGTTGATTGAGTCCACCATTACTACCTTCTCTGGCAGAGAATTCCAAATCTTTACTGTTCTTACTGTGAAGAACCCTTTTCTCTGTTGTGTATGGCATTTTTTTTTCTTCTAACCTCAGGGGATGTCCTCATGTCCTATGTAGTGTTTTTTTTATTAAAAAAATTGTTTGATAAATCCTTGTATTGTCCCTTAATGTATTTAAAAACATTAATAATGTCTCCTCTCAGTCGCTTCTTTTCCAGTGTAAACAAATCTAAAGTTTTAAGTCTTTCCTCATAATCCAGTGCATCTGCCCCTTAACCAGTTAAGCGGCTCGCCTCTGAACCCTTTCGCGTTCCAAGATATCTTTTTTATAGTGAGGTGCCCAGAACTGTGCACAATATTCCAATTGTGGCCGCACCAATGATTTCCCCGTTTTATGCATGCTAACACCTTACTTGCTTTTGTTGCTGCATTTTGACATTGCGTACTGCTACTAAGTCTATTGTCGATGAGCACTCCCAAATCTTTTTCAACTACTGTTATCCCTACATTTTCCCCATTTAGTTTATAGGCTGCCTGAATGTTCTTAGTCCCAAAGTGCATAACTTTACATTTGTCTGTATTGAACCTCATTCTCCATTTATCACCCATACCTCAAGTCTAGATAAGTCATTCTGTAGAGACTCAACATGTATGAATTAATTACTCTACATAGCTTAGTATCATCTGCAAAAATTGACACTGTGCTTTCCAGTCCCTCTCCTAGGTCACTAATGAATATGTTAAACAACAATGGTCCAAGTACTGAACCCTGCGGTATTCCACTGAGCACTGAAGCCCATTCAGAGTACATCCCATTAATCCCCACTCTCTGTTCCCTATTGTACAGCCAATTATTCACCCAAGTACAAATCGTGTCACCTATCCCAAACTCCTTTAATTTGAGAATTAGTCTCTTATGTGGAACTTTGTCAAAGGCCTTAGCAAAATCCGAAAAGATCACATTGACCCTAATCAATATTATCGCTCACTTTCTCAGAGAAACTTATTAAGTTAGTTTGACAGGATCTGTCTTTCACAAAATCATGCTGATTCCTGGTAATAACCTTGGATGTATCCAAGTACTCAAGTATGATGTCCTTTAATATACCTTCTAGTAATTTCCCCACTATAGAAGTCAAACTTACTGGTCTATAGTTACCGGGATGAGTTTTAGTACCCTTTTTAAATATTGAGACTACCTCTGCTATACGCCAGTCCTTTGGTATTGTTCCTGATCTAACTGACTCACTGAAAATCAAATATAGGGGTCTCGATAGCTCTACATTAAGTTCCATATGAACCCTGGGTTGGAGTGCATCCGGTCCAGGAGATATATTTACCTTAATTTTACCTAATCTCTCTGGACTACTTCCTCATTTAACCAAGTACCTAGCATCAGGTCGTTATCGTAGCCTATGTTATGCTTTACTCTCGTTAACCTGTCCTCATTCATGAATACTGATGAAAAGAATTTATTAAATAAATCTGCTTTTTCCGTATCATAATTAATCAAGACATCCAAATTGCCCTTTAAAGGGCCAATATTCTCCCTTTTTAACCTTTTACCGTTTATGTACTTAAAGAACTTTTTGGGGTTTGTTATACTCTCCTTTGCAATTTGTTTTTCGTTTTCTATTTTTGCTGCTCTGATTTCATTTTTGCATTTTTTGTTACATTCCTTGTAGAACTGGAATGATTCCACCGTTCCATCAGACTTAAATGCTTTGAAAGCACACCTTTTTTTATCCATTTCTTCCTTGACCCTCTTATTAAGCCACATCGGCTTGAATTTCCTACTACTGTTTTTGTTGACTTTAGGAATATACAAGTGAGTGTACTTATTGAGCGCAGTTGTAAAAACATCCCACATTTCAGCAGTATTCTTACCATGAAATACAATTTCCCAATTGATGTCCTTCATTGCTTTTTTCAGCAATATGAAATTAGCTTTCTTAAAGTTAAAAGTCTTAGTTAGACCCTTATATTGTTGTTTTTAGAATTACAGTATATGATCTGTATCATATGTATAATATGAACACCCAGCAATGTTGAAAGACAAAATATGTGAGGTTATGTGTACTGTACAGAGAGGATGTAATTAAGTACATTATAACAGTAATGTATTCTCAAGAAAAACATTTCATTTTATATCTCATATCACACAAAGTACACACCTTTCAAGATATTCTGAGAAGCACTTTATATTTTTATTGTATACAGTATATCCATGGATTGACTTTGTGCTTTTCAAACCTTTTAGAAAGCACAAACCACAGGTGATCCTGCTAATATAATTACTAAGCATCACACATCTGTCAGTTTCCATATCCCTTGCTGAATATCTGTCTAAATTGGCATTCATGTTCATTTAAGTTACCATAGCAAAAAAATTACTTTGAATATATTTTTAGTGCAAGCTGTGGCAGAATCATGTTCCCAAAATAATTCTGAAGAACATGACATAAAATATGATTAATTCTAATGTTTCAGAACAGGTAGAATCTTAGCTCTTTCAGGAAGGGTCTTTTATCACTGTTACTGCCGAGGTCTTTCAACAATAGCCAACAGCATTAGTCTGTAGACGGGCATGTATAGCTCCCACAGACAGTTTATTTATTATTGTTGTGCTTCCATAGGTCTACTAGAAAACTCAATGTATCCATTGAGTTCTTGTGCTAGAAAACTCTGACTATTCTGAAGCTCTGGCTAGAGGGAGAACCCTGCATGTCATCTGCCACATTACTGGAATTGTTGACAGGCAGTGAATGGCCGACATTTCCCAAGTGACAGAGCAAAATTGTCATCAATTGAGGCGATGATTTCGGGACTCTGAGACCGCAATGCTACTGTTAGAATAGGAGAATTCTACTCCACAGTCTTCAACATGGCTCCTATGGGGATGATGCTTCATTTCCGTTACAAGATGGCTGTCAGTATTATTAATTTGCATGCGCCGCGCCATCTTGCTACTGTGCATGAGTGACATAGTGGGAGATAACCGACTCCCTCTTAGCTACAAGAAACCTGCGACCAATTTATTTCTCCTTCTTTTATTCTTTCTTTGCTTTTGCTCTGTGGAACATGCACTACAGTCATATCCAGATTAAGTGGGGAGGGGGGGTACTATACCATGGACCCCCCTCTGTCAGGGCCCCCACCAGCCATTGCACATTGACATCACTAGCTCTCTCTTTTATGCAGAAGCAGAATCAGGCAGCCAGAATGTGAGCAGGACAATATGCAGTGCAGGGCAGGGACACAGAATATAAGGTTCCGTGAGCTACCATCAGAGCTTCCTGGCCAGAGGAGAGATAGGAGGGGGTAAGCTGCAAGTGGCTCAGATATCCCAGCTTTTCCTCCACCCCGCCTTGGTGTCTGGGTCCTGTGTGGCCTGTTATCTAATGACAGCATTTAGGTCTAGAGTGAGACACACCCAGAAAGTCCTCCTGAGTTCTGTCCCAGTGTGTAAGTAGTACAGAGGCTTCTGCTATTCTTGTGACAAAATAAATTATAGATAACATTTTTCCATTTGTATTTTAAGGTTAAGTTGTATTTGTTCCACTACTATAAATTTTATAAAATAGTTTTCTCTAAATTAGTTGGATCTATTAAAAGTACCAATCTTTATACAATATTGGTTTAAAGGTAATATACACAATCCATACCTCCCAACATGACCTATTCCAGGAGGGACAAAATGCTCCCTACAAAATGCTCTTCACCTTTGTTGAAATGCCTTTCTTATCAATTAAATAGTTCAACACAGGTGATGCCAATTATATATTAAGAGGAAAGTCAAGGTAGAGAGCATGTTGTCCCTCCTGGAATGGGTCATGTTGGGAAGTATGCACAATCTAATATACACCATGCCCCTTCTCCTGGGCCCCTCTGTCTTAAGTGCCACAGGCCTCCCAAGGCTTAATCTGGACCAGCCTACAGTACTATAGTGATTCTCTACATGTTTGATCACTATAGAAACCAGGAACACATACTGTAATGAGGAGGTGAGGAAATATGTATTATAAGGCTTTCTTGACCGCCGGAGAGTAGCCTGCTCTGAATGAGCTGGCATTTGTTAGATGCTGCTGCTGCTGCTGCTATTTGTGCTGCTGAAAGCAATACACCTACCCAGTGGGCTATCACAGTCATGTATATTTATTTAGTCTGTCCTGTCCCACTTGTCCACGTATCTATGGTTAAGTGGACAGTAGGTACAATGGCATTTTGGAGGACACTAATAAGGTTTTTCTTTTATTGTCCTTGTGCAGACTGGGAATTGCTTTTCTAGTGAAGTGGAACCTACAGTAGATGGGATTTGGCAGCAGAGACAAAGGAGCTCAATTAACTGTCAAAACCCACTGCATTAAAAGCGGATACTGAGTGCACACCTAATACCAGAATAGCTGTTATGGCGTCTGTAATCCACTGTGCAACTGGGTGACTGCTGTTATACTTGCTCCCCTGGAAAAGGATTGTTTAACAGTCATATGTTTTGTTAAACTACTACAAGTAGTCCTCCTGGTCCCATTCTGGGATGAAGATCACCTCAGAGCAGCAGCAACAGGCGTAGCATTCAAGGATCCTTCTGAGGAATCCCTGATAGGAGAGAAGTCAGTCATGCTTATGAAATTAGATGCAGGACTACTTCCGATCATGATTGAGGATGTTGATGATGACGCTGTTGGTGGTGGAGATTGCAGGCACTTGGATCTAACAGAGAGAAGGGAGCTAGGTGACGCTGGACTGATTGTTATGTTTTTATCCACAGTTTCTTAATTTGACAAAATCTTTGGATGAATGCGCTGCTAGTGACGTAACAGGGAGGAGGTTCCTAGATGGTTAGGGTCCCTACCTCTATTTACTCTTGCTTTACAAATGGTACAGATGGCTTGACAGTTGTTGTCCAGATTTGGGTAGAAATAATTCCACACATAAGAGGTGTCTTTTTTTGTCTTTTTTTCTGTCATGACAATGGGCTTTTTCATATCATGGGCAACAACTATTTTCACTGGTGCCTAATTTACAAAAACAATGTCCTCAGCATCAACATTCTCATCATTATCAATGTCACAGTGTCACAATATGTGTATGATACACCAGTGACGTGCGGTATTTTTAAGTGATAAACTATTTAGCTATAACTGGTGCAGAGGACCTATTTATGTACAACAAAGCACAGACCACCTACAGTGTTACAATATGTGTTTGACTACAGTGCAGTCTGACCAGCAGTGTCACAGAAAAATATTAGTATAGAACACCAAAAAAAAAAAAAAAAAATATATATATATATATATATATATTTTTTTTTTTAAATGATATACTTAGCTATAACTGGTGCAGAGCACCCATAAATTGGCAGAGGACCACTTTATGTACAACAAGGGAAAGAAGGGAAAGATCACCTACAGTGTCACAATATGTGTATGATTATACACTGCGGTCTGACTGGCAGTGTCACAGAATAGTATAGTACACTGGGGTTTAGCACCAAAAAAAAAAAAAATATATATATATTTAAATGATATATTATTTAGCTATAACTGGTGCAGAGCACCCCTAGATTGGCAGATGACCCCTTTATGTACAACAAAGTATGGACCATCTACAGTGTCACTCACAATACGTGTATGATTATAGTACACTGATTATAAGGATGGAGAGAGTACACCTGAACACAGCAGTTCCAGCCCCTTGGTGGAACACAGTATCCCTGGGAGACACAGGTACCACTTTAGCAGCCCCAATCCCTTGACAGACAAAAACAGAGCACCCCTGGACGGACACCGCACAGACACTTCCATTCACTACAACCTCCATAGTCAGAGTAAAATGGTGCCATCACCAGGGGCCTTATATAGAAACCAAAACATGCAAGAATCTGACAGTGGGAGGATGACGTTTTGCCTCAATTCTTTTCAGCTTCACCAAATATCTTAATTAGAGATGAGTTCTTCGAGAACCGGACCCACCCAAACATTGCAATCCGAGCCGGGATCTGAGTCCGGCTCAGGTTTTCCCGATAGACTCGGATCCCGATTTGAATTGCAATGTTCAGGTGGGTCCGGTTCTCGAAGAATTGGACCAGCTCATTTCTAATTAGGACATCTGGTCAAGCTTAAAATAATTGCCCACATATATTGACACTTCTACCATGACTCAATTTAATACAGTAAGCATCAATATAATGGTGGAGGATGGATGCAGGAATCTGGGATGGCACAATTCAAAAGGAACATGAGCTAGGAAGGTAGTTTAATGGATATCACAAGTAGCATAAGTCTGACTGTGAAACAAATTTGTGAGCCTATACTTTGGCACTGTCCTGTGCTCAGAGACTTTGTTTTACAGGGAGGAGATTCAAATCATGTGCCAAACATGATGCCATGCACTTGTCACTTTAAATCTTGCACAGGTCAGCGCGCGTGCCCCTACAGGGGCCGTAGCTGTCAGAGGGGGAGAGAATATCCCAGTAGCCCTGCAGCAGCTGCCAGTTAGGTAGGAACTATCACATCAGGTGCCTGGGACCTCCCATCCACTGTCCAGCTGGAGCTGCCGAGACCAGTGCTGCCAGACCCGGTAAGTGAGTGCAGGGATCCGGCGCACTGTGGCAGGAATGAGCTAATATTGTTTGATCATATTAACAGTCTTGAGGATGATGACATAATCAGCTTTGAGAATGAGTAACCTATTTAGCCTTAACACCATTGGCACCAACACCTTAACACCATCAACCAATCCAGAAAAGTGGCAGTACCTGTTACTGAAGTTCTTGGTTTCTTATACTTTGTATGTCCTTTTTTTAATATACAACATAAGGGTTGGTTTCCTTGCACCACCTTTTTTATTATGGGTTCCACTGAGCACCACTTTTCATTATGGGCTTTAACATAGTAACATAGTAACATAGTATCTGAGGTTGAAAAAAGACAATTGTCCATCGAGTTCAACCTATTTGTGGTTTTCTATGCATGATGATTTGACTAAAATTTCTGACTGATGCTACTGTCAGCCGTTGCATTTTATCCCTATTTATAGTAACTATAATGCATGACTATGCACCATACCCCTGTATATACTTATCCATTAGGAATTTATCTAACCCATTCTTAAAGGTGTTGACAGATTCCACCATTACAACTCCCTCGGGCAGGGAATTCCAAACACGTATTGTCCTTACCGTGAAAAAGCCTTTACGCCGTATTGTGCGGAATCTCCTCTCCTCTAACCTGAGCGAGTGTCCACGAGTCCTCTGTGTTGATCTAACCAAAAACAGGTCCCGCGCAAGCTCTGTGTATTGTCCCCTTATATATTTGAAGATGTTGATCATATCCCCTCTTAGTCTCCGCTTTTCCAATGTAAACATGCCTAGTCTTTCAAGCCTTTCCTTGTATTCCATCGTCTCCATGCCCTTAATTAGTTTGGTCGCCCTCCTCTGTACCTTTTCAAGCTCCAGGATATCCTTTTTGTAGTACGGTGCCCAGAATTGTACACAGTATTCAAGGTGTGGCCTCACTAGTGATTTATATAACGGGAGTATAATACTCTCGTCCCTAGCATCAATACCCCGTTTTATGCATGCTAATATCTTATTAGCCTTCTTTGCTGCAGTCCTACTTTGGGTACTACTGCTTAGCTTGCTATCTATGAGGACACCTAAGTCCTTTTCCAGTACATAATCCCCTAATTTTACCCCATTTAGTAGGTAGGTGTAATTTTTGTTCTTGTTACCACAGTGCATTACCTTACACTTGTCTGTGTTGAAGCGCATTCTCCATTTGGCTGCCCATGCTTCTAATTTAACTAAGTCGTTCTGAAGAGACTCGGCATCCTCCTCTGTATTTATAGCCTTACACAATTTGGTATCATCTGCAAAAATTGACACCATGCTCTCTAGACCTTCTGTTAGGTCGTTAATGAAAATATTGAACAATAGCGGTCCTAATACTGAGCCTTGCGGCACACCACTTAGCACTTCAGTCCAAGTTGAAAAAGATCCATTAACCACAACGCGCTGCTCCCTATTATCTAACCAGTTTTTGACCCAAGTGCATATTGTGCTTCCTAGCCCTGATTCTTGTAGCTTGTAGATAAGTCTCATGTGTGGTACAGTATCGAACGCTTTGGCAAAGTCTAAAAAGATTACATCCACGTCTTTACCCTGATCTAGGTTTGCGCTTACTGTTTCATAAAAGCCAAGTAAGTTGGTTTGACAGGATCTGTCCTTCATAAACCCATGTTGATTCCTTTTAATGACCTTATTGGTTTCAAGGAACTTCTGAATTCTATCTCTTAGAATACCTTCCAATATTTTCCCCACTATAGATGTAAGACTAACTGGTCTATAATTACCTGGTTCAGCTTTACTTCCCTTTTTGAATATAGGCACTACTTCCGCTATACGCCAGTCTTTGGGAACCATACCTGATATAACTGAATCCTTAAAGATCAAAGATAGCGGTTTTGCCAGTTCAGAGTGAAGCTCCATTAGAACCCTTGGATGAATGCCATTGGGCCCTGGTGATTTATTAATCTTTAAATGTTTTAATCGGTCACAGACTACTTCCTCGCTTAAATAAGTACCTATCAGTGTCATATTCTCATTATTGAGATTGTGTGTCAGTCCCTGAATTGGGTCCTCTCTAGTGAATACTGTTGAAAAAAACTCATTTAGTGTGTCCGCTATGTCATTATCATTTTTGCTTAAGACTCCCAACTTGTCTTTTAAAGGGCCTATACTCTCCTTCTTTAATCTCTTGCTATTAATGTATTTAAATAATTTTTTGGGATTCGCTTTGCTTTCCTTTGCTACTAGTTTTTCAGTTTCTACTTTAGCCGCTCTTATTTCCTTTTTGCAAATTTTGTTACATTCCTTATAGTGCTGAAATTACTCTGCTTCCCCGTCAGATTTGTATTTTTTAAATGCTCGCCTTTTCTTGCCCATAAGTTCCTTAATCTTTTTGTTAAGCCACATCGGTTTATGATTTTTATTCCTTTTTTTGCTACTCATAGGAATACATTTGAATGTATTTTTAGCTAGCAGGAATTTTAGTACATCCCATTTCTCCATAGTATTTTTTCCTAAAAACAAACCTTCCCATTCAATATCCCTGAAAAATACTCTCATCTTTTCAAAATTTGCTTTACTAAAGTTTAAAGTCCTAGTTGAGCCAGTATAGGGCTGTTTATAGAAACTGATATTGAATGTGACCATATTGTGGTCGCTGTTTCCTATGGGTTCCCCTACTATAACACCTGATACCAAATCCCCATTGTTTGTTAATACCAGGTCTAATATTGCATTGTACCTAGTTGGTTCCTCAATTAGTTGGACTAAGTAGTTATCATTAAGTGTGTTTAAAAACATATTGCCCCTAGCAGTATCACATAAGTCGTTTTTCCAGTTTATCTCTGGATAGTTAAAATCTCCCATCACTACTATGTCTCCTACTCCTGCTGCTCTTTCAATTTGCTTTAGTAACAATTCATCATCAGATGCGTTGATACCAGGCGGCCTATAGCATACACCCAATACTAACTTTTTTATTCCTTTTTCCCCGCATGCAATTTCTACCCATAATGTCTCAACAGTGTCTACAGTCCCCTCCTGAATATCTTCCCATATATTAGGTTTTAAAAACGGCTTTACGTAAAGACACACCCCTCCACCCTTTTTATTTAGTCTGTCTCTCCTAAACAGTGTATAGCCCTCTAGATTGACTGTCCAATCATGAGATTCATCCCACCAAGTTTCAGTAATGCCTATAATATTATACTGTTTGCTTGCTGCAAGTATTTCTAGTTCACCCTTTTTACCAGTAATGCTTCTGGCGTTTACATACATACAACTAAGATAAGTATTTCCCCTTGCGTTAGGGACATCTTTCACCTTATGTAGCAAGGATGACCTGTAATCGTCATTGGTTAGTGCTTTGGTAAAATCCCTTTTAGTACCCATGATAGTAACCTTACCGCCTGCTCTTACCCTCCCCCCAACTTCTCCCCCATTTCGTTTACTACCGCCATCCCCACTATTCTCACTGCATGACCCGTAGTTTCTAGCTAAACCCTCCCCCAGGCTCCTAGTTTAAAATCTCCTCCAACCTTCTAACCATCCTTCCCCCCAGCACCGCTGCCCCCTCCTCAGTCAGGTGCAATCCGTCACGACAAAAGAGATGGCGCCTGACTGAGAAGTCCGCCCAGTGTTCCAGGAACACAAACCCCTCTTTCCTGCACCAATCCCTAAGCCACACATTTACCTCCCTATTCTCCCTCTGCCTCCCTGGACTAGCGCGTGGCACGGGTAATAATTCCGAGAATATTACCTTAGATGTCCTTGCCTTCAGTTTCTTTCCTAAGTCCCTATAGTCTTTCTTAAGGACATCCCACCTTCCGCTAACTTTGTCATTGGTGCCAACATGCACCAAGACCGCCGTGTCTTTGCCAGCCCCTCCCAACAATCTATCTACCCAGTCCGCGATGTGCCGTACCCGAGCACCCGGGAGACAACAGACTGTACAGCGATCACGGTCCCGGTAGCAGATTGCCCTATCTGCCTTCCTGATGATAGAATCCCCTACCACCACCATCTGACTAGGTACCTCTCTATCTTTTATCCCAACCGCGCCAGAGGGACCACACCTCTGGATGCTAGAGGGAGCAGTCTCCTCCGACACCGTCATTTCTTCACTATCATCCTCCGATTCCTCGTCCAATCGGGCAAATTTGTTCGGGTTTGATAGTTCGGAGATGTCGTGCCTCCCCCTCTTTTTCTTCCTTCTAACTGTGACCCAACTGGCTACCTGATCATCATCCTCTTCTACCAGTGACCCCTCCCGCAACTCCTCCACCGTTCTGTCTAAACTACGCTCGAGATTGTGAATCCCCCTCAGTCGCGTAACGGTTTGCTCTAGATCAGTTACCTGGGCTTCCAGGGCAACCGTTCGCACACACCTCGTGCAGATGTAATCACACTGGGCCGGTAGCTCCAGGTGTGCATACATCTTGCACGACATGCACTGAGTGAGGTCCTCAATCACAGCCCCTCCCATATTGTTTGTAAGGTCTAACTCCTTGTTACTCTCACAGAAAAATACAAAGTAGAAGACAAGCAATCTCACTTATACAATAAATTAAGCTGGCTTATACTTATCTATCTTTGTGTGGTTCTTGGTCCTTCACTTTTATGCAGCCGTAGTACTCTCTCCTGCGGCACCTATACTCCACTTAGCAGTTGCAGTTGTTCCAGCTCACTGCACCTCCTTTTCACTCGGCTTCCAGCTCCTGGAAAAACACCTTGCTGTATTTGTGTGAAGACTACTAGCCTGTTACTCAATCTCCATTTACCTGTACTTGTCTGAGGCCTGGAATTTGCTCATTGCAGAAGTTTGTTATTAATATCTTTGCTACAAGGTTCTTACTCTGGCTTGGATCGCCTGTATTGTCTTGAGGCCTGTGATTTGCTGTTGGATTCAATTTGCATTTGAAAACTAACATTTGGATGCTTTTTATTTAATAATGTGTTAAAGGTTTCAGATTTACTTTTTCTTAGAGTACTAAATGCTTTACCTTCCACTAAATACTCCACCTCAAATCACCTGTACTTGCATTGGGCCTGTGATTTGATGTTAAGAGTAAGTCTGATGTTGATCTAGTTTTCTACAAGATGTTACTCCAGCAGAAATCACCAGTAATGGGCTGAGACCTCTGGTCAGGTGTTGGGAGAAGTGTGTTGGCAATATAAACTATTTTCTACTGGGATTTACTTTTAGGCTATTAGTTCTTGATTAAGAAAAACTTGTATAGGGTATACTGTAGTTTATTTAACTGCCACTCTGTCTGTCACTCAGTGGTGGAACTTGTGATTGGTGGGCCTAGGTGCAAAAATATGCCTTGGGCCCCCCTCTTAAAGTTCACAATATGTTGCTTTGCAGTAGATGATAGGGAGAGGCAGTAGATGACAGGGAGAGGGTGACAGGGAGAGGGTGACAGGGAAATTGTGACAGGAAAAGGCAGCTGGTGATGGAAGGAGGGTGATAGGGAGAGGCAGTGGATGAACGGTGGAGAGTTACAGGGAGAGGTAGACAGTGACAGGGAAACGCAGTGGGTGACTAGGAAGAGGCAGAGAGTGACTGCCACTTTAAAAAAAAACCAGGAGAACTCTCATAAAATCTCTCGCTTTCTGATTCTCACATCCTATTACATTCTCCCTGGAGTACATCAGAGGTATGTTTATTGATGAAGCAGTATTCCCTGGTGTGAGTGAAGATCTGACCTATCACCCAGTCCATGGACCACGATCCACTGCAAGTGTCTTCATCTAGAAAGCACAGCAGTAGCAAAGTCAGGAAACAAGGAGCGATTGAGGTGACCCGAGCTGGCATGGATGACTGTAGCTTTATCTGGGGACAGGAAGCTCCTCTCTTCTCTCTAGTTTTTACGCCAGAGCTGGTCACAAGATCATGACATTGGACACCGGCAATAGCAGTGTGACTGTGGGAGAGGAGGATGGTAAGTTGATGGAAGGAGATTGAAGCTAGACAGCATCCTCCTGCTTCGTTATGGCCGGCAGCCGGCTGGAGCTCACTGTAATTAGTCAGCTTGAAGTCTGACTCAGCATTTGTACTGCTGTCAAATGCTGCTGCGGGCCCTTTCATTGCCACAGGATCTGGTGCATTGTACCGGCTGCACTGTCGGTAGTTCTGCCACTGCTGTCACTGCTGTTTCATACTGTAGATGTACTGTACTATATTCTTTTAAACTGCCAAGTGTTTGTGTTTCTGCTCTGTTGCTTAGTTTAGTCAGCCAGCTCGCTGAAGCCAATATTGCTGTAAACCGTATTGTGAGCTGTAAAGAAATTACTGGAAATTAATGTTATTGATGTTAATAATACTGTAGGAGCGAAAACAGTTCAAAATAACATGATTCTAGCTGTGTTTATTAATACCTAAAGAAACCCAAAACCCAACTCTGGGGACAGGATGCATCAAAGGTCATTTTCTGAGGTTTGGCTGCATTTCACATATTCATCAAACTCCTGAATGTAATACATTTTGGAGCAGTGCCAAGTGCCAACCAAAGTCTGAAGGGGGAGGGGGGGGGGGGGGTGCCAACACATATGAACATACATGTGAAGTTTTGTGTAACAAATGTGCTGGCTTCCGCATGCATGGAAGACAGGCACACACTGCTCAGCCTGTCTGTCATCAAAAAGCTTGCCCCCAGATTCCTGTGAAAGCAGCCATTGGTATTCTGGGGGTGGGCATATTGATGATAGGTTGAGCAGTGTATGCCTGTCTACTATGTCTGCAGAAGCCAGCACAAACAGTATGTTACATTCAACTTCACATGTATGTCATACATGCTGGCCAGCTCCCTCCTACACACTTTGGTCGGCACTGCAGCCTACCGCTGCAAGTAATAACTAATGCCAGAAACAGGAAGAAAACAGTGATGCATCTGAACACTTAGGAATACAGGCGCTACTATACTGAGTACCTTCACCTTTTTTTCTGAGCACCGGAAACTTTTCCATAGCACTGGTAAATAAGAATTTACTTACCGATAATTCTATTTCTCGTAGTCCGTAGTGGATGCTGGGGACTCCGTCAGGACCATGGGGAATAGCGGCTCCGCAGGAGACAGGGCACAAAAATAAAGCTTTAGGATTAGGTGGTGTGTACTGGCTCCTCCCCCTATGACCCTCCTCCAAGCCTCAGTTAGGATACTGTGCCCGGACGAGCGTACACAATAAGGAAGGATATTGAATCCCGGGTAAGACTCATACCAGCCACACCAATCACACCGTATAACTTGTGATCTGAACCCAGTTAACAGTATGACAAACGTAGGAGCCTCTGAACAGACGGCTCACAACAATAACAACCCGAATTTGTTTGTAACAATAACTATGTACAAGTATTGCAGACAATCCGCACTTGGGATGGGCGCCCAGCATCCACTACGGACTACGAGAAATAGAATTATCGGTAAGTAAATTCTTATTTTCTCTAACATCCTAAGTGGATGCTGGGGACTCCGTCAGGACCATGGGGATTATACCAAAGCTCCCAAACGGGCGGGAGAGTGCGGATGACTCTGCAGCACCGAATGAGAGAACTCAAGGTCCTCCTCAGCCAGGGTATCAAATTTGTAGAATTTTGCAAACGTGTTTGCCCCTGACCAAGTAGCAGCTCGGCAGAGTTGTAATGCCGAGACCCCCCGGGCAGCCGCCCAGGATGAGCCCACTTTCCTTGTGGAATGGGCCTTGACAGATTTAGGTTGTGGCAAGCCTGCCACAGAATGTGCAAGTTGAATTGTGCTACAAATCCAACGAGCAATCGTCTGCTTAAAAGCAGGAGCACCCATCTTGTTGGGTGCATACAATATAAACAGTGAGTCAGACTTTCTGACTCCCGCCGTTCTTGAAATATATATTTTCAATGCCCGGACCACGTCCAACAACTTGGAATCCTCCAAATCGTTAGTAGCCGCAGGCACCACAATAGGCTGGTTCAGGTGAAACGCTGACACCACCTTAGGCAGAAAATGAGGACGCGTCCGCAGTTCTGCCCTGTCCGTATGGAAAATCAGATATGGGCTCTTATATGATAAAGCCGCCAATTCTGATACTCTTCTGGCTGAAGCCAGGGCCAGTAGCATGGTTACTTTCCATGTAAGATACTTCAACTCCACCGATTTGAGCGGCTCAAACCAATGGGATTTGAGAAAATCCAAGACTACATTAAGATCCCACGGTGCCACTGGGGGCACCACCGGGGGCTGTATATGTAGTACTCCTTTTACAAAAGTCTGGACTTCAGGAACTGAAGCCAATTCTTTCTGGAAGAAAATCGACAGGGCCGAAATTTGAAACTTAATGGACCCCAATTTGAGGCCCATAGACAATCCTGTTTGCAGGAAATGTAGGAATCGACCCAGTTGAAATTCCTCCGTGGGGGCCTTCCTGGCCTCACACCACGCAACATATTTCCTCCAAATGCGGTGATAATGTTGTGCAGTCACCTCCTTCCTGGCTTTTACCAGTGTAGGAATGACCTCTTCCGGAATGCCTTTTTCCCTTAGAATTCGGCGTTCAACCGCCATGCCGTCAAACGCAGCCGCGGTAAGTCTTGGAATAGACACGGTCCCTGCTGAAGCAGGTCCCGTCTTAGAGGTAGAGGCCACGGATCCTCCGTGAGCAACTCTTGAAGTTCCGGGTACCAAGTTCTTCTTGGCCAATCCGGAGCCACTAGTATCGTTCTTACTCCCTTTTGCCGTATAATTCTCAGTACTTTTGGTATGAGAGGCAGAGGAGGGAACACATACACTGACTGGAACACCCACGGTGTTACCAGAGCGTCCACAGCTATTGCCTGAGGGTCTCTTGACCTGGCGCAATACCTGTCCAGTTTTTTGTTGAGGCGGGACGCCATCATATCCACCATTGGTTTTTCCCAACGGTTCACAATCATGTGGAAGACTTCTGGATGAAGTCCCCACTCTCCCGGGTGGAGATCGTGTCTGCTGAGGAAGTCTGCTTCCCAGTTGTCCACTCCCGGAATGAATACTGCTGACAGTGCTATCACATGATCTTCCGCCCAGCGAAGAATCCTTGCAGCTTCTGCCATTGCTGTCCTGCTTCTTGTGCCGCCCTGTCTGTTTACGTGGGCGACTGCCGTGATGTTGTCCGACTGGATCAACACCGGCTGACCCTGAAGCAGGGGTTTTGCCAGACTTAGAGCATTGTAAATCGCTCTTAGCTCCAGTATATTTATGTGAAGAGACATCTCCAGGCTTGACCATACTCCCTGGAAGTTTCTTCCCTGTGTGACCGCTCCCCAGCCTCTCAGACTGGCATCCGTGGTCACCAGGACCCAGTCCTGTATGCCGAATCTGCGGCCCTCTAACAGATGAGCACTCTGCAACCACCACAGAAGAGACACCCTTGTCCGTGGCGATAAGGTTATCCGCTGATGCATCTGCAGATGTGATCCGGACCATTTGTCCAGCAGATCCCACTGAAAAGTTCGTGCGTGGAATCTGCCGAATGGAATCGCTTCGTAAGAAGCCACCATCTTTCCCAGGACTCTTGTGCATTGATGCACAGACACTTTCCCTGGTTTTAGGAGGTTCCTGACAAGTTCGGATAACTCCCTGGCTTTCTCCTCCGGAAAAAACACCTTTTTCTGAACCGTGTCCAGAATCATTCCCAGGAACAGCAGACGTGTCGTCGGGGTCAACTGAGATTTTGGAAAATTCAGAATCCACCCGTGTTGTTGCAGCACTAGTCGGGTTAGTGCTACTCCGTCCTCCAGCTGTTCTATGGACCTTGCCCTTATCAGGAGATCGTCCAAGTAAGGGATAATTAATACGCCTCTTCTTCGCAGAAGAATCATCATTTCGGCCATTACCTTGGTAAAGACCCGAGGTGCCGTGGACAATCCAAACGGCAGCGTCTGAAACTGATAATGACAGTTTTGCACCACGAACCTGAGGTACCCTTGATGTGAAGGGCAAATTGGGACATGCAGGTAAGCATCCTTTATGTCCAGGGACACCATAAAGTCCCCTTCTTCCAGATTCGCTATCACTGCTCTGAGTGACTCCATCTTGAACTTGAATTTTTGTATGTACAGGTTCAAAGATTTCAGATTTAGAATAGGTCTTACCGAGCCGTCCGGCTTCGGTACCACAAATAGCGTGGAGTAATACCCCTTTCCCTGTTGTAGGAGGGGTACCTTGACTATCACCTGCTGAGAAAACAGCTTGTGAATGGCTTCCAATACCGTCGCCCTGTCTGAGGGAGACGTTGGCAAAGCAGACTTTAGGAACCTGCGAGGGGGAGACTTCTCGAATTCCAACCTGTAACCCTGAGATACTACCTGCAGGATCCAGGGGTCCACCTGTGAGCAAGCCCACTGTGCGCTGAAATTCTTGAGTCGACCCCCCACCGCTCCTGAGTCCGCTTGTAAGGCCCCAGCGTCATGCTGAGGGCTTTGCAGAACCCTGAGAGGGCTTCTGTTCCTGGGCAGGGGCTGCTTGCTGCCCTCTCTTACCCCTTCCTCTGCCCCGAGGCAGATATGACTGTCCTTTTGTCCGCTTGTTCTTATAGGACCGAAAGGACTGCGGCTGAAAAGACGGTGTCTTTTTCTGTTGGGAGGGGGTCTGAGGTAAAAAGGTGGATTTTCCGGCAGTTGCCGTGGCCACCAGATCCGATAGACCGACGCCAAATAATTCCTCCCCTTTATACGGCAATACTTCCATATGTCGTTTGGAATCCGCATCACCTGACCACTGTCGCGTCCATAAACTCCTTCTGGCAGATATGGACATCGCATTTACTCTCGATGCCAGAGTGCAAATATCTCTCTGAGCATCTCGCATATAAAGGAAAGCATCCTTTAATTGCTCTATAGTCAATAAAATACTGTCCCTATCCAGGGTATCAATATTTTCAGTCAGGGAATCCAACCAGACGACCCCAGCACTGCACATCCAGGCTGAGGCGATGGCTGGTCGCAGTATAACACCAGTATGTGTGTATATACTTTTTAGGGTAGTTTCCAGTCTCCTATCAGCTGGATCCCTGAGGGCGGCCGTATCAGGAGACGGTAACGCCACTTGTTTTGATAAGCGTGTGAGCGCCTTATCCACCCTAGGGGGTGTTTCCCAGTGCGCCCTAACCTCTGGCGGGAAAGGGTATAATGCTAATAACTTTTTTGAAATTAGCACTTTTCTATCTGGGTTAACCCACGCTTCATCACATACATCATTTAATTCCTCTGATTCAGGAAAAACTACAGGTAGTTTTTTCACCCCCCACATAATACCCCTTTTTGTGGTACTTGCAGTATCAGAGATATGCAAAGCCTCCTTCATTGCCGTGATCATATAACGTGTGGCCCTACTTGAAAATACGTTTGTTTCATCACCGTCGACACTAGATTCAGTGTCTGTGTCTGGGTCTGTGTCGACCGACTGAGGTAAAGGGCGCTTTACAGCCCCTGACGGTGTCTGAGACGCCTGGGCAGGTACTAACTGGTTTGCCGGCCGACTCATGTCGTCAACTGATTTTTGTAATGTGCTGACATTATCACGTAATTCCATAAACAAAGCCATCCATTCCGGTGTCGACTCCCTGGGGGGTGACATCACCATTATCGGCAATTGCTCTGCCTCCACACCAACATCGTCCTCATACATGTCGACACACACGTACCGACACACAGCAGACACACAGGGAATGCTCTTATCGAAGACAGGACCCCACTAGCCCTTTGGGGAGACAGAGGGAGAGTTTGCCAGCACACACCCAAGCGCTATAATATATATGGGAACAACCTTATATAAGTGTTGTTCCTTATAGCAGCTTAAATATATCAAAATATCGCCAAAAAAT